>NC_140593.1:564546577-564912063 GCF_964204655.1 Triturus cristatus
AAAGAAATCCAATTCTTCAGCCTTCTCCATGCCTCTATCAATTTATATGGTAAGTCAAACTCGCGTTTAATCATTTTGCTCTCATTAAAAGTAGTTCATAGCATCTGATGGCTCTCAGGACCTTTTAGTGGGGTCTTCTGCATAAATATAACTTTTTAAGATGGTAGCAATATTGATTAACTGATAGGGATGTGCTAAAATGAAGAGGTTAGAATCTGTTACTCATAGTTTTTATAATTTCCACTAACTGCAGCATAAACCTTCCTCCCTTAACTTATCAGATCACTGAACTGCTATTGGTGTACCATAACCTAAAAGAACTCCAGTGAGAAGGGTACGCTGTCACTTGGCTGCTAAAGAAATCTTTCTATCTACGTCCTCATATAGGTGCTAGAGTTGTGTAGAGAGTGGTAGCAAATGAGGCATAGGATTTAGAGAAGTGTGCTAGGTTGAAATTAAAATGGAGAATAGAATTTTTAGTGAACGTTGAATTTTCACAATATTACAGACACTATTGTACTAAGTATGAACGCTTTATGAAAATAATTTCATTTGGTAGTGTTGTCTTTACTTTGGAAATATTCAAGTTCTAATAATGGACTAACGGTGGACTTTTCCATTTGCAGGTTATATTGAATGGCTAGCAGAGGCAGTGTTGCAGAGGAGAATCTCTCTGCGTTGCTGAGACAAAAAAAAAAAGAAATCCAATTCTTCAGCCTTCTCCACGCCTCTATCAATTTATATGGTAAGTCAAACTCGCGTTTAATCGTTTTGCTCTCATTAAAAGTAGTTCATAGCATCTGATGGCTCTCAGGACCTTTTAGTGGGGTCTTCTGCATAAATATAACTTTTTAAGATGGTAGCAATATTGATTAACTGATAGGGATGTGCTAAAATGAAGAGGTTAGAATCGGTTTCTCATAGTTTTTATTATTTCCACTAACTGTAGCATTAACCTTCCTCAACCTATCAGATCACTGAATTGCTATTGGTGTACCATAACCTAAAAGAACTCCAGTGAGAAGGGTACGCTGGCACTTGGCTGCTAAAGAGATCTTTCTATCTACGTCCTCATATAGGTGCTAGAGTTGTGTAGAGAGTGGTAGCAAATGAGGCATAGGATTTAGAGAAGTGTGCTAGGTTGAAATTAAAATGGAGAATAGAATTTTTAGTGAACGTTGAATTTTCACAATATTACAGACACTATTGTACTAAGTATGAACGCTTTATGAAAATAATTTCATTTGGTAGTGTTGTCTTTACTTTGGAAATATTCAAGTTCTAATAATGGACTAACGGTGGACTTTTCCATTTGCAGGTTATATTGAATGGCTAGCAGAGGCAGTGTTGCAGAGGAGAATCTCTCTGCGTTGCTGAGACAAAAAAAAAAAGAAATCCAATTCTTCAGCCTTCTCCACGCCTCTATCAATTTATATGGTAAGTCAAACTCGCGTTTAATCGTTTTGCTCTCATTAAAAGTAGTTCATAGCATCTGATGGCTCTCAGGACCTTTTAGTGGGGTCTTCTGCATAAATATAACTTTTTAAGATGGTAGCAATATTGATTAACTGAAAGGGATGTGCTAAAATGAAGAGGTTAGAATCTGTTTCTCATAGTAAGATGGTAGCAATATTGATTAACTGATAGGGATGTGCTAAAATGAAGAGGTTAGAATCTGTTTCTCATAGTTTTTATTATTTCCACTAACTGTAGCATAAACCTTCCTCCCTTAACTTATCAGATCACTGAACTGCTATTGGTGTACCATAACCTAAAAGAACTCCAGTGAGAAGGGTACGCTGTCACTTGGCTGCTAAAGAGATCTTTCTATCTACGTCCTCATATAGGTGCTAGAGTTGTGTAGAGAGTGGTAGCAAATGAGGCATAGGATTTAGAGAAGTGTGCTAGGTTGAAATTAAAATGGAGAATAGAATTTTTAGTGAACGTTGAATTTTCACAATATTACAGACACTATTGTACTAAGTATGAACGCTTTATGAAAATAATTTCATTTGGTAGTGTTGTCTTTACTTTGGAAATATTCAAGTTCTAATAATGGACTAACGGTGGACTTTTCCATCTGCAGGTTATATTGAATGGCCAGCAGAGGCAGTGTTGCAGAGGAGAATCTCTCTGCGTTGCTGAGACAAAAGAAAAAAGAAATCCAATTCTTCAGCCTTCTCCATGCCTCTATCAATTTATATGGTAAGTCAAACTCGCGTTTAATCGTTTTGCTCTCATTAAAAGTAGTTCATAGCATCTGATGGCTCTCAGGACCTTTTAGTGGGGTCTTCTGCATAAATATAACTTTTTAAGATGGTAGCAGTATTGATTAACTGATAGGGATGTGCTAAAATGAAGAGGTTAGAATCTGTTTCTCATAGTTTTTATTATTTCCACTAACTGTAGCATAAACCTTCCTCCCTTAACTTATCAGATCACTGAACTGCTATTGGTGTACCATAACCTAAAAGAACTCCAGTGAGAAGGGTACGCTGTCACTTGGCTGCTAAAGAGATCTTTCTATCTACGTCCTCATATAGGTGCTAGAGTTGTGTAGAGAGTGGTAGCAAATGAGGCATAGGATTTAGAGAAGTGTGCTAGGTTGAAATTAAAATGGAGAATAGAATTTTTAGTGAACTTTGAATTTTCACAATATTACAGACACTATTGTACTAAGTATGAACGCGTTATGAAAATAATTTCATTTGGTAGTGTTGTCTTTACTTTGGAAATATTCAAGTTCTAATAATGGACTAACGGTGGACTTTTCCATCTGCAGGTTATATTGAATGGCCAGCAGAGGCAGTGTTGCAGAGGAGAATCTCTCTGCGTTGCTGAGACAAAAGAAAAAAGAAATCCAATTCTTCAGCCTTCTCCATGCCTCTATCAATTTATATGGTAAGTCAAACTCGCGTTTAATCGTTTTGCTCTCATTAAAAGTAGTTCATAGCATCTGATGGCTCTCAGGACCTTTTAGTGGGGTCTTCTGCATAAATATAACTTTTTAAGATGGTAGCAGTATTGATTAACTGATAGGGATGTGCTAAAATGAAGAGGTTAGAATCTGTTTCTCATAGTAAGATGGTAGCAATATTGATTAACTGATAGGGATGTGCTAAAATGAAGAGGTTAGAATCTGTTTCTCATAGTTTTTATTATTTCCACTAACTGTAGCATAAACCTTCCTCCCTTAACTTATCAGATCACTGAACTGCTATTGGTGTACCATAACCTAAAAGAACTCCAGTGAGAAGGGTACGCTGTCACTTGGCTGCTAAAGAGATCTTTCTATCTACGTCCTCATATAGGTGCTAGAGTTGTGTAGAGAGTGGTAGCAAATGAGGCATAGGATTTAGAGAAGTGTGCTAGGTTGAAATTAAAATGGAGAATAGAATTTTTAGTGAACTTTGAATTTTCACAATATTACAGACACTATTGTACTAAGTATGAACGCGTTATGAAAATAATTTCATTTGGTAGTGTTGTCTTTACTTTGGAAATATTCAAGTTCTAATAATGGACTAACGGTGGACTTTTCCATCTGCAGGTTATATTGAATGGCCAGCAGAGGCAGTGTTGCAGAGGAGAATCTCTCTGCGTTGCTGAGACAAAAGAAAAAAGAAATCCAATTCTTCAGCCTTCTCCATGCCTCTATCAATTTATATGGTAAGTCAAACTCGCGTTTAATCGTTTTGCTCTCATTAAAAGTAGTTCATAGCATCTGATGGCTCTCAGGACCTTTTAGTGGGGTCTTCTGCATAAATATAACTTTTTAAGATGGTAGCAGTATTGATTAACTGATAGGGATGTGCTAAAATGAAGAGGTTAGAATCAGTTTCTCATAGTTTTTATTATTTCCACTAACTGTAGCATAAACCTTCCTCCCTTAACTTATCAGATCACTGAACTGCTATTGGTGTACCATAACCTAAAAGAACTCCAGTGAGAAGGGTACGCTGTCACTTGGCTGCTAAAGAGATCTTTCTATCTACGTCCTCATATAGGTGCTAGAGTTGTGTAGAGAGTGGTAGCAAATGAGGCATAGGATTTAGAGAAGTGTGCTAGGTTGAAATTAAAATGGAGAATAGAATTTTTAGTGAACTTTGAATTTTCACAATATTACAGACACTATTGTACTAAGTATGAACGCGTTATGAAAACAATTTCATTTGGTAGTGTTGTCTTTACTTTGGAAATATTCAAGTTCTAATAATGGACTAACGGTGGACTTTTCCATCTGCAGGTTATATTGAATGGCCAGCAGAGGCAGTGTTGCAGAGGAGAATCTCTCTGCGTTGCTGAGACAAAAGAAAAAAGAAATCCAATTCTTCAGCCTTCTCCATGCCTCTATCAATTTATATGGTAAGTCAAACTCGCGTTTAATCGTTTTGCTCTCATTAAAAGTAGTTCATAGCATCTGATGGCTCTCAGGACCTTTTAGTGGGGTCTTCTGCATAAATATAACTTTTTAAGATGGTAGCAGTATTGATTAACTGATAGGGATGTGCTAAAATGAAGAGGTTAGAATCTGTTTCTCATAGTAAGATGGTAGCAATATTGATTAACTGATAGGGATGTGCTAAAATGAAGAGGTTAGAATCTGTTTCTCATAGTTTTTATTATTTCCACTAACTGTAGCATAAACCTTCCTCCCTTAACTTATCAGATCACTGAACTGCTATTGGTGTACCATAACCTAAAAGAACTCCAGTGAGAAGGGTACGCTGTCACTTGGCTGCTAAAGAGATCTTTCTATCTACGTCCTCATATAGGTGCTAGAGTTGTGTAGAGAGTGGTAGCAAATGAGGCATAGGATTTAGAGAAGTGTGCTAGGTTGAAATTAAAATGGAGAATAGAATTTTTAGTGAACTTTGAATTTTCACAATATTACAGACACTATTGTACTAAGTATGAACGCGTTATGAAAATAATTTCATTTGGTAGTGTTGTCTTTACTTTGGAAATATTCAAGTTCTAATAATGGACTAACTGTGGACTTTTCCATCTGCAGGTTATATTGAATGGCCAGCAGAGGCAGTGTTGCAGAGGAGAATCTCTCTGCGTTGCTGAGACAAAAGAAAAAAGAAATCCAATTCTTCAGCCTTCTCCACGCCTCTATCAATTTATATGGTAAGTCAAACTCGCGTTTAATCGTTTTGCTCTCATTAAAAGTAGTTCATAGCATCTGATGGCTCTCAGGACCTTTTAGTGGGGTCTTCTGCATAAATATAACTTTTTAAGATGGTAGCAATATTGATTAACTGATAGGGATGTGCTAAAATGAAGAGGTTAGAATCTGTTTCTCATAGTAAGATGGTAGCAATATTGATTAACTGATAGGGATGTGCTAAAATGAAGAGGTTAGAATCTGTTTCTCATAGTTTTTATTATTTCCACTAACTGTAGCATAAACCTTCCTCCCTTAACTTATCAGATCACTGAACTGCTATTGGTGTACCATAACCTAAAAGAACTCCAGTGAGAAGGGTACGCTGTCACTTGGCTGCTAAAGAGATCTTTCTATCTACGTCCTCATATAGGTGCTAGAGTTGTGTAGAGAGTGGTAGCAAATGAGGCATAGGATTTAGAGAAGTGTGCTAGGTTGAAATTAAAATGGAGAATAGAATTTTTAGTGAACTTTGAATTTTCACAATATTACAGACACTATTGTACTAAGTATGAACGCGTTATGAAAATAATTTCATTTGGTAGTGTTGTCTTTACTTTGGAAATATTCAAGTTCTAATAATGGACTAACGGTGGACTTTTCCATCTGCAGGTTATATTGAATGGCCAGCAGAGGCAGTGTTGCAGAGGAGAATCTCTCTGCGTTGCTGAGACAAAAGAAAAAAGAAATCCAATTCTTCAGCCTTCTCCATGCCTCTATCAATTTATATGGTAAGTCAAACTCGCGTTTAATCGTTTTGCTCTCATTAAAAGTAGTTCATAGCATCTGATGGCTCTCAGGACCTTTTAGTGGGGTCTTCTGCATAAATATAACTTTTTAAGATGGTAGCAGTATTGATTAACTGATAGGGATGTGCTAAAATGAAGAGGTTAGAATCTGTTTCTCATAGTAAGATGGTAGCAATATTGATTAACTGATAGGGATGTGCTAAAATGAAGAGGTTAGAATCTGTTTCTCAAAAATTTTATTATTTCCACTAACTGTAGCATAAACCTTCCTCCCTTAACTTATCAGATCACTGAACTGCTATTGGTGTACCATAACCTAAAAGAACTCCAGTGAGAAGGGTACGCTGTCACTTGGCTGCTAAAGAGATCTTTCTATCTACGTCCTCATATAGGTGCTAGAGTTGTGTAGAGAGTGGTAGCAAATGAGGCATAGGATTTAGAGAAGTGTGCTAGGTTGAAATTAAAATGGAGAATAGAATTTTTAGTGAACTTTGAATTTTCACAATATTACAGACACTATTGTACTAAGTATGAACGCTTTATGAAAATAATTTCATTTGGTAGTGTTGTCTTTACTTTGGAAATATTCAAGTTCTAATAATGGACTAACGGTGGACTTTTCCATTTGCAGGTTATATTGAATGGCCAGCAGAGGCAGTGTTGCAGAGGAGAATCTCTCTGCGTTGCTGAGACAAAAAAAAAAGAAATCCAATTCTTCAGCCTTCTCCATGCCTCTATCAATTTATATGGTAAGTCAAACTCGCGTTTAATCGTTTTGCTTTCATTAAAAGTAGTTCATAGCATCTGATGGCTCTCAGGACCTTTTAGTGGGGTCTTCTGCATAAATATAACTTTTTAAGATGGTAGCAATATTGATTAACTGATAGGGATGTGCTAAAATGAAGAGGTTAGAATCTGTTTCTCATAGTAAGATGGTAGCAATATTGATTAACTGATAGGGATGTGCTAAAATGAAGAGGTTAGAATCTGTTTCTCATAGTTTTTATTATTTCCACTAACTGTAGCATAAACCTTCCTCCCTTAACTTATCAGATCACTGAACTGCTATTGGTGTACCATAACCTAAAAGAACTCCAGTGAGAAGGGTACGCTGTCACTTGGCTGCTAAAGAGATCTTTCTATCTACGTCCTCGTATAGGTGCTAGAGTTGTGTAGAGAGTGGTAGCAAATGAGGCATAGGATTTAGAGAAGTGTGCTAGGTTGAAATTAAAATGGAGAATAGAATTTTTAGTGAACGTTGAATTTTCACAATATTACAGACACTATTGTACTAAGTATGAACGCTTTATGAAAATAATTTTATTTCGTAGTGTTGTCTTTACTTTGGAAATATTCAAGTTCTAATAATGGACTAACGGTGGACTTTTCCATCTGCAGGTTATATTGAATGGCCAGCAGAGGCAGTGTTGCAGAGGAGAATCTCTCTGCGTTGCTGAGACAAAAGAAAAAAGAAATCCAATTCTTCAGCCTTCTCCATGCCTCTATCAATTTATATGGTAAGTCAAACTCGCGTTTAATCATTTTGCTCTCATTAAAAGTAGTTCATAGCATCTGATGGCTCTCAGGACCTTTTAGTGGGGTCTTCTGCATAAATATAACTTTTTAAGATGGTAGCAATATTGATTAACTGATAGGGATGTGCTAAAATGAAGAGGTTAGAATCTGTTACTCATAGTTTTTATAATTTCCACTAACTGCAGCATAAACCTTCCTCCCTTAACTTATCAGATCACTGAACTGCTATTGGTGTACCATAACCTAAAAGAACTCCAGTGAGAAGGGTACGCTGTCACTTGGCTGCTAAAGAAATCTTTCTATCTACGTCCTCATATAGGTGCTAGAGTTGTGTAGAGAGTGGTAGCAAATGAGGCATAGGATTTAGAGAAGTGTGCTAGGTTGAAATTAAAATGGAGAATAGAATTTTTAGTGAACGTTGAATTTTCACAATATTACAGACACTATTGTACTAAGTATGAACGCTTTATGAAAATAATTTCATTTGGTAGTGTTGTCTTTACTTTGGAAATATTCAAGTTCTAATAATGGACTAACGGTGGACTTTTCCATTTGCAGGTTATATTGAATGGCTAGCAGAGGCAGTGTTGCAGAGGAGAATCTCTCTGCGTTGCTGAGACAAAAAAAAAAAGAAATCCAATTCTTCAGCCTTCTCCACGCCTCTATCAATTTATATGGTAAGTCAAACTCGCGTTTAATCGTTTTGCTCTCATTAAAAGTAGTTCATAGCATCTGATGGCTCTCAGGACCTTTTAGTGGGGTCTTCTGCATAAATATAACTTTTTAAGATGGTAGCAATATTGATTAACTGATAGGGATGTGCTAAAATGAAGAGGTTAGAATCGGTTTCTCATAGTTTTTATTATTTCCACTAACTGTAGCATTAACCTTCCTCAACCTATCAGATCACTGAATTGCTATTGGTGTACCATAACCTAAAAGAACTCCAGTGAGAAGGGTACGCTGGCACTTGGCTGCTAAAGAGATCTTTCTATCTACGTCCTCATATAGGTGCTAGAGTTGTGTAGAGAGTGGTAGCAAATGAGGCATAGGATTTAGAGAAGTGTGCTAGGTTGAAATTAAAATGGAGAATAGAATTTTTAGTGAACGTTGAATTTTCACAATATTACAGACACTATTGTACTAAGTATGAACGCTTTATGAAAATAATTTCATTTGGTAGTGTTGTCTTTACTTTGGAAATATTCAAGTTCTAATAATGGACTAACGGTGGACTTTTCCATTTGCAGGTTATATTGAATGGCTAGCAGAGGCAGTGTTGCAGAGGAGAATCTCTCTGCGTTGCTGAGACAAAAAAAAAAAGAAATCCAATTCTTCAGCCTTCTCCACGCCTCTATCAATTTATATGGTAAGTCAAACTCGCGTTTAATCGTTTTGCTCTCATTAAAAGTAGTTCATAGCATCTGATGGCTCTCAGGACCTTTTAGTGGGGTCTTCTGCATAAATATAACTTTTTAAGATGGTAGCAATATTGATTAACTGAAAGGGATGTGCTAAAATGAAGAGGTTAGAATCTGTTTCTCATAGTAAGATGGTAGCAATATTGATTAACTGATAGGGATGTGCTAAAATGAAGAGGTTAGAATCTGTTTCTCATAGTTTTTATTATTTCCACTAACTGTAGCATAAACCTTCCTCCCTTAACTTATCAGATCACTGAACTGCTATTGGTGTACCATAACCTAAAAGAACTCCAGTGAGAAGGGTACGCTGTCACTTGGCTGCTAAAGAGATCTTTCTATCTACGTCCTCATATAGGTGCTAGAGTTGTGTAGAGAGTGGTAGCAAATGAGGCATAGGATTTAGAGAAGTGTGCTAGGTTGAAATTAAAATGGAGAATAGA
This sequence comes from Triturus cristatus, assembly GCF_964204655.1. Taxonomy (NCBI): domain Eukaryota; kingdom Metazoa; phylum Chordata; class Amphibia; order Caudata; family Salamandridae; genus Triturus; species Triturus cristatus. The sequence continues at coordinate 564,555,897 of NC_140593.1, forward strand.
ATTTTTAGTGAACGTTGAATTTTCACAATATTACAGACACTATTGTACTAAGTATGAACGCTTTATGAAAATAATTTCATTTGGTAGTGTTGTCTTTACTTTGGAAATATTCAAGTTCTAATAATGGACTAACGGTGGACTTTTCCATTTGCAGGTTATATTGAATGGCCAGCAGAGGCAGTGTTGCAGAGGAGAATCTCTCTGCGTTGCTGAGACAAAAGAAAAAAGAAATCCAATTCTTCAGCCTTCTCCATGCCTCTATCAATTTATATGGTAAGTCAAACTCGCGTTTAATCGTTTTGCTTTCATTAAAAGTAGTTCATAGCATCTGATGGCTCTCAGGACCTTTTAGTGGGGTCTTCTGCATAAATATAACTTTTTAAGATGGTAGCAATATTGATTAACTGATAGGGATGTGCTAAAATGAAGAGGTTAGAATCGGTTTCTCATAGTTTTTATTATTTCCACTAACTGTAGCATAAACCTTCCTCAACCTATCAGATCACTGAATTGCTATTGGTGTACCATAACCTAAAAGAACTCCAGTGAGAAGGGTACGCTGGCACTTGGCTGCTAAAGAGATCTTTCTATCTACGTCCTCATATAGGTGCTAGAGTTGTGTAGAGAGTGGTAGCAAATGAGGCATAGGATTTAGAGAAGTGTGCTAGGTTGAAATTAAAATGGAGAATAGAATTTTTAGTGAACGTTGAATTTTCACAATATTACAGACACTATTGTACTAAGTATGAACGCTTTATGAAAATAATTTCATTTGGTAGTGTTGTCTTTACTTTGGAAATATTCAAGTTCTAATAATGGACTAACTGTGGACTTTTCCATCTGCAGGTTATATTGAATGGCCAGCAGAGGCAGTGTTGCAGAGGAGAATCTCTCTGCGTTGCTGAGACAAAAGAAAAAAGAAATCCAATTCTTCAGCCTTCTCCACGCCTCTATCAATTTATATGGTAAGTCAAACTCGCGTTTAATCGTTTTGCTCTCATTAAAAGTAGTTCATAGCATCTGATGGCTCTCAGGACCTTTTAGTGGGGTCTTCTGCATAAATATAACTTTTTAAGATGATAGCAGTATTGATTAACTGATAGGGATGTGCTAAAATGAAGAGGTTAGAATCTGTTACTCATAGTTTTTATAATTTCCACTAACTGCAGCATAAACCTTCCTCCCTTAACTTATCAGATCACTGAATTGCTATTGGTGTACCATAACCTAAAAGAACTCAAGTGAGAAGGGTACGCTGTCACTTGGCTGCTAAAGAGATCTTTCTATCTACGTCCTCATATAGGTGCTAGAGTTGTGTAGAGAGTGGTAGAAAATGAGGCATAGGATTTAGAGAAGTGTGCTAGTTTGAAATTAAAATGGAGAATAGAATTTTTAGTGAACGTTGAATTTTCACAATATTACAGACACTATTGTACTAAGTATGAACGCGTTATGAAAATAATTTCATTTGGTAGTGTTGTCTTTACTTTGGAAATATTCAAGTTCTAATAATGGACTAACTGTGGACTTTTCCATCTGCAGGTTATATTGAATGGCCAGCAGAGGCAGTGTTGCAGAGGAGAATCTCTCTGCGTTGCTGAGACAAAAGAAAAAAGAAATCCAATTCTTCAGCCTTCTCCACGCCTCTATCAATTTATATGGTAAGTCAAACTCGCGTTTAATCGTTTTGCTCTCATTAAAAGTAGTTCATAGCATCTGATGGCTCTCAGGACCTTTTAGTGGGGTCTTCTGCATAAATATAACTTTTTAAGATGGTAGCAATATTGATTAACTGATAGGGATGTGCTAAAATGAAGAGGTTAGAATCTGTTTCTCATAGTAAGATGGTAGCAATATTGATTAACTGATAGGGATGTGCTAAAATGAAGAGGTTAGAATCTGTTTCTCATAGTTTTTATTATTTCCACTAACTGTAGCATAAACCTTCCTCCCTTAACTTATCAGATCACTGAACTGCTATTGGTGTACCATAACCTAAAAGAACTCCAGTGAGAAGGGTACGCTGTCACTTGGCTGCTAAAGAGATCTTTCTATCTACGTCCTCATATAGGTGCTAGAGTTGTGTAGAGAGTGGTAGCAAATGAGGCATAGGATTCAGAGAAGTGTGCTAGGTTGAAATTAAAATGGAGAATAGAATTTTTAGTGAACTTTGAATTTTCACAATATTACAGACACTATTGTACTAAGTATGAACGCGTTATGAAAATAATTTCATTTGGTAGTGTTGTCTTTACTTTGGAAATATTCAAGTTCTAATAATGGACTAACGGTGGACTTTTCCATCTGCAGGTTATATTGAATGGCCAGCAGAGGCAGTGTTGCAGAGGAGAATCTCTCTGCGTTGCTGAGACAAAAGAAAAAAGAAATCCAATTCTTCAGCCTTCTCCATGCCTCTATCAATTTATATGGTAAGTCAAACTCGCGTTTAATCGTTTTGCTCTCATTAAAAGTAGTTCATAGCATCTGATGGCTCTCAGGACCTTTTAGTGGGGTCTTCTGCATAAATATAACTTTTTAAGATGGTAGCAGTATTGATTAACTGATAGGGATGTGCTAAAATGAAGAGGTTAGAATCTGTTTCTCATAGTAAGATGGTAGCAATATTGGTTAACTGATAGGGATGTGCTAAAATGAAGAGGTTAGAATCTGTTTCTCATAGTTTTTATTATTTCCACTAACTGTAGCATAAACCTTCCTCCCTTAACTTATCAGATCACTGAACTGCTATTGGTGTACCATAACCTAAAAGAACTCCAGTGAGAAGGGTACGCTGTCACTTGGCTGCTAAAGAGATCTTTCTATCTACGTCCTCATATAGGTGCTAGAGTTGTGTAGAGAGTGGTAGCAAATGAGGCATAGGATTTAGAGAAGTGTGCTAGGTTGAAATTAAAATGGAGAATAGAATTTTTAGTGAACTTTGAATTTTCACAATATTACAGACACTATTGTACTAAGTATGAACGCTTTATGAAAATAATTTCATTTGGTAGTGTTGTCTTTACTTTGGAAATATTCAAGTTCTAATAATGGACTAACGGTGGACTTTTCCATTTGCAGGTTATATTGAATGGCCAGCAGAGGCAGTGTTGCAGAGGAGAATCTCTCTGCGTTGCTGAGACAAAAAAAAAAGAAATCCAATTCTTCAGCCTTCTCCATGCCTCTATCAATTTATATGGTAAGTCAAACTCGCGTTTAATCGTTTTGCTTTCATTAAAAGTAGTTCATAGCATCTGATGGCTCTCAGGACCTTTTAGTGGGGTCTTCTGCATAAATATAACTTTTTAAGATGGTAGCAATATTGATTAACTGATAGGGATGTGCTAAAATGAAGAGGTTAGAATCGGTTTCTCATAGTTTTTATTATTTCCACTAACTGTAGCATAAACCTTCCTCCCTTAACTTATCAGATCACTGAACTGCTAGTGGTGTACCATAACCTAAAAGAACTCCAGTGAGAAGGGTACGCTGTCACTTGGCTGCTAAAGAGATCTTTCTATCTACGTCCTCATATAGGTGCTAGAGTTGTGTAGAGAGTGGTAGCAAATGAGGCATAGGATTTAGAGAAGTGTGCTAGGTTGAAATTAAAATGGAGAATAGAATTTTTAGTGAACGTTGAATTTTCACAATATTACAGACACTATTGTACTAAGTATGAACGCTTTATGAAAATAATTTCATTTGGTAGTGTTGTCTTTACTTTGGAAATATTCAAGTTCTAATAATGGACTAACGGTGGACTTTTCCATCTGCAGGTTATATTGAATGGCCAGCAGAGGCAGTGTTGCAGAGGAGAATCTCTCTGCGTTGCTGAGACAAAAGAAAAAAGAAATCCAATTCTTCAGCCTTCTCCATGCCTCTATCAATTTATATGGTAAGTCAAACTCGCGTTTAATCGTTTTGCTCTCATTAAAAGTAGTTCATAGCATCTGATGGCTCTCAGGACCTTTTAGTGGGGTCTTCTGCATAAATATAACTTTTTAAGATGGTAGCAGTATTGATTAACTGATAGGGATGTGCTAAAATGAAGAGGTTAGAATCTGTTTCTCATAGTTTTTATTATTTCCACTAACTGTAGCATAAACCTTCCTCCCTTAACTTATCAGATCACTGAACTGCTATTGGTGTACCATAACCTAAAAGAACTCCAGTGAGAAGGGTACGCTGTCACTTGGCTGCTAAAGAGATCTTTCTATCTACGTCCTCATATAGGTGCTAGAGTTGTGTAGAGAGTGGTAGCAAATGAGGCATAGGATTTAGAGAAGTGTGCTAGGTTGAAATTAAAATGGAGAATAGAATTTTTAGTGAACTTTGAATTTTCACAATATTACAGACACTATTGTACTAAGTATGAACGCGTTATGAAAATAATTTCATTTGGTAGTGTTGTCTTTACTTTGGAAATATTCAAGTTCTAATAATGGACTAACGGTGGACTTTTCCATCTGCAGGTTATATTGAATGGCCAGCAGAGGCAGTGTTGCAGAGGAGAATCTCTCTGCGTTGCTGAGACAAAAGAAAAAAGAAATCCAATTCTTCAGCCTTCTCCATGCCTCTATCAATTTATATGGTAAGTCAAACTCGCGTTTAATCGTTTTGCTCTCATTAAAAGTAGTTCATAGCATCTGATGGCTCTCAGGACCTTTTAGTGGGGTCTTCTGCATAAATATAACTTTTTAAGATGGTAGCAGTATTGATTAACTGATAGGGATGTGCTAAAATGAAGAGGTTAGAATCTGTTTCTCATAGTAAGATGGTAGCAATATTGATTAACTGATAGGGATGTGCTAAAATGAAGAGGTTAGAATCTGTTTCTCATAGTTTTTATTATTTCCACTAACTGTAGCATAAACCTTCCTCCCTTAACTTATCAGATCACTGAACTGCTATTGGTGTACCATAACCTAAAAGAACTCCAGTGAGAAGGGTACGCTGTCACTTGGCTGCTAAAGAGATCTTTCTATCTACGTCCTCATATAGGTGCTAGAGTTGTGTAGAGAGTGGTAGCAAATGAGGCATAGGATTTAGAGAAGTGTGCTAGGTTGAAATTAAAATGGAGAATAGAATTTTTAGTGAACTTTGAATTTTCACAATATTACAGACACTATTGTACTAAGTATGAACGCGTTATGAAAATAATTTCATTTGGTAGTGTTGTCTTTACTTTGGAAATATTCAAGTTCTAATAATGGACTAACGGTGGACTTTTCCATCTGCAGGTTATATTGAATGGCCAGCAGAGGCAGTGTTGCAGAGGAGAATCTCTCTGCGTTGCTGAGACAAAAGAAAAAAGAAATCCAATTCTTCAGCCTTCTCCATGCCTCTATCAATTTATATGGTAAGTCAAACTCGCGTTTAATCGTTTTGCTCTCATTAAAAGTAGTTCATAGCATCTGATGGCTCTCAGGACCTTTTAGTGGGGTCTTCTGCATAAATATAACTTTTTAAGATGGTAGCAGTATTGATTAACTGATAGGGATGTGCTAAAATGAAGAGGTTAGAATCTGTTTCTCATAGTTTTTATTATTTCCACTAACTGTAGCATAAACCTTCCTCCCTTAACTTATCAGATCACTGAACTGCTATTGGTGTACCATAACCTAAAAGAACTCCAGTGAGAAGGGTACGCTGTCACTTGGCTGCTAAAGAGATCTTTCTATCTACGTCCTCATATAGGTGCTAGAGTTGTGTAGAGAGTGGTAGCAAATGAGGCATAGGATTTAGAGAAGTGTGCTAGGTTGAAATTAAAATGGAGAATAGAATTTTTAGTGAACTTTGAATTTTCACAATATTACAGACACTATTGTACTAAGTATGAACGCGTTATGAAAACAATTTCATTTGGTAGTGTTGTCTTTACTTTGGAAATATTCAAGTTCTAATAATGGACTAACGGTGGACTTTTCCATCTGCAGGTTATATTGAATGGCCAGCAGAGGCAGTGTTGCAGAGGAGAATCTCTCTGCGTTGCTGAGACAAAAGAAAAAAGAAATCCAATTCTTCAGCCTTCTCCATGCCTCTATCAATTTATATGGTAAGTCAAACTCGCGTTTAATCGTTTTGCTCTCATTAAAAGTAGTTCATAGCATCTGATGGCTCTCAGGACCTTTTAGTGGGGTCTTCTGCATAAATATAACTTTTTAAGATGGTAGCAGTATTGATTAACTGATAGGGATGTGCTAAAATGAAGAGGTTAGAATCTGTTTCTCATAGTAAGATGGTAGCAATATTGATTAACTGATAGGGATGTGCTAAAATGAAGAGGTTAGAATCTGTTTCTCATAGTTTTTATTATTTCCACTAACTGTAGCATAAACCTTCCTCCCTTAACTTATCAGATCACTGAACTGCTATTGGTGTACCATAACCTAAAAGAACTCCAGTGAGAAGGGTACGCTGTCACTTGGCTGCTAAAGAGATCTTTCTATCTACGTCCTCATATAGGTGCTAGAGTTGTGTAGAGAGTGGTAGCAAATGAGGCATAGGATTTAGAGAAGTGTGCTAGGTTGAAATTAAAATGGAGAATAGAATTTTTAGTGAACTTTGAATTTTCACAATATTACAGACACTATTGTACTAAGTATGAACGCGTTATGAAAATAATTTCATTTGGTAGTGTTGTCTTTACTTTGGAAATATTCAAGTTCTAATAATGGACTAACGGTGGACTTTTCCATCTGCAGGTTATATTGAATGGCCAGCAGAGGCAGTGTTGCAGAGGAGAATCTCTCTGCGTTGCTGAGACAAAAGAAAAAAGAAATCCAATTCTTCAGCCTTCTCCATGCCTCTATCAATTTATATGGTAAGTCAAACTCGCGTTTAATCGTTTTGCTCTCATTAAAAGTAGTTCATAGCATCTGATGGCTCTCAGGACCTTTTAGTGGGGTCTTCTGCATAAATATAACTTTTTAAGATGGTAGCAGTATTGATTAACTGATAGGGATGTGCTAAAATGAAGAGGTTAGAATCTGTTTCTCATAGTAAGATGGTAGCAATATTGGTTAACTGATAGGGATGTGCTAAAATGAAGAGGTTAGAATCTGTTTCTCATAGTTTTTATTATTTCCACTAACTGTAGCATAAACCTTCCTCCCTTAACTTATCAGATCACTGAACTGCTATTGGTGTACCATAACCTAAAAGAACTCCAGTGAGAAGGGTACGCTGTCACTTGGCTGCTAAAGAGATCTTTCTATCTACGTCCTCATATAGGTGCTAGAGTTGTGTAGAGAGTGGTAGCAAATGAGGCATAGGATTTAGAGAAGTGTGCTAGGTTGAAATTAAAATGGAGAATAGAATTTTTAGTGAACTTTGAATTTTCACAATATTACAGACACTATTGTACTAAGTATGAACGCTTTATGAAAATAATTTCATTTGGTAGTGTTGTCTTTACTTTGGAAATATTCAAGTTCTAATAATGGACTAACGGTGGACTTTTCCATTTGCAGGTTATATTGAATGGCCAGCAGAGGCAGTGTTGCAGAGGAGAATCTCTCTGCGTTGCTGAGACAAAAAAAAAAGAAATCCAATTCTTCAGCCTTCTCCATGCCTCTATCAATTTATATGGTAAGTCAAACTCGCGTTTAATCGTTTTGCTTTCATTAAAAGTAGTTCATAGCATCTGATGGCTCTCAGGACCTTTTAGTGGGGTCTTCTGCATAAATATAACTTTTTAAGATGGTAGCAATATTGATTAACTGATAGGGATGTGCTAAAATGAAGAGGTTAGAATCGGTTTCTCATAGTTTTTATTATTTCCACTAACTGTAGCATAAACCTTCCTCCCTTAACTTATCAGATCACTGAACTGCTAGTGGTGTACCATAACCTAAAAGAACTCCAGTGAGAAGGGTACGCTGTCACTTGGCTGCTAAAGAGATCTTTCTATCTACGTCCTCATATAGGTGCTAGAGTTGTGTAGAGAGTGGTAGCAAATGAGGCATAGGATTTAGAGAAGTGTGCTAGGTTGAAATTAAAATGGAGAATAGAATTTTTAGTGAACGTTGAATTTTCACAATATTACAGACACTATTGTACTAAGTATGAACGCTTTATGAAAATAATTTCATTTGGTAGTGTTGTCTTTACTTTGGAAATATTCAAGTTCTAATAATGGACTAACGGTGGACTTTTCCATCTGCAGGTTATATTGAATGGCCAGCAGAGGCAGTGTTGCAGAGGAGAATCTCTCTGCGTTGCTGAGACAAAAGAAAAAAGAAATCCAATTCTTCAGCCTTCTCCATGCCTCTATCAATTTATATGGTAAGTCAAACTCGCGTTTAATCGTTTTGCTCTCATTAAAAGTAGTTCATAGCATCTGATGGCTCTCAGGACCTTTTAGTGGGGTCTTCTGCATAAATATAACTTTTTAAGATGGTAGCAGTATTGATTAACTGATAGGGATGTGCTAAAATGAAGAGGTTAGAATCTGTTTCTCATAGTTTTTATTATTTCCACTAACTGTAGCATAAACCTTCCTCCCTTAACTTATCAGATCACTGAACTGCTATTGGTGTACCATAACCTAAAAGAACTCCAGTGAGAAGGGTACGCTGTCACTTGGCTGCTAAAGAGATCTTTCTATCTACGTCCTCATATAGGTGCTAGAGTTGTGTAGAGAGTGGTAGCAAATGAGGCATAGGATTTAGAGAAGTGTGCTAGGTTGAAATTAAAATGGAGAATAGAATTTTTAGTGAACTTTGAATTTTCACAATATTACAGACACTATTGTACTAAGTATGAACGCGTTATGAAAATAATTTCATTTGGTAGTGTTGTCTTTACTTTGGAAATATTCAAGTTCTAATAATGGACTAACGGTGGACTTTTCCATCTGCAGGTTATATTGAATGGCCAGCAGAGGCAGTGTTGCAGAGGAGAATCTCTCTGCGTTGCTGAGACAAAAGAAAAAAGAAATCCAATTCTTCAGCCTTCTCCATGCCTCTATCAATTTATATGGTAAGTCAAACTCGCGTTTAATCGTTTTGCTCTCATTAAAAGTAGTTCATAGCATCTGATGGCTCTCAGGACCTTTTAGTGGGGTCTTCTGCATAAATATAACTTTTTAAGATGGTAGCAGTATTGATTAACTGATAGGGATGTGCTAAAATGAAGAGGTTAGAATCTGTTTCTCATAGTAAGATGGTAGCAATATTGATTAACTGATAGGGATGTGCTAAAATGAAGAGGTTAGAATCTGTTTCTCATAGTTTTTATTATTTCCACTAACTGTAGCATAAACCTTCCTCCCTTAACTTATCAGATCACTGAACTGCTATTGGTGTACCATAACCTAAAAGAACTCCAGTGAGAAGGGTACGCTGTCACTTGGCTGCTAAAGAGATCTTTCTATCTACGTCCTCATATAGGTGCTAGAGTTGTGTAGAGAGTGGTAGCAAATGAGGCATAGGATTTAGAGAAGTGTGCTAGGTTGAAATTAAAATGGAGAATAGAATTTTTAGTGAACTTTGAATTTTCACAATATTACAGACACTATTGTACTAAGTATGAACGCGTTATGAAAATAATTTCATTTGGTAGTGTTGTCTTTACTTTGGAAATATTCAAGTTCTAATAATGGACTAACGGTGGACTTTTCCATCTGCAGGTTATATTGAATGGCCAGCAGAGGCAGTGTTGCAGAGGAGAATCTCTCTGCGTTGCTGAGACAAAAGAAAAAAGAAATCCAATTCTTCAGCCTTCTCCATGCCTCTATCAATTTATATGGTAAGTCAAACTCGCGTTTAATCGTTTTGCTCTCATTAAAAGTAGTTCATAGCATCTGATGGCTCTCAGGACCTTTTAGTGGGGTCTTCTGCATAAATATAACTTTTTAAGATGGTAGCAGTATTGATTAACTGATAGGGATGTGCTAAAATGAAGAGGTTAGAATCTGTTTCTCATAGTTTTTATTATTTCCACTAACTGTAGCATAAACCTTCCTCCCTTAACTTATCAGATCACTGAACTGCTATTGGTGTACCATAACCTAAAAGAACTCCAGTGAGAAGGGTACGCTGTCACTTGGCTGCTAAAGAGATCTTTCTATCTACGTCCTCATATAGGTGCTAGAGTTGTGTAGAGAGTGGTAGCAAATGAGGCATAGGATTTAGAGAAGTGTGCTAGGTTGAAATTAAAATGGAGAATAGAATTTTTAGTGAACTTTGAATTTTCACAATATTACAGACACTATTGTACTAAGTATGAACGCGTTATGAAAACAATTTCATTTGGTAGTGTTGTCTTTACTTTGGAAATATTCAAGTTCTAATAATGGACTAACGGTGGACTTTTCCATCTGCAGGTTATATTGAATGGCCAGCAGAGGCAGTGTTGCAGAGGAGAATCTCTCTGCGTTGCTGAGACAAAAGAAAAAAGAAATCCAATTCTTCAGCCTTCTCCATGCCTCTATCAATTTATATGGTAAGTCAAACTCGCGTTTAATCGTTTTGCTCTCATTAAAAGTAGTTCATAGCATCTGATGGCTCTCAGGACCTTTTAGTGGGGTCTTCTGCATAAATATAACTTTTTAAGATGGTAGCAGTATTGATTAACTGATAGGGATGTGCTAAAATGAAGAGGTTAGAATCTGTTTCTCATAGTAAGATGGTAGCAATATTGATTAACTGATAGGGATGTGCTAAAATGAAGAGGTTAGAATCTGTTTCTCATAGTTTTTATTATTTCCACTAACTGTAGCATAAACCTTCCTCCCTTAACTTATCAGATCACTGAACTGCTATTGGTGTACCATAACCTAAAAGAACTCCAGTGAGAAGGGTACGCTGTCACTTGGCTGCTAAAGAGATCTTTCTATCTACGTCCTCATATAGGTGCTAGAGTTGTGTAGAGAGTGGTAGCAAATGAGGCATAGGATTTAGAGAAGTGTGCTAGGTTGAAATTAAAATGGAGAATAGAATTTTTAGTGAACTTTGAATTTTCACAATATTACAGACACTATTGTACTAAGTATGAACGCGTTATGAAAATAATTTCATTTGGTAGTGTTGTCTTTACTTTGGAAATATTCAAGTTCTAATAATGGACTAACGGTGGACTTTTCCATCTGCAGGTTATATTGAATGGCCAGCAGAGGCAGTGTTGCAGAGGAGAATCTCTCTGCGTTGCTGAGACAAAAGAAAAAAGAAATCCAATTCTTCAGCCTTCTCCATGCCTCTATCAATTTATATGGTAAGTCAAACTCGCGTTTAATCGTTTTGCTCTCATTAAAAGTAGTTCATAGCATCTGATGGCTCTCAGGACCTTTTAGTGGGGTCTTCTGCATAAATATAACTTTTTAAGATGGTAGCAGTATTGATTAACTGATAGGGATGTGCTAAAATGAAGAGGTTAGAATCTGTTTCTCATAGTAAGATGGTAGCAATATTGATTAACTGATAGGGATGTGCTAAAATGAAGAGGTTAGAATCTGTTTCTCATAGTTTTTATTATTTCCACTAACTGTAGCATAAACCTTCCTCCCTTAACTTATCAGATCACTGAACTGCTATTGGTGTACCATAACCTAAAAGAACTCCAGTGAGAAGGGTACGCTGTCACTTGGCTGCTAAAGAGATCTTTCTATCTACGTCCTCATATAGGTGCTAGAGTTGTGTAGAGAGTGGTAGCAAATGAGGCATAGGATTTAGAGAAGTGTGCTAGGTTGAAATTAAAATGGAGAATAGAATTTTTAGTGAACTTTGAATTTTCACAATATTACAGACACTATTGTACTAAGTATGAACGCTTTATGAAAATAATTTCATTTGGTAGTGTTGTCTTTACTTTGGAAATATTCAAGTTCTAATAATGGACTAACGGTGGACTTTTCCATTTGCAGGTTATATTGAATGGCCAGCAGAGGCAGTGTTGCAGAGGAGAATCTCTCTGCGTTGCTGAGACAAAAAAAAAAGAAATCCAATTCTTCAGCCTTCTCCATGCCTCTATCAATTTATATGGTAAGTCAAACTCGCGTTTAATCGTTTTGCTTTCATTAAAAGTAGTTCATAGCATCTGATGGCTCTCAGGACCTTTTAGTGGGGTCTTCTGCATAAATATAACTTTTTAAGATGGTAGCAATATTGATTAACTGATAGGGATGTGCTAAAATGAAGAGGTTAGAATCGGTTTCTCATAGTTTTTATTATTTCCACTAACTGTAGCATAAACCTTCCTCCCTTAACTTATCAGATCACTGAACTGCTAGTGGTGTACCATAACCTAAAAGAACTCCAGTGAGAAGGGTACGCTGTCACTTGGCTGCTAAAGAGATCTTTCTATCTACGTCCTCATATAGGTGCTAGAGTTGTGTAGAGAGTGGTAGCAAATGAGGCATAGGATTTAGAGAAGTGTGCTAGGTTGAAATTAAAATGGAGAATAGAATTTTTAGTGAACGTTGAATTTTCACAATATTACAGACACTATTGTACTAAGTATGAACGCTTTATGAAAATAATTTCATTTGGTAGTGTTGTCTTTACTTTGGAAATATTCAAGTTCTAATAATGGACTAACGGTGGACTTTTCCATCTGCAGGTTATATTGAATGGCCAGCAGAGGCAGTGTTGCAGAGGAGAATCTCTCTGCGTTGCTGAGACAAAAGAAAAAAGAAATCCAATTCTTCAGCCTTCTCCATGCCTCTATCAATTTATATGGTAAGTCAAACTCGCGTTTAATCGTTTTGCTCTCATTAAAAGTAGTTCATAGCATCTGATGGCTCTCAGGACCTTTTAGTGGGGTCTTCTGCATAAATATAACTTTTTAAGATGGTAGCAGTATTGATTAACTGATAGGGATGTGCTAAAATGAAGAGGTTAGAATCTGTTTCTCATAGTTTTTATTATTTCCACTAACTGTAGCATAAACCTTCCTCCCTTAACTTATCAGATCACTGAACTGCTATTGGTGTACCATAACCTAAAAGAACTCCAGTGAGAAGGGTACGCTGTCACTTGGCTGCTAAAGAGATCTTTCTATCTACGTCCTCATATAGGTGCTAGAGTTGTGTAGAGAGTGGTAGCAAATGAGGCATAGGATTTAGAGAAGTGTGCTAGGTTGAAATTAAAATGGAGAATAGAATTTTTAGTGAACTTTGAATTTTCACAATATTACAGACACTATTGTACTAAGTATGAACGCGTTATGAAAATAATTTCATTTGGTAGTGTTGTCTTTACTTTGGAAATATTCAAGTTCTAATAATGGACTAACGGTGGACTTTTCCATCTGCAGGTTATATTGAATGGCCAGCAGAGGCAGTGTTGCAGAGGAGAATCTCTCTGCGTTGCTGAGACAAAAGAAAAAAGAAATCCAATTCTTCAGCCTTCTCCATGCCTCTATCAATTTATATGGTAAGTCAAACTCGCGTTTAATCGTTTTGCTCTCATTAAAAGTAGTTCATAGCATCTGATGGCTCTCAGGACCTTTTAGTGGGGTCTTCTGCATAAATATAACTTTTTAAGATGGTAGCAGTATTGATTAACTGATAGGGATGTGCTAAAATGAAGAGGTTAGAATCTGTTTCTCATAGTAAGATGGTAGCAATATTGATTAACTGATAGGGATGTGCTAAAATGAAGAGGTTAGAATCTGTTTCTCATAGTTTTTATTATTTCCACTAACTGTAGCATAAACCTTCCTCCCTTAACTTATCAGATCACTGAACTGCTATTGGTGTACCATAACCTAAAAGAACTCCAGTGAGAAGGGTACGCTGTCACTTGGCTGCTAAAGAGATCTTTCTATCTACGTCCTCATATAGGTGCTAGAGTTGTGTAGAGAGTGGTAGCAAATGAGGCATAGGATTTAGAGAAGTGTGCTAGGTTGAAATTAAAATGGAGAATAGAATTTTTAGTGAACTTTGAATTTTCACAATATTACAGACACTATTGTACTAAGTATGAACGCGTTATGAAAATAATTTCATTTGGTAGTGTTGTCTTTACTTTGGAAATATTCAAGTTCTAATAATGGACTAACGGTGGACTTTTCCATCTGCAGGTTATATTGAATGGCCAGCAGAGGCAGTGTTGCAGAGGAGAATCTCTCTGCGTTGCTGAGACAAAAGAAAAAAGAAATCCAATTCTTCAGCCTTCTCCATGCCTCTATCAATTTATATGGTAAGTCAAACTCGCGTTTAATCGTTTTGCTCTCATTAAAAGTAGTTCATAGCATCTGATGGCTCTCAGGACCTTTTAGTGGGGTCTTCTGCATAAATATAACTTTTTAAGATGGTAGCAGTATTGATTAACTGATAGGGATGTGCTAAAATGAAGAGGTTAGAATCTGTTTCTCATAGTTTTTATTATTTCCACTAACTGTAGCATAAACCTTCCTCCCTTAACTTATCAGATCACTGAACTGCTATTGGTGTACCATAACCTAAAAGAACTCCAGTGAGAAGGGTACGCTGTCACTTGGCTGCTAAAGAGATCTTTCTATCTACGTCCTCATATAGGTGCTAGAGTTGTGTAGAGAGTGGTAGCAAATGAGGCATAGGATTTAGAGAAGTGTGCTAGGTTGAAATTAAAATGGAGAATAGAATTTTTAGTGAACTTTGAATTTTCACAATATTACAGACATTATTGTACTAAGTATGAACGCGTTATGAAAACAATTTCATTTGGTAGTGTTGTCTTTACTTTGGAAATATTCAAGTTCTAATAATGGACTAACGGTGGACTTTTCCATCTGCAGGTTATATTGAATGGCCAGCAGAGGCAGTGTTGCAGAGGAGAATCTCTCTGCGTTGCTGAGACAAAAGAAAAAAGAAATCCAATTCTTCAGCCTTCTCCATGCCTCTATCAATTTATATGGTAAGTCAAACTCGCGTTTAATCGTTTTGCTCTCATTAAAAGTAGTTCATAGCATCTGATGGCTCTCAGGACCTTTTAGTGGGGTCTTCTGCATAAATATAACTTTTTAAGATGGTAGCAGTATTGATTAACTGATAGGGATGTGCTAAAATGAAGAGGTTAGAATCTGTTTCTCATAGTAAGATGGTAGCAATATTGATTAACTGATAGGGATGTGCTAAAATGAAGAGGTTAGAATCTTTTTCTCATAGTTTTTATTATTTCCACTAACTGTAGCATAAACCTTCCTCCCTTAACTTATCAGATCACTGAACTGCTATTGGTGTACCATAACCTAAAAGAACTCCAGTGAGAAGGGTACGCTGTCACTTGGCTGCTAAAGAGATCTTTCTATCTACGTCCTCATATAGGTGCTAGAGTTGTGTAGAGAGTGGTAGCAAATGAGGCATAGGATTTAGAGAAGTGTGCTAGGTTGAAATTAAAATGGAGAATAGAATTTTTAGTGAACTTTGAATTTTCACAATATTACAGACACTATTGTACTAAGTATGAACGCGTTATGAAAATAATTTCATTTGGTAGTGTTGTCTTTACTTTGGAAATATTCAAGTTCTAATAATGGACTAACGGTGGACTTTTCCATCTGCAGGTTATATTGAATGGCCAGCAGAGGCAGTGTTGCAGAGGAGAATCTCTCTGCGTTGCTGAGACAAAAGAAAAAAGAAATCCAATTCTTCAGCCTTCTCCATGCCTCTATCAATTTATATGGTAAGTCAAACTCGCGTTTAATCGTTTTGCTCTCATTAAAAGTAGTTCATAGCATCTGATGGCTCTCAGGACCTTTTAGTGGGGTCTTCTGCATAAATATAACTTTTTAAGATGGTAGCAGTATTGATTAACTGATAGGGATGTGCTAAAATGAAGAGGTTAGAATCTGTTTCTCATAGTAAGATGGTAGCAATATTGATTAACTGATAGGGATGTGCTAAAATGAAGAGGTTAGAATCTGTTTCTCATAGTTTTTATTATTTCCACTAACTGTAGCATAAACCTTCCTCCCTTAACTTATCAGATCACTGAACTGCTATTGGTGTACCATAACCTAAAAGAACTCCAGTGAGAAGGGTACGCTGTCACTTGGCTGCTAAAGAGATCTTTCTATCTACGTCCTCATATAGGTGCTAGAGTTGTGTAGAGAGTGGTAGCAAATGAGGCATAGGATTTAGAGAAGTGTGCTAGGTTGAAATTAAAATGGAGAATAGAATTTTTAGTGAACTTTGAATTTTCACAATATTACAGACACTATTGTACTAAGTATGAACGCGTTATGAAAATAATTTCATTTGGTAGTGTTGTCTTTACTTTGGAAATATTCAAGTTCTAATAATGGACTAACGGTGGACTTTTCCATCTGCAGGTTATATTGAATGGCCAGCAGAGGCAGTGTTGCAGAGGAGAATCTCTCTGCGTTGCTGAGACAAAAGAAAAAAGAAATCCAATTCTTCAGCCTTCTCCATGCCTCTATCAATTTATATGGTAAGTCAAACTCGCGTTTAATCGTTTTGCTCTCATTAAAAGTAGTTCATAGCATCTGATGGCTCTCAGGACCTTTTAGTGGGGTCTTCTGCATAAATATAACTTTTTAAGATGGTAGCAGTATTGATTAACTGATAGGGATGTGCTAAAATGAAGAGGTTAGAATCTGTTTCTCATAGTTTTTATTATTTCCACTAACTGTAGCATAAACCTTCCTCCCTTAACTTATCAGATCACTGAACTGCTATTGGTGTACCATAACCTAAAAGAACTCCAGTGAGAAGGGTACGCTGTCACTTGGCTGCTAAAGAGATCTTTCTATCTACGTCCTCATATAGGTGCTAGAGTTGTGTAGAGAGTGGTAGCAAATGAGGCATAGGATTTAGAGAAGTGTGCTAGGTTGAAATTAAAATGGAGAATAGAATTTTTAGTGAACTTTGAATTTTCACAATATTACAGACACTATTGTACTAAGTATGAACGCGTTATGAAAACAATTTCATTTGGTAGTGTTGTCTTTACTTTGGAAATATTCAAGTTCTAATAATGGACTAACGGTGGACTTTTCCATCTGCAGGTTATATTGAATGGCCAGCAGAGGCAGTGTTGCAGAGGAGAATCTCTCTGCGTTGCTGAGACAAAAGAAAAAAGAAATCCAATTCTTCAGCCTTCTCCATGCCTCTATCAATTTATATGGTAAGTCAAACTCGCGTTTAATCGTTTTGCTCTCATTAAAAGTAGTTCATAGCATCTGATGGCTCTCAGGACCTTTTAGTGGGGTCTTCTGCATAAATATAACTTTTTAAGATGGTAGCAGTATTGATTAACTGATAGGGATGTGCTAAAATGAAGAGGTTAGAATCTGTTTCTCATAGTTTTTATTATTTCCACTAACTGTAGCATAAACCTTCCTCCCTTAACTTATCAGATCACTGAACTGCTATTGGTGTACCATAACCTAAAAGAACTCCAGTGAGAAGGGTACGCTGTCACTTGGCTGCTAAAGAGATCTTTCTATCTACGTCCTCATATAGGTGCTAGAGTTGTGTAGAGAGTGGTAGCAAATGAGGCATAGGATTTAGAGAAGTGTGCTAGGTTGAAATTAAAATGGAGAATAGAATTTTTAGTGAACTTTGAATTTTCACAATATTACAGACACTATTGTACTAAGTATGAACGCGTTATGAAAATAATTTCATTTGGTAGTGTTGTCTTTACTTTGGAAATATTCAAGTTCTAATAATGGACTAACGGTGGACTTTTCCATCTGCAGGTTATATTGAATGGCCAGCAGAGGCAGTGTTGCAGAGGAGAATCTCTCTGCGTTGCTGAGACAAAAGAAAAAAGAAATCCAATTCTTCAGCCTTCTCCATGCCTCTATTAATTTATATGGTAAGTCAAACTCGCGTTTAATCGTTTTGCTCTCATTAAAAGTAGTTCATAGCATCTGATGGCTCTCAGGACCTTTTAGTGGGGTCTTCTGCATAAATATAACTTTTTAAGATGGTAGCAGTATTGATTAACTGATAGGGATGTGCTAAAATGAAGAGGTTAGAATCTGTTTCTCATAGTAAGATGGTAGCAATATTGATTAACTGATAGGGATGTGCTAAAATGAAGAGGTTAGAATCTGTTTCTCATAAATTTTATTATTTCCACTAACTGTAGCATAAACCTTCCTCCCTTAACTTATCAGATCACTGAACTGCTATTGGTGTACCATAACCTAAAAGAACTCCAGTGAGAAGGGTACGCTGTCACTTGGCTGCTAAAGAGATCTTTCTATCTACGTCCTCATATAGGTGCTAGAGTTGTGTAGAGAGTGGTAGCAAATGAGGCATAGGATTTAGAGAAGTGTGCTAGGTTGAAATTAAAATGGAGAATAGAATTTTTAGTGAACTTTGAATTTTCACAATATTACAGACACTATTGTACTAAGTATGAACGCGTTATGAAAATAATTTCATTTGGTAGTGTTGTCTTTACTTTGGAAATATTCAAGTTCTAATAATGGACTAACGGTGGACTTTTCCATCTGCAGGTTATATTGAATGGCCAGCAGAGGCAGTGTTGCAGAGGAGAATCTCTCTGCGTTGCTGAGACAAAAGAAAAAAGAAATCCAATTCTTCAGCCTTCTCCATGCCTCTATCAATTTATATGGTAAGTCAAACTCGCGTTTAATCATTTTGCTCTCATTAAAAGTAGTTCATAGCATCTGATGGCTCTCAGGACCTTTTAGTGGGGTCTTCTGCATAAATATAACTTTTTAAGATGGTAGCAGTATTGATTAACTGATAGGGATGTGCTAAAATGAAGAGGTTAGAATCTGTTTCTCATAGTAAGATGGTAGCAATATTGATTAACTGATAGGGATGTGCTAAAATGAAGAGGTTAGAATCTGTTTCTCATAAATTTTATTATTTCCACTAACTGTAGCATAAACCTTCCTCCCTTAACTTATCAGATCACTGAACTGCTATTGGTGTACCATAACCTAAAAGAACTCCAGTGAGAAGGGTACGCTGTCACTTGGCTGCTAAAGAGATCTTTCTATCTACGTCCTCATATAGGTGCTAGAGTTGTGTAGAGAGTGGTAGCAAATGAGGCATAGGATTTAGAGAAGTGTGCTAGGTTGAAATTAAAATGGAGAATAGAATTTTTAGTGAACGTTGAATTTTCACAATATTACAGACACTATTGTACTAAGTATGAACGCTTTATGAAAATAATTTCATTTGGTAGTGTTGTCTTTACTTTGGAAATATTCAAGTTCTAATAATGGACTAACTGTGGACTTTTCCATCTGCAGGTTATATTGAATGGCCAGCAGAGGCAGTGTTGCAGAGGAGAATCTCTCTGCGTTGCTGAGACAAAAGAAAAAAGAAATCCAATTCTTCAGCCTTCTCCACGCCTCTATCAATTTATATGGTAAGTCAAACTCGCGTTTAATCGTTTTGCTCTCATTAAAAGTAGTTCATAGCATCTGATGGCTCTCAGGACCTTTTAGTGGGGTCTTCTGCATAAATATAACTTTTTAAGATGGTAGCAATATTGATTAACTGATAGGGATGTGCTAAAATGAAGAGGTTAGAATCTGTTTCTCATAGTAAGATGGTAGCAATATTGATTAACTGATAGGGATGTGCTAAAATGAAGAGGTTAGAATCTGTTTCTCATAGTTTTTACTATTTCCACTAACTGTAGCATAAACCTTCCTCCCTTAACTTATCAGATCACTGAACTGCTATTGGTGTACCATAACCTAAAAGAACTCCAGTGAGAAGGGTACGCTGTCACTTGGCTGCTAAAGAGATCTTTCTATCTACGTCCTCATATAGGTGCTAGAGTTGTGTAGAGAGTGGTAGCAAATGAGGCATAGGATTTAGAGAAGTGTGCTAGGTTGAAATTAAAATGGAGAATAGAATTTTTAGTGAACTTTGAATTTTCACAATATTACAGACACTATTGTACTAAGTATGAACGCGTTATGAAAATAATTTCATTTGGTAGTGTTGTCTTTACTTTGGAAATATTCAAGTTCTAATAATGGACTAACGGTGGACTTTTCCATCTGCAGGTTATATTGAATGGCCAGCAGAGGCAGTGTTGCAGAGGAGAATCTCTCTGCGTTGCTGAGACAAAAGAAAAAAGAAATCCAATTCTTCAGCCTTCTCCATGCCTCTATCAATTTATATGGTAAGTCAAACTCGCGTTTAATCGTTTTGCTCTCATTAAAAGTAGTTCATAGCATCTGATGGCTCTCAGGACCTTTTAGTGGGGTCTTCTGCATAAATATAACTTTTTAAGATGGTAGCAGTATTGATTAACTGATAGGGATGTGCTAAAATGAAGAGGTTAGAATCTGTTTCTCATAGTTTTTATTATTTCCACTAACTGTAGCATAAACCTTCCTCCCTTAACTTATCAGATCACTGAACTGCTATTGGTGTACCATAACCTAAAAGAACTCCAGTGAGAAGGGTACGCTGTCACTTGGCTGCTAAAGAGATCTTTCTATCTACGTCCTCATATAGGTGCTAGAGTTGTGTAGAGAGTGGTAGCAAATGAGGCATAGGATTTAGAGAAGTGTGCTAGGTTGAAATTAAAATGGAGAATAGAATTTTTAGTGAACTTTGAATTTTCACAATATTACAGACACTATTGTACTAAGTATGAACGCGTTATGAAAATAATTTCATTTGGTAGTGTTGTCTTTACTTTGGAAATATTCAAGTTCTAATAATGGACTAACGGTGGACTTTTCCATCTGCAGGTTATATTGAATGGCCAGCAGAGGCAGTGTTGCAGAGGAGAATCTCTCTGCGTTGCTGAGACAAAAGAAAAAAGAAATCCAATTCTTCAGCCTTCTCCATGCCTCTATCAATTTATATGGTAAGTCAAACTCGCGTTTAATCGTTTTGCTCTCATTAAAAGTAGTTCATAGCATCTGATGGCTCTCAGGACCTTTTAGTGGGGTCTTCTGCATAAATATAACTTTTTAAGATGGTAGCAATATTGATTAACTGATAGGGATGTGCTAAAATGAAGAGGTTAGAATCTGTTTCTCATAGTAAGATGGTAGCAATATTGATTAACTGATAGGGATGTGCTAAAATGAAGAGGTTAGAATCTGTTTCTCATAGTTTTTACTATTTCCACTAACTGTAGCATAAACCTTCCTCCCTTAACTTATCAGATCACTGAACTGCTATTGGTGTACCATAACCTAAAAGAACTCCAGTGAGAAGGGTACGCTGTCACTTGGCTGCTAAAGAGATCTTTCTATCTACGTCCTCATATAGGTGCTAGAGTTGTGTAGAGAGTGGTAGCAAATGAGGCATAGGATTTAGAGAAGTGTGCTAGGTTGAAATTAAAATGGAGAATAGAATTTTTAGTGAACTTTGAATTTTCACAATATTACAGACACTATTGTACTAAGTATGAACGCGTTATGAAAATAATTTCATTTGGTAGTGTTGTCTTTACTTTGGAAATATTCAAGTTCTAATAATGGACTAACGGTGGACTTTTCCATCTGCAGGTTATATTGAATGGCCAGCAGAGGCAGTGTTGCAGAGGAGAATCTCTCTGCGTTGCTGAGACAAAAGAAAAAAGAAATCCAATTCTTCAGCCTTCTCCATGCCTCTATCAATTTATATGGTAAGTCAAACTCGCGTTTAATCGTTTTGCTCTCATTAAAAGTAGTTCATAGCATCTGATGGCTCTCAGGACCTTTTAGTGGGGTCTTCTGCATAAATATAACTTTTTAAGATGGTAGCAGTATTGATTAACTGATAGGGATGTGCTAAAATGAAGAGGTTAGAATCTGTTTCTCATAGTAAGATGGTAGCAATATTGATTAACTGATAGGGATGTGCTAAAATGAAGAGGTTAGAATCTGTTTCTCATAGTTTTTATTATTTCCACTAACTGTAGCATAAACCTTCCTCCCTTAACTTATCAGATCACTGAACTGCTATTGGTGTACCATAACCTAAAAGAACTCCAGTGAGAAGGGTACGCTGTCACTTGGCTGCTAAAGAGATCTTTCTATCTACGTCCTCATATAGGTGCTAGAGTTGTGTAGAGAGTGGTAGCAAATGAGGCATAGGATTTAGAGAAGTGTGCTAGGTTGAAATTAAAATGGAGAATAGAATTTTTAGTGAACTTTGAATTTTCACAATATTACAGACACTATTGTACTAAGTATGAACGCGTTATGAAAATAATTTCATTTGGTAGTGTTGTCTTTACTTTGGAAATATTCAAGTTCTAATAATGGACTAACGGTGGACTTTTCCATCTGCAGGTTATATTGAATGGCCAGCAGAGGCAGTGTTGCAGAGGAGAATCTCTCTGCGTTGCTGAGACAAAAGAAAAAAGAAATCCAATTCTTCAGCCTTCTCCATGCCTCTATCAATTTATATGGTAAGTCAAACTCGCGTTTAATCGTTTTGCTCTCATTAAAAGTAGTTCATAGCATCTGATGGCTCTCAGGACCTTTTAGTGGGGTCTTCTGCATAAATATAACTTTTTAAGATGGTAGCAGTATTGATTAACTGATAGGGATGTGCTAAAATGAAGAGGTTAGAATCTGTTTCTCATAGTAAGATGGTAGCAATATTGATTAACTGATAGGGATGTGCTAAAATGAAGAGGTTAGAATCTGTTTCTCATAGTTTTTATTATTTCCACTAACTGTAGCATAAACCTTCCTCCCTTAACTTATCAGATCACTGAACTGCTATTGGTGTACCATAACCTAAAAGAACTCCAGTGAGAAGGGTACGCTGTCACTTGGCTGCTAAAGAGATCTTTCTATCTACGTCCTCATATAGGTGCTAGAGTTGTGTAGAGAGTGGTAGCAAATGAGGCATAGGATTTAGAGAAGTGTGCTAGGTTGAAATTAAAATGGAGAATAGAATTTTTAGTGAACTTTGAATTTTCACAATATTACAGACACTATTGTACTAAGTATGAACGCGTTATGAAAATAATTTCATTTGGTAGTGTTGTCTTTACTTTGGAAATATTCAAGTTCTAATAATGGACTAACTGTGGACTTTTCCATCTGCAGGTTATATTGAATGGCCAGCAGAGGCAGTGTTGCAGAGGAGAATCTCTCTGCGTTGCTGAGACAAAAGAAAAAAGAAATCCAATTCTTCAGCCTTCTCCACGCCTCTATCAATTTATATGGTAAGTCAAACTCGCGTTTAATCGTTTTGCTCTCATTAAAAGTAGTTCATAGCATCTGATGGCTCTCAGGACCTTTTAGTGGGGTCTTCTGCATAAATATAACTTTTTAAGATGGTAGCAATATTGATTAACTGATAGGGATGTGCTAAAATGAAGAGGTTAGAATCTGTTTCTCATAGTAAGATGGTAGCAATATTGATTAACTGATAGGGATGTGCTAAAATGAAGAGGTTAGAATCTGTTTCTCATAGTTTTTACTATTTCCACTAACTGTAGCATAAACCTTCCTCCCTTAACTTATCAGATCACTGAACTGCTATTGGTGTACCATAACCTAAAAGAACTCCAGTGAGAAGGGTACGCTGTCACTTGGCTGCTAAAGAGATCTTTCTATCTACGTCCTCATATAGGTGCTAGAGTTGTGTAGAGAGTGGTAGCAAATGAGGCATAGGATTTAGAGAAGTGTGCTAGGTTGAAATTAAAATGGAGAATAGAATTTTTAGTGAACTTTGAATTTTCACAATATTACAGACACTATTGTACTAAGTATGAACGCGTTATGAAAATAATTTCATTTGGTAGTGTTGTCTTTACTTTGGAAATATTCAAGTTCTAATAATGGACTAACGGTGGACTTTTCCATCTGCAGGTTATATTGAATGGCCAGCAGAGGCAGTGTTGCAGAGGAGAATCTCTCTGCGTTGCTGAGACAAAAGAAAAAAGAAATCCAATTCTTCAGCCTTCTCCATGCCTCTATCAATTTATATGGTAAGTCAAACTCGCGTTTAATCGTTTTGCTCTCATTAAAAGTAGTTCATAGCATCTGATGGCTCTCAGGACCTTTTAGTGGGGTCTTCTGCATAAATATAACTTTTTAAGATGGTAGCAGTATTGATTAACTGATAGGGATGTGCTAAAATGAAGAGGTTAGAATCTGTTTCT
This sequence comes from Triturus cristatus, assembly GCF_964204655.1. Lineage (NCBI taxonomy): Eukaryota > Metazoa > Chordata > Amphibia > Caudata > Salamandridae > Triturus > Triturus cristatus. The sequence continues at coordinate 564,579,905 of NC_140593.1, forward strand.
CATAGTAAGATGGTAGCAATATTGATTAACTGATAGGGATGTGCTAAAATGAAGAGGTTAGAATCTGTTTCTCATAGTTTTTATTATTTCCACTAACTGTAGCATAAACCTTCCTCCCTTAACTTATCAGATCACTGAACTGCTATTGGTGTACCATAACCTAAAAGAACTCCAGTGAGAAGGGTACGCTGTCACTTGGCTGCTAAAGAGATCTTTCTATCTACGTCCTCATATAGGTGCTAGAGTTGTGTAGAGAGTGGTAGCAAATGAGGCATAGGATTTAGAGAAGTGTGCTAGGTTGAAATTAAAATGGAGAATAGAATTTTTAGTGAACTTTGAATTTTCACAATATTACAGACACTATTGTACTAAGTATGAACGCGTTATGAAAATAATTTCATTTGGTAGTGTTGTCTTTACTTTGGAAATATTCAAGTTCTAATAATGGACTAACGGTGGACTTTTCCATCTGCAGGTTATATTGAATGGCCAGCAGAGGCAGTGTTGCAGAGGAGAATCTCTCTGCGTTGCTGAGACAAAAGAAAAAAGAAATCCAATTCTTCAGCCTTCTCCATGCCTCTATCAATTTATATGGTAAGTCAAACTCGCGTTTAATCGTTTTGCTCTCATTAAAAGTAGTTCATAGCATCTGATGGCTCTCAGGACCTTTTAGTGGGGTCTTCTGCATAAATATAACTTTTTAAGATGGTAGCAGTATTGATTAACTGATAGGGATGTGCTAAAATGAAGAGGTTAGAATCTGTTTCTCATAGTAAGATGGTAGCAATATTGATTAACTGATAGGGATGTGCTAAAATGAAGAGGTTAGAATCTGTTTCTCATAGTTTTTATTATTTCCACTAACTGTAGCATAAACCTTCCTCCCTTAACTTATCAGATCACTGAACTGCTATTGGTGTACCATAACCTAAAAGAACTCCAGTGAGAAGGGTACGCTGTCACTTGGCTGCTAAAGAGATCTTTCTATCTACGTCCTCATATAGGTGCTAGAGTTGTGTAGAGAGTGGTAGCAAATGAGGCATAGGATTTAGAGAAGTGTGCTAGGTTGAAATTAAAATGGAGAATAGAATTTTTAGTGAACTTTGAATTTTCACAATATTACAGACACTATTGTACTAAGTATGAACGCGTTATGAAAATAATTTCATTTGGTAGTGTTGTCTTTACTTTGGAAATATTCAAGTTCTAATAATGGACTAACGGTGGACTTTTCCATCTGCAGGTTATATTGAATGGCCAGCAGAGGCAGTGTTGCAGAGGAGAATCTCTCTGCGTTGCTGAGACAAAAGAAAAAAGAAATCCAATTCTTCAGCCTTCTCCATGCCTCTATCAATTTATATGGTAAGTCAAACTCGCGTTTAATCGTTTTGCTCTCATTAAAAGTAGTTCATAGCATCTGATGGCTCTCAGGACCTTTTAGTGGGGTCTTCTGCATAAATATAACTTTTTAAGATGGTAGCAGTATTGATTAACTGATAGGGATGTGCTAAAATGAAGAGGTTAGAATCTGTTTCTCATAGTAAGATGGTAGCAATATTGATTAACTGATAGGGATGTGCTAAAATGAAGAGGTTAGAATCTGTTTCTCATAGTTTTTATTATTTCCACTAACTGTAGCATAAACCTTCCTCCCTTAACTTATCAGATCACTGAACTGCTATTGGTGTACCATAACCTAAAAGAACTCCAGTGAGAAGGGTACGCTGTCACTTGGCTGCTAAAGAGATCTTTCTATCTACGTCCTCATATAGGTGCTAGAGTTGTGTAGAGAGTGGTAGCAAATGAGGCATAGGATTTAGAGAAGTGTGCTAGGTTGAAATTAAAATGGAGAATAGAATTTTTAGTGAACTTTGAATTTTCACAATATTACAGACACTATTGTACGAAGTATGAACGCGTTATGAAAATAATTTCATTTGGTAGTGTTGTCTTTACTTTGGAAATATTCAAGTTCTAATAATGGACTAACGGTGGACTTTTCCATCTGCAGGTTATATTGAATGGCCAGCAGAGGCAGTGTTGCAGAGGAGAATCTCTCTGCGTTGCTGAGACAAAAGAAAAAAGAAATCCAATTCTTCAGCCTTCTCCATGCCTCTATCAATTTATATGGTAAGTCAAACTCGCGTTTAATCATTTTGCTCTCATTAAAAGTAGTTCATAGCATCTGATGGCTCTCAGGACCTTTTAGTGGGGTCTTCTGCATAAATATAACTTTTTAAGATGGTAGCAGTATTGATTAACTGATAGGGATGTGCTAAAATGAAGAGGTTAGAATCTGTTTCTCATAGTAAGATGGTAGCAATATTGATTAACTGATAGGGATGTGCTAAAATGAAGAGGTTAGAATCTGTTTCTCATAAATTTTATTATTTCCACTAACTGTAGCATAAACCTTCCTCCCTTAACTTATCAGATCACTGAACTGCTATTGGTGTACCATAACCTAAAAGAACTCCAGTGAGAAGGGTACGCTGTCACTTGGCTGCTAAAGAGATCTTTCTATCTACGTCCTCATATAGGTGCTAGAGTTGTGTAGAGAGTGGTAGCAAATGAGGCATAGGATTTAGAGAAGTGTGCTAGGTTGAAATTAAAATGGAGAATAGAATTTTTAGTGAACTTTGAATTTTCACAATATTACAGACACTATTGTACGAAGTATGAACGCGTTATGAAAATAATTTCATTTGGTAGTGTTGTCTTTACTTTGGAAATATTCAAGTTCTAATAATGGACTAACGGTGGACTTTTCCATCTGCAGGTTATATTGAATGGCCAGCAGAGGCAGTGTTGCAGAGGAGAATCTCTCTGCGTTGCTGAGACAAAAGAAAAAAGAAATCCAATTCTTCAGCCTTCTCCATGCCTCTATCAATTTATATGGTAAGTCAAACTCGCGTTTAATCATTTTGCTCTCATTAAAAGTAGTTCATAGCATCTGATGGCTCTCAGGACCTTTTAGTGGGGTCTTCTGCATAAATATAACTTTTTAAGATGGTAGCAGTATTGATTAACTGATAGGGATGTGCTAAAATGAAGAGGTTAGAATCTGTTTCTCATAGTAAGATGGTAGCAATATTGATTAACTGATAGGGATGTGCTAAAATGAAGAGGTTAGAATCTGTTTCTCATAAATTTTATTATTTCCACTAACTGTAGCATAAACCTTCCTCCCTTAACTTAACAGATCACTGAACTGCTATTGGTGTACCATAACCTAAAAGAACTCCAGTGAGAAGGGTACGCTGTCACTTGGCTGCTAAAGAGATCTTTCTATCTACGTCCTCATATAGGTGCTAGAGTTGTGTAGAGAGTGGTAGCAAATGAGGCATAGGATTTAGAGAAGTGTGCTAGGTTGAAATTAAAATGGAGAATAGAATTTTTAGTGAACGTTGAATTTTCACAATATTACAGACACTATTGTACTAAGTATGAACGCTTTATGAAAATAATTTTATTTCGTAGTGTTGTCTTTACTTTGGAAATATTCAAGTTCTAATAATGGACTAACGGTGGACTTTTCCATCTGCAGGTTATATTGAATGGCCAGCAGAGGCAGTGTTGCAGAGGAGAATCTCTCTGCGTTGCTGAGACAAAAGAAAAAAGAAATCCAATTCTTCAGCCTTCTCCATGCCTCTATCAATTTATATGGTAAGTCAAACTCGCGTTTAATCGTTTTGCTCTCATTAAAAGTAGTTCATAGCATCTGATGGCTCTCAGGACCTTTTAGTGGGGTCTTCTGCATAAATATAACTTTTTAAGATGGTAGCAGTATTGATTAACTGATAGGGATGTGCTAAAATGAAGAGGTTAGAATCTGTTTCTCATAGTAAGATGGTAGCAATATTGATTAACTGATAGGGATGTGCTAAAATGAAGAGGTTAGAATCTTTTTCTCATAGTTTTTATTATTTCCACTAACTGTAGCATAAACCTTCCTCCCTTAACTTATCAGATCACTGAACTGCTATTGGTGTACCATAACCTAAAAGAACTCCAGTGAGAAGGGTACGCTGTCACTTGGCTGCTAAAGAGATCTTTCTATCTACGTCCTCATATAGGTGCTAGAGTTGTGTAGAGAGTGGTAGCAAATGAGGCATAGGATTTAGAGAAGTGTGCTAGGTTGAAATTAAAATGGAGAATAGAATTTTTAGTGAACTTTGAATTTTCACAATATTACAGACACTATTGTACTAAGTATGAACGCGTTATGAAAATAATTTCATTTGGTAGTGTTGTCTTTACTTTGGAAATATTCAAGTTCTAATAATGGACTAACGGTGGACTTTTCCATCTGCAGGTTATATTGAATGGCCAGCAGAGGCAGTGTTGCAGAGGAGAATCTCTCTGCGTTGCTGAGACAAAAGAAAAAAGAAATCCAATTCTTCAGCCTTCTCCATGCCTCTATCAATTTATATGGTAAGTCAAACTCGCGTTTAATCGTTTTGCTCTCATTAAAAGTAGTTCATAGCATCTGATGGCTCTCAGGACCTTTTAGTGGGGTCTTCTGCATAAATATAACTTTTTAAGATGGTAGCAGTATTGATTAACTGATAGGGATGTGCTAAAATGAAGAGGTTAGAATCTGTTTCTCATAGTAAGATGGTAGCAATATTGATTAACTGATAGGGATGTGCTAAAATGAAGAGGTTAGAATCTGTTTCTCATAGTTTTTATTATTTCCACTAACTGTAGCATAAACCTTCCTCCCTTAACTTATCAGATCACTGAACTGCTATTGGTGTACCATAACCTAAAAGAACTCCAGTGAGAAGGGTACGCTGTCACTTGGCTGCTAAAGAGATCTTTCTATCTACGTCCTCATATAGGTGCTAGAGTTGTGTAGAGAGTGGTAGCAAATGAGGCATAGGATTTAGAGAAGTGTGCTAGGTTGAAATTAAAATGGAGAATAGAATTTTTAGTGAACTTTGAATTTTCACAATATTACAGACACTATTGTACTAAGTATGAACGCGTTATGAAAATAATTTCATTTGGTAGTGTTGTCTTTACTTTGGAAATATTCAAGTTCTAATAATGGACTAACGGTGGACTTTTCCATCTGCAGGTTATATTGAATGGCCAGCAGAGGCAGTGTTGCAGAGGAGAATCTCTCTGCGTTGCTGAGACAAAAGAAAAAAGAAATCCAATTCTTCAGCCTTCTCCATGCCTCTATCAATTTATATGGTAAGTCAAACTCGCGTTTAATCGTTTTGCTCTCATTAAAAGTAGTTCATAGCATCTGATGGCTCTCAGGACCTTTTAGTGGGGTCTTCTGCATAAATATAACTTTTTAAGATGGTAGCAGTATTGATTAACTGATAGGGATGTGCTAAAATGAAGAGGTTAGAATCTGTTTCTCATAGTTTTTATTATTTCCACTAACTGTAGCATAAACCTTCCTCCCTTAACTTATCAGATCACTGAACTGCTATTGGTGTACCATAACCTAAAAGAACTCCAGTGAGAAGGGTACGCTGTCACTTGGCTGCTAAAGAGATCTTTCTATCTACGTCCTCATATAGGTGCTAGAGTTGTGTAGAGAGTGGTAGCAAATGAGGCATAGGATTTAGAGAAGTGTGCTAGGTTGAAATTAAAATGGAGAATAGAATTTTTAGTGAACTTTGAATTTTCACAATATTACAGACACTATTGTACTAAGTATGAACGCGTTATGAAAACAATTTCATTTGGTAGTGTTGTCTTTACTTTGGAAATATTCAAGTTCTAATAATGGACTAACGGTGGACTTTTCCATCTGCAGGTTATATTGAATGGCCAGCAGAGGCAGTGTTGCAGAGGAGAATCTCTCTGCGTTGCTGAGACAAAAGAAAAAAGAAATCCAATTCTTCAGCCTTCTCCATGCCTCTATCAATTTATATGGTAAGTCAAACTCGCGTTTAATCGTTTTGCTCTCATTAAAAGTAGTTCATAGCATCTGATGGCTCTCAGGACCTTTTAGTGGGGTCTTCTGCATAAATATAACTTTTTAAGATGGTAGCAGTATTGATTAACTGATAGGGATGTGCTAAAATGAAGAGGTTAGAATCTGTTTCTCATAGTTTTTATTATTTCCACTAACTGTAGCATAAACCTTCCTCCCTTAACTTATCAGATCACTGAACTGCTATTGGTGTACCATAACCTAAAAGAACTCCAGTGAGAAGGGTACGCTGTCACTTGGCTGCTAAAGAGATCTTTCTATCTACGTCCTCATATAGGTGCTAGAGTTGTGTAGAGAGTGGTAGCAAATGAGGCATAGGATTTAGAGAAGTGTGCTAGGTTGAAATTAAAATGGAGAATAGAATTTTTAGTGAACTTTGAATTTTCACAATATTACAGACACTATTGTACTAAGTATGAACGCGTTATGAAAATAATTTCATTTGGTAGTGTTGTCTTTACTTTGGAAATATTCAAGTTCTAATAATGGACTAACGGTGGACTTTTCCATCTGCAGGTTATATTGAATGGCCAGCAGAGGCAGTGTTGCAGAGGAGAATCTCTCTGCGTTGCTGAGACAAAAGAAAAAAGAAATCCAATTCTTCAGCCTTCTCCATGCCTCTATCAATTTATATGGTAAGTCAAACTCGCGTTTAATCATTTTGCTCTCATTAAAAGTAGTTCATAGCATCTGATGGCTCTCAGGACCTTTTAGTGGGGTCTTCTGCATAAATATAACTTTTTAAGATGGTAGCAGTATTGATTAACTGATAGGGATGTGCTAAAATGAAGAGGTTAGAATCTGTTTCTCATAGTAAGATGGTAGCAATATTGATTAACTGATAGGGATGTGCTAAAATGAAGAGGTTAGAATCTGTTTCTCATAAATTTTATTATTTCCACTAACTGTAGCATAAACCTTCCTCCCTTAACTTATCAGATCACTGAACTGCTATTGGTGTACCATAACCTAAAAGAACTCCAGTGAGAAGGGTACGCTGTCACTTGGCTGCTAAAGAGATCTTTCTATCTACGTCCTCATATAGGTGCTAGAGTTGTGTAGAGAGTGGTAGCAAATGAGGCATAGGATTTAGAGAAGTGTGCTAGGTTGAAATTAAAATGGAGAATAGAATTTTTAGTGAACGTTGAATTTTCACAATATTACAGACACTATTGTACTAAGTATGAACGCTTTATGAAAATAATTTCATTTGGTAGTGTTGTCTTTACTTTGGAAATATTCAAGTTCTAATAATGGACTAACTGTGGACTTTTCCATCTGCAGGTTATATTGAATGGCCAGCAGAGGCAGTGTTGCAGAGGAGAATCTCTCTGCGTTGCTGAGACAAAAGAAAAAAGAAATCCAATTCTTCAGCCTTCTCCACGCCTCTATCAATTTATATGGTAAGTCAAACTCGCGTTTAATCGTTTTGCTCTCATTAAAAGTAGTTCATAGCATCTGATGGCTCTCAGGACCTTTTAGTGGGGTCTTCTGCATAAATATAACTTTTTAAGATGGTAGCAATATTGATTAACTGATAGGGATGTGCTAAAATGAAGAGGTTAGAATCTGTTTCTCATAGTAAGATGGTAGCAATATTGATTAACTGATAGGGATGTGCTAAAATGAAGAGGTTAGAATCTGTTTCTCATAGTTTTTACTATTTCCACTAACTGTAGCATAAACCTTCCTCCCTTAACTTATCAGATCACTGAACTGCTATTGGTGTACCATAACCTAAAAGAACTCCAGTGAGAAGGGTACGCTGTCACTTGGCTGCTAAAGAGATCTTTCTATCTACGTCCTCATATAGGTGCTAGAGTTGTGTAGAGAGTGGTAGCAAATGAGGCATAGGATTTAGAGAAGTGTGCTAGGTTGAAATTAAAATGGAGAATAGAATTTTTAGTGAACTTTGAATTTTCACAATATTACAGACACTATTGTACTAAGTATGAACGCGTTATGAAAACAATTTCATTTGGTAGTGTTGTCTTTACTTTGGAAATATTCAAGTTCTAATAATGGACTAACGGTGGACTTTTCCATCTGCAGGTTATATTGAATGGCCAGCAGAGGCAGTGTTGCAGAGGAGAATCTCTCTGCGTTGCTGAGACAAAAGAAAAAAGAAATCCAATTCTTCAGCCTTCTCCATGCCTCTATCAATTTATATGGTAAGTCAAACTCGCGTTTAATCGTTTTGCTCTCATTAAAAGTAGTTCATAGCATCTGATGGCTCTCAGGACCTTTTAGTGGGGTCTTCTGCATAAATATAACTTTTTAAGATGGTAGCAGTATTGATTAACTGATAGGGATGTGCTAAAATGAAGAGGTTAGAATCTGTTTCTCATAGTTTTTATTATTTCCACTAACTGTAGCATAAACCTTCCTCCCTTAACTTATCAGATCACTGAACTGCTATTGGTGTACCATAACCTAAAAGAACTCCAGTGAGAAGGGTACGCTGTCACTTGGCTGCTAAAGAGATCTTTCTATCTACGTCCTCATATAGGTGCTAGAGTTGTGTAGAGAGTGGTAGCAAATGAGGCATAGGATTTAGAGAAGTGTGCTAGGTTGAAATTAAAATGGAGAATAGAATTTTTAGTGAACTTTGAATTTTCACAATATTACAGACACTATTGTACTAAGTATGAACGCGTTATGAAAATAATTTCATTTGGTAGTGTTGTCTTTACTTTGGAAATATTCAAGTTCTAATAATGGACTAACGGTGGACTTTTCCATCTGCAGGTTATATTGAATGGCCAGCAGAGGCAGTGTTGCAGAGGAGAATCTCTCTGCGTTGCTGAGACAAAAGAAAAAAGAAATCCAATTCTTCAGCCTTCTCCATGCCTCTATCAATTTATATGGTAAGTCAAACTCGCGTTTAATCATTTTGCTCTCATTAAAAGTAGTTCATAGCATCTGATGGCTCTCAGGACCTTTTAGTGGGGTCTTCTGCATAAATATAACTTTTTAAGATGGTAGCAGTATTGATTAACTGATAGGGATGTGCTAAAATGAAGAGGTTAGAATCTGTTTCTCATAGTAAGATGGTAGCAATATTGATTAACTGATAGGGATGTGCTAAAATGAAGAGGTTAGAATCTGTTTCTCATAAATTTTATTATTTCCACTAACTGTAGCATAAACCTTCCTCCCTTAACTTATCAGATCACTGAACTGCTATTGGTGTACCATAACCTAAAAGAACTCCAGTGAGAAGGGTACGCTGTCACTTGGCTGCTAAAGAGATCTTTCTATCTACGTCCTCATATAGGTGCTAGAGTTGTGTAGAGAGTGGTAGCAAATGAGGCATAGGATTTAGAGAAGTGTGCTAGGTTGAAATTAAAATGGAGAATAGAATTTTTAGTGAACGTTGAATTTTCACAATATTACAGACACTATTGTACTAAGTATGAACGCTTTATGAAAATAATTTCATTTGGTAGTGTTGTCTTTACTTTGGAAATATTCAAGTTCTAATAATGGACTAACTGTGGACTTTTCCATCTGCAGGTTATATTGAATGGCCAGCAGAGGCAGTGTTGCAGAGGAGAATCTCTCTGCGTTGCTGAGACAAAAGAAAAAAGAAATCCAATTCTTCAGCCTTCTCCACGCCTCTATCAATTTATATGGTAAGTCAAACTCGCGTTTAATCGTTTTGCTCTCATTAAAAGTAGTTCATAGCATCTGATGGCTCTCAGGACCTTTTAGTGGGGTCTTCTGCATAAATATAACTTTTTAAGATGGTAGCAGTATTGATTAACTGATAGGGATGTGCTAAAATGAAGAGGTTAGAATCTGTTTCTCATAGTAAGATGGTAGCAATATTGATTAACTGATAGGGATGTGCTAAAATGAAGAGGTTAGAATCTGTTTCTCATAGTTTTTACTATTTCCACTAACTGTAGCATAAACCTTCCTCCCTTAACTTATCAGATCACTGAACTGCTATTGGTGTACCATAACCTAAAAGAACTCCAGTGAGAAGGGTACGCTGTCACTTGGCTGCTAAAGAGATCTTTCTATCTACGTCCTCATATAGGTGCTAGAGTTGTGTAGAGAGTGGTAGCAAATGAGGCATAGGATTTAGAGAAGTGTGCTAGGTTGAAATTAAAATGGAGAATAGAATTTTTAGTGAACTTTGAATTTTCACAATATTACAGACACTATTGTACTAAGTATGAACGCGTTATGAAAATAATTTCATTTGGTAGTGTTGTCTTTACTTTGGAAATATTCAAGTTCTAATAATGGACTAACGGTGGACTTTTCCATCTGCAGGTTATATTGAATGGCCAGCAGAGGCAGTGTTGCAGAGGAGAATCTCTCTGCGTTGCTGAGACAAAAGAAAAAAGAAATCCAATTCTTCAGCCTTCTCCATGCCTCTATCAATTTATATGGTAAGTCAAACTCGCGTTTAATCGTTTTGCTCTCATTAAAAGTAGTTCATAGCATCTGATGGCTCTCAGGACCTTTTAGTGGGGTCTTCTGCATAAATATAACTTTTTAAGATGGTAGCAGTATTGATTAACTGATAGGGATGTGCTAAAATGAAGAGGTTAGAATCTGTTTCTCATAGTTTTTATTATTTCCACTAACTGTAGCATAAACCTTCCTCCCTTAACTTATCAGATCACTGAACTGCTATTGGTGTACCATAACCTAAAAGAACTCCAGTGAGAAGGGTACGCTGTCACTTGGCTGCTAAAGAGATCTTTCTATCTACGTCCTCATATAGGTGCTAGAGTTGTGTAGAGAGTGGTAGCAAATGAGGCATAGGATTTAGAGAAGTGTGCTAGGTTGAAATTAAAATGGAGAATAGAATTTTTAGTGAACTTTGAATTTTCACAATATTACAGACACTATTGTACTAAGTATGAACGCGTTATGAAAACAATTTCATTTGGTAGTGTTGTCTTTACTTTGGAAATATTCAAGTTCTAATAATGGACTAACGGTGGACTTTTCCATCTGCAGGTTATATTGAATGGCCAGCAGAGGCAGTGTTGCAGAGGAGAATCTCTCTGCGTTGCTGAGACAAAAGAAAAAAGAAATCCAATTCTTCAGCCTTCTCCATGCCTCTATCAATTTATATGGTAAGTCAAACTCGCGTTTAATCGTTTTGCTCTCATTAAAAGTAGTTCATAGCATCTGATGGCTCTCAGGACCTTTTAGTGGGGTCTTCTGCATAAATATAACTTTTTAAGATGGTAGCAGTATTGATTAACTGATAGGGATGTGCTAAAATGAAGAGGTTAGAATCTGTTTCTCATAGTAAGATGGTAGCAATATTGATTAACTGATAGGGATGTGCTAAAATGAAGAGGTTAGAATCTGTTTCTCATAGTTTTTATTATTTCCACTAACTGTAGCATAAACCTTCCTCCCTTAACTTATCAGATCACTGAACTGCTATTGGTGTACCATAACCTAAAAGAACTCCAGTGAGAAGGGTACGCTGTCACTTGGCTGCTAAAGAGATCTTTCTATCTACGTCCTCATATAGGTGCTAGAGTTGTGTAGAGAGTGGTAGCAAATGAGGCATAGGATTTAGAGAAGTGTGCTAGGTTGAAATTAAAATGGAGAATAGAATTTTTAGTGAACTTTGAATTTTCACAATATTACAGACACTATTGTACTAAGTATGAACGCGTTATGAAAATAATTTCATTTGGTAGTGTTGTCTTTACTTTGGAAATATTCAAGTTCTAATAATGGACTAACGGTGGACTTTTCCATCTGCAGGTTATATTGAATGGCCAGCAGAGGCAGTGTTGCAGAGGAGAATCTCTCTGCGTTGCTGAGACAAAAGAAAAAAGAAATCCAATTCTTCAGCCTTCTCCATGCCTCTATCAATTTATATGGTAAGTCAAACTCGCGTTTAATCGTTTTGCTCTCATTAAAAGTAGTTCATAGCATCTGATGGCTCTCAGGACCTTTTAGTGGGGTCTTCTGCATAAATATAACTTTTTAAGATGGTAGCAGTATTGATTAACTGATAGGGATGTGCTAAAATGAAGAGGTTAGAATCTGTTTCTCATAGTTTTTATTATTTCCACTAACTGTAGCATAAACCTTCCTCCCTTAACTTATCAGATCACTGAACTGCTATTGGTGTACCATAACCTAAAAGAACTCCAGTGAGAAGGGTACGCTGTCACTTGGCTGCTAAAGAGATCTTTCTATCTACGTCCTCATATAGGTGCTAGAGTTGTGTAGAGAGTGGTAGCAAATGAGGCATAGGATTTAGAGAAGTGTGCTAGGTTGAAATTAAAATGGAGAATAGAATTTTTAGTGAACTTTGAATTTTCACAATATTACAGACACTATTGTACTAAGTATGAACGCGTTATGAAAACAATTTCATTTGGTAGTGTTGTCTTTACTTTGGAAATATTCAAGTTCTAATAATGGACTAACGGTGGACTTTTCCATCTGCAGGTTATATTGAATGGCCAGCAGAGGCAGTGTTGCAGAGGAGAATCTCTCTGCGTTGCTGAGACAAAAGAAAAAAGAAATCCAATTCTTCAGCCTTCTCCATGCCTCTATCAATTTATATGGTAAGTCAAACTCGCGTTTAATCATTTTGCTCTCATTAAAAGTAGTTCATAGCATCTGATGGCTCTCAGGACCTTTTAGTGGGGTCTTCTGCATAAATATAACTTTTTAAGATGGTAGCAGTATTGATTAACTGATAGGGATGTGCTAAAATGAAGAGGTTAGAATCTGTTTCTCATAGTAAGATGGTAGCAATATTGATTAACTGATAGGGATGTGCTAAAATGAAGAGGTTAGAATCTGTTTCTCATAAATTTTATTATTTCCACTAACTGTAGCATAAACCTTCCTCCCTTAACTTATCAGATCACTGAACTGCTATTGGTGTACCATAACCTAAAAGAACTCCAGTGAGAAGGGTACGCTGTCACTTGGCTGCTAAAGAGATCTTTCTATCTACGTCCTCATATAGGTGCTAGAGTTGTGTAGAGAGTGGTAGCAAATGAGGCATAGGATTTAGAGAAGTGTGCTAGGTTGAAATTAAAATGGAGAATAGAATTTTTAGTGAACGTTGAATTTTCACAATATTACAGACACTATTGTACTAAGTATGAACGCTTTATGAAAATAATTTCATTTGGTAGTGTTGTCTTTACTTTGGAAATATTCAAGTTCTAATAATGGACTAACTGTGGACTTTTCCATCTGCAGGTTATATTGAATGGCCAGCAGAGGCAGTGTTGCAGAGGAGAATCTCTCTGCGTTGCTGAGACAAAAGAAAAAAGAAATCCAATTCTTCAGCCTTCTCCACGCCTCTATCAATTTATATGGTAAGTCAAACTCGCGTTTAATCGTTTTGCTCTCATTAAAAGTAGTTCATAGCATCTGATGGCTCTCAGGACCTTTTAGTGGGGTCTTCTGCATAAATATAACTTTTTAAGATGGTAGCAATATTGATTAACTGATAGGGATGTGCTAAAATGAAGAGGTTAGAATCTGTTTCTCATAGTAAGATGGTAGCAATATTGATTAACTGATAGGGATGTGCTAAAATGAAGAGGTTAGAATCTGTTTCTCATAGTTTTTACTATTTCCACTAACTGTAGCATAAACCTTCCTCCCTTAACTTATCAGATCACTGAACTGCTATTGGTGTACCATAACCTAAAAGAACTCCAGTGAGAAGGGTACGCTGTCACTTGGCTGCTAAAGAGATCTTTCTATCTACGTCCTCATATAGGTGCTAGAGTTGTGTAGAGAGTGGTAGCAAATGAGGCATAGGATTTAGAGAAGTGTGCTAGGTTGAAATTAAAATGGAGAATAGAATTTTTAGTGAACTTTGAATTTTCACAATATTACAGACACTATTGTACTAAGTATGAACGCGTTATGAAAATAATTTCATTTGGTAGTGTTGTCTTTACTTTGGAAATATTCAAGTTCTAATAATGGACTAACGGTGGACTTTTCCATCTGCAGGTTATATTGAATGGCCAGCAGAGGCAGTGTTGCAGAGGAGAATCTCTCTGCGTTGCTGAGACAAAAGAAAAAAGAAATCCAATTCTTCAGCCTTCTCCATGCCTCTATCAATTTATATGGTAAGTCAAACTCGCGTTTAATCGTTTTGCTCTCATTAAAAGTAGTTCATAGCATCTGATGGCTCTCAGGACCTTTTAGTGGGGTCTTCTGCATAAATATAACTTTTTAAGATGGTAGCAGTATTGATTAACTGATAGGGATGTGCTAAAATGAAGAGGTTAGAATCTGTTTCTCATAGTTTTTATTATTTCCACTAACTGTAGCATAAACCTTCCTCCCTTAACTTATCAGATCACTGAACTGCTATTGGTGTACCATAACCTAAAAGAACTCCAGTGAGAAGGGTACGCTGTCACTTGGCTGCTAAAGAGATCTTTCTATCTACGTCCTCATATAGGTGCTAGAGTTGTGTAGAGAGTGGTAGCAAATGAGGCATAGGATTTAGAGAAGTGTGCTAGGTTGAAATTAAAATGGAGAATAGAATTTTTAGTGAACTTTGAATTTTCACAATATTACAGACACTATTGTACTAAGTATGAACGCGTTATGAAAACAATTTCATTTGGTAGTGTTGTCTTTACTTTGGAAATATTCAAGTTCTAATAATGGACTAACGGTGGACTTTTCCATCTGCAGGTTATATTGAATGGCCAGCAGAGGCAGTGTTGCAGAGGAGAATCTCTCTGCGTTGCTGAGACAAAAGAAAAAAGAAATCCAATTCTTCAGCCTTCTCCATGCCTCTATCAATTTATATGGTAAGTCAAACTCGCGTTTAATCGTTTTGCTCTCATTAAAAGTAGTTCATAGCATCTGATGGCTCTCAGGACCTTTTAGTGGGGTCTTCTGCATAAATATAACTTTTTAAGATGGTAGCAGTATTGATTAACTGATAGGGATGTGCTAAAATGAAGAGGTTAGAATCTGTTTCTCATAGTAAGATGGTAGCAATATTGATTAACTGATAGGGATGTGCTAAAATGAAGAGGTTAGAATCTGTTTCTCATAGTTTTTATTATTTCCACTAACTGTAGCATAAACCTTCCTCCCTTAACTTATCAGATCACTGAACTGCTATTGGTGTACCATAACCTAAAAGAACTCCAGTGAGAAGGGTACGCTGTCACTTGGCTGCTAAAGAGATCTTTCTATCTACGTCCTCATATAGGTGCTAGAGTTGTGTAGAGAGTGGTAGCAAATGAGGCATAGGATTTAGAGAAGTGTGCTAGGTTGAAATTAAAATGGAGAATAGAATTTTTAGTGAACTTTGAATTTTCACAATATTACAGACACTATTGTACTAAGTATGAACGCGTTATGAAAATAATTTCATTTGGTAGTGTTGTCTTTACTTTGGAAATATTCAAGTTCTAATAATGGACTAACTGTGGACTTTTCCATCTGCAGGTTATATTGAATGGCCAGCAGAGGCAGTGTTGCAGAGGAGAATCTCTCTGCGTTGCTGAGACAAAAGAAAAAAGAAATCCAATTCTTCAGCCTTCTCCACGCCTCTATCAATTTATATGGTAAGTCAAACTCGCGTTTAATCGTTTTGCTCTCATTAAAAGTAGTTCATAGCATCTGATGGCTCTCAGGACCTTTTAGTGGGGTCTTCTGCATAAATATAACTTTTTAAGATGGTAGCAATATTGATTAACTGATAGGGATGTGCTAAAATGAAGAGGTTAGAATCTGTTTCTCATAGTAAGATGGTAGCAATATTGATTAACTGATAGGGATGTGCTAAAATGAAGAGGTTAGAATCTGTTTCTCATAGTTTTTACTATTTCCACTAACTGTAGCATAAACCTTCCTCCCTTAACTTATCAGATCACTGAACTGCTATTGGTGTACCATAACCTAAAAGAACTCCAGTGAGAAGGGTACGCTGTCACTTGGCTGCTAAAGAGATCTTTCTATCTACGTCCTCATATAGGTGCTAGAGTTGTGTAGAGAGTGGTAGCAAATGAGGCATAGGATTTAGAGAAGTGTGCTAGGTTGAAATTAAAATGGAGAATAGAATTTTTAGTGAACTTTGAATTTTCACAATATTACAGACACTATTGTACTAAGTATGAACGCGTTATGAAAATAATTTCATTTGGTAGTGTTGTCTTTACTTTGGAAATATTCAAGTTCTAATAATGGACTAACGGTGGACTTTTCCATCTGCAGGTTATATTGAATGGCCAGCAGAGGCAGTGTTGCAGAGGAGAATCTCTCTGCGTTGCTGAGACAAAAGAAAAAAGAAATCCAATTCTTCAGCCTTCTCCATGCCTCTATCAATTTATATGGTAAGTCAAACTCGCGTTTAATCGTTTTGCTCTCATTAAAAGTAGTTCATAGCATCTGATGGCTCTCAGGACCTTTTAGTGGGGTCTTCTGCATAAATATAACTTTTTAAGATGGTAGCAGTATTGATTAACTGATAGGGATGTGCTAAAATGAAGAGGTTAGAATCTGTTTCTCATAGTAAGATGGTAGCAATATTGATTAACTGATAGGGATGTGCTAAAATGAAGAGGTTAGAATCTGTTTCTCATAGTTTTTATTATTTCCACTAACTGTAGCATAAACCTTCCTCCCTTAACTTATCAGATCACTGAACTGCTATTGGTGTACCATAACCTAAAAGAACTCCAGTGAGAAGGGTACGCTGTCACTTGGCTGCTAAAGAGATCTTTCTATCTACGTCCTCATATAGGTGCTAGAGTTGTGTAGAGAGTGGTAGCAAATGAGGCATAGGATTTAGAGAAGTGTGCTAGGTTGAAATTAAAATGGAGAATAGAATTTTTAGTGAACTTTGAATTTTCACAATATTACAGACACTATTGTACTAAGTATGAACGCGTTATGAAAATAATTTCATTTGGTAGTGTTGTCTTTACTTTGGAAATATTCAAGTTCTAATAATGGACTAACGGTGGACTTTTCCATCTGCAGGTTATATTGAATGGCCAGCAGAGGCAGTGTTGCAGAGGAGAATCTCTCTGCGTTGCTGAGACAAAAGAAAAAAGAAATCCAATTCTTCAGCCTTCTCCATGCCTCTATCAATTTATATGGTAAGTCAAACTCGCGTTTAATCGTTTTGCTCTCATTAAAAGTAGTTCATAGCATCTGATGGCTCTCAGGACCTTTTAGTGGGGTCTTCTGCATAAATATAACTTTTTAAGATGGTAGCAGTATTGATTAACTGATAGGGATGTGCTAAAATGAAGAGGTTAGAATCTGTTTCTCATAGTAAGATGGTAGCAATATTGATTAACTGATAGGGATGTGCTAAAATGAAGAGGTTAGAATCTGTTTCTCATAGTTTTTATTATTTCCACTAACTGTAGCATAAACCTTCCTCCCTTAACTTATCAGATCACTGAACTGCTATTGGTGTACCATAACCTAAAAGAACTCCAGTGAGAAGGGTACGCTGTCACTTGGCTGCTAAAGAGATCTTTCTATCTACGTCCTCATATAGGTGCTAGAGTTGTGTAGAGAGTGGTAGCAAATGAGGCATAGGATTTAGAGAAGTGTGCTAGGTTGAAATTAAAATGGAGAATAGAATTTTTAGTGAACTTTGAATTTTCACAATATTACAGACACTATTGTACTAAGTATGAACGCGTTATGAAAATAATTTCATTTGGTAGTGTTGTCTTTACTTTGGAAATATTCAAGTTCTAATAATGGACTAACGGTGGACTTTTCCATCTGCAGGTTATATTGAATGGCCAGCAGAGGCAGTGTTGCAGAGGAGAATCTCTCTGCGTTGCTGAGACAAAAGAAAAAAGAAATCCAATTCTTCAGCCTTCTCCATGCCTCTATCAATTTCTATGGTAAGTCAAACTCGCGTTTAATCGTTTTGCTCTCATTAAAAGTAGTTCATAGCATCTGATGGCTCTCAGGACCTTTTAGTGGGGTCTTCTGCATAAATATAACTTTTTAAGATGGTAGCAGTATTGATTAACTGATAGGAATGTGCTAAAATGAAGAGGTTAGAATCTGTTTCTCATAGTTTTTATTATTTCCACTAACTGTAGCATAAACCTTCCTCCCTTAACTTATCAGATCACTGAACTGCTATTGGTGTACCATAACCTAAAAGAACTCCAGTGAGAAGGGTACGCTGTCACTTGGCTGCTAAAGAGATCTTTCTATCTACGTCCTCATATAGGTGCTAGAGTTGTGTAGAGAGTGGTAGCAAATGAGGCATAGGATTTAGAGAAGTGTGCTAGGTTGAAATTAAAATGGAGAATAGAATTTTTAGTGAACTTTGAATTTTCACAATATTACAGACACTATTGTACGAAGTATGAACGCGTTATGAAAATAATTTCATTTGGTAGTGTTGTCTTTACTTTGGAAATATTCAAGTTCTAATAATGGACTAACGGTGGACTTTTCCATCTGCAGGTTATATTGAATGGCCAGCAGAGGCAGTGTTGCAGAGGAGAATCTCTCTGCGTTGCTGAGACAAAAGAAAAAAGAAATCCAATTCTTCAGCCTTCTCCATGCCTCTATCAATTTATATGGTAAGTCAAACTCGCGTTTAATCATTTTGCTCTCATTAAAAGTAGTTCATAGCATCTGATGGCTCTCAGGACCTTTTAGTGGGGTCTTCTGCATAAATATAACTTTTTAAGATGGTAGCAGTATTGATTAACTGATAGGGATGTGCTAAAATGAAGAGGTTAGAATCTGTTTCTCATAGTAAGATGGTAGCAATATTGATTAACTGATAGGGATGTGCTAAAATGAAGAGGTTAGAATCTGTTTCTCATAAATTTTATTATTTCCACTAACTGTAGCATAAACCTTCCTCCCTTAACTTATCAGATCACTGAACTGCTATTGGTGTACCATAACCTAAAAGAACTCCAGTGAGAAGGGTACGCTGTCACTTGGCTGCTAAAGAGATCTTTCTATCTACGTCCTCATATAGGTGCTAGAGTTGTGTAGAGAGTGGTAGCAAATGAGGCATAGGATTTAGAGAAGTGTGCTAGGTTGAAATTAAAATGGAGAATAGAATTTTTAGTGAACTTTGAATTTTCACAATATTACAGACACTATTGTACTAAGTATGAACGCTTTATGAAAATAATTTCATTTGGTAGTGTTGTCTTTACTTTGGAAATATTCAAGTTCTAATAATGGACTAACGGTGGACTTTTCCATTTGCAGGTTATATTGAATGGCCAGCAGAGGCAGTGTTGCAGAGGAGAATCTCTCTGCGTTGCTGAGACAAAAGAAAAAAGAAATCCAATTCTTCAGCCTTCTCCATGCCTCTATCAATTTCTATGGTAAGTCAAACTCGCGTTTAATCGTTTTGCTCTCATTAAAAGTAGTTCATAGCATCTGATGGCTCTCAGGACCTTTTAGTGGGGTCTTCTGCATAAATATAACTTTTTAAGATGGTAGCAGTATTGATTAACTGATAGGGATGTGCTAAAATGAAGAGGTTAGAATCTGTTTCTCATAGTTTTTATTATTTCCACTAACTGTAGCATAAACCTTCCTCCCTTAACTTATCAGATCACTGAACTGCTATTGGTGTACCATAACCTAAAAGAACTCCAGTGAGAAGGGTACGCTGTCACTTGGCTGCTAAAGAGATCTTTCTATCTACGTCCTCATATAGGTGCTAGAGTTGTGTAGAGAGTGGTAGCAAATGAGGCATAGGATTTAGAGAAGTGTGCTAGGTTGAAATTAAAATGGAGAATAGAATTTTTAGTGAACTTTGAATTTTCACAATATTACAGACACTATTGTACGAAGTATGAACGCGTTATGAAAATAATTTCATTTGGTAGTGTTGTCTTTACTTTGGAAATATTCAAGTTCTAATAATGGACTAACGGTGGACTTTTCCATCTGCAGGTTATATTGAATGGCCAGCAGAGGCAGTGTTGCAGAGGAGAATCTCTCTGCGTTGCTGAGACAAAAGAAAAAAGAAATCCAATTCTTCAGCCTTCTCCATGCCTCTATCAATTTATATGGTAAGTCAAACTCGCGTTTAATCATTTTGCTCTCATTAAAAGTAGTTCATAGCATCTGATGGCTCTCAGGACCTTTTAGTGGGGTCTTCTGCATAAATATAACTTTTTAAGATGGTAGCAGTATTGATTAACTGATAGGGATGTGCTAAAATGAAGAGGTTAGAATCTGTTTCTCATAGTAAGATGGTAGCAATATTGATTAACTGATAGGGATGTGCTAAAATGAAGAGGTTAGAATCTGTTTCTCATAAATTTTATTATTTCCACTAACTGTAGCATAAACCTTCCTCCCTTAACTTAACAGATCACTGAACTGCTATTGGTGTACCATAACCTAAAAGAACTCCAGTGAGAAGGGTACGCTGTCACTTGGCTGCTAAAGAGATCTTTCTATCTACGTCCTCATATAGGTGCTAGAGTTGTGTAGAGAGTGGTAGCAAATGAGGCATAGGATTTAGAGAAGTGTGCTAGGTTGAAATTAAAATGGAGAATAGAATTTTTAGTGAACGTTGAATTTTCACAATATTACAGACACTATTGTACTAAGTATGAACGCTTTATGAAAATAATTTTATTTCGTAGTGTTGTCTTTACTTTGGAAATATTCAAGTTCTAATAATGGACTAACGGTGGACTTTTCCATCTGCAGGTTATATTGAATGGCCAGCAGAGGCAGTGTTGCAGAGGAGAATCTCTCTGCGTTGCTGAGACAAAAGAAAAAAGAAATCCAATTCTTCAGCCTTCTCCATGCCTCTATCAATTTATATGGTAAGTCAAACTCGCGTTTAATCGTTTTGCTCTCATTAAAAGTAGTTCATAGCATCTGATGGCTCTCAGGACCTTTTAGTGGGGTCTTCTGCATAAATATAACTTTTTAAGATGGTAGCAATATTGATTAACTGATAGGGATGTGCTAAAATGAAGAGGTTAGAATCTGTTTCTCATAGTAAGATGGTAGCAATATTGATTAACTGATAGGGATGTGCTAAAATGAAGAGGTTAGAATCTGTTTCTCATAGTTTTTATTATTTCCACTAACTGTAGCATAAACCTTCCTCCCTTAACTTATCAGATCACTGAACTGCTATTGGTGTACCATAACCTAAAAGAACTCCAGTGAGAAGGGTACGCTGTCACTTGGCTGCTAAAGAGATCTTTCTATCTACGTCCTCATATAGGTGCTAGAGTTGTGTAGAGAGTGGTAGCAAATGAGGCATAGGATTTAGAGAAGTGTGCTAGGTTGAAATTAAAATGGAGAATAGAATTTTTAGTGAACTTTGAATTTTCACAATATTACAGACACTATTGTACGAAGTATGAACGCGTTATGAAAATAATTTCATTTGGTAGTGTTGTCTTTACTTTGGAAATATTCAAGTTCTAATAATGGACTAACGGTGGACTTTTCCATCTGCAGGTTATATTGAATGGCCAGCAGAGGCAGTGTTGCAGAGGAGAATCTCTCTGCGTTGCTGAGACAAAAGAAAAAAGAAATCCAATTCTTCAGCCTTCTCCATGCCTCTATCAATTTATATGGTAAGTCAAACTCGCGTTTAATCATTTTGCTCTCATTAAAAGTAGTTCATAGCATCTGATGGCTCTCAGGACCTTTTAGTGGGGTCTTCTGCATAAATATAACTTTTTAAGATGGTAGCAGTATTGATTAACTGATAGGGATGTGCTAAAATGAAGAGGTTAGAATCTGTTACTCATAGTTTTTATAATTTCCACTAACTGCAGCATAAACCTTCCTCCCTTAACTTATCAGATCACTGAATTGCTATTGGTGTACCATAACCTAAAAGAACTCAAGTGAGAAGGGTACGCTGTCACTTGGCTGCTAAAGAGATCTTTCTATCTACGTCCTCATATAGGTGCTAGAGTTGTGTAGAGAGTGGTAGAAAATGAGGCATAGGATTTAGAGAAGTGTGCTAGTTTGAAATTAAAATGGAGAATAGAATTTTTAGTGAACGTTGAATTTTCACAATATTACAGACACTATTGTACTAAGTATGAACGCTTTATGAAAATAATTTTATTTCGTAGTGTTGTCTTTACTTTGGAAATATTCAAGTTCTAATAATGGACTAACGGTGGACTTTTCCATCTGCAGGTTATATTGAATGGCCAGCAGAGGCAGTGTTGCAGAGGAGAATCTCTCTGCGTTGCTGAGACAAAAGAAAAAAGAAATCCAATTCTTCAGCCTTCTCCATGCCTCTATCAATTTATATGGTAAGTCAAACTCGCGTTTAATCGTTTTGCTCTCATTAAAAGTAGTTCATAGCATCTGATGGCTCTCAGGACCTTTTAGTGGGGTCTTCTGCATAAATATAACTTTTTAAGATGGTAGCAATATTGATTAACTGATAGGGATGTGCTAAAATGAAGAGGTTAGAATCTGTTTCTCATAGTAAGATGGTAGCAATATTGATTAACTGATAGGGATGTGCTAAAATGAAGAGGTTAGAATCTGTTTCTCATAGTTTTTATTATTTCCACTAACTGTAGCATAAACCTTCCTCCCTTAACTTATCAGATCACTGAACTGCTATTGGTGTACCATAACCTAAAAGAACTCCCGTGAGAAGGGTACGCTGTCACTTGGCTGCTAAAGAGATCTTTCTATCTACGTCCTCATATAGGTGCTAGAGTTGTGTAGAGAGTGGTAGCAAATGAGGCATAGGATTTAGAGAAGTGTGCTAGGTTGAAATTAAAATGGAGAATAGAATTTTTAGTGAACTTTGAATTTTCACAATATTACAGACACTATTGTACTAAGTATGAACGCGTTATGAAAATAATTTCATTTGGTAGTGTTGTCTTTACTTTGGAAATATTCAAGTTCTAATAATGGACTAACGGTGGACTTTTCCATCTGCAGGTTATATTGAATGGCCAGCAGAGGCAGTATTGCAGAGGAGAATCTCTCTGCGTTGCTGAGACAAAAGAAAAAAGAAATCCAATTCTTCAGCCTTCTCCATGCCTCTATCAATTTATATGGTAAGTCAAACTCGCGTTTAATCGTTTTGCTCTCATTAAAAGTAGTTCATAGCATCTGATGGCTCTCAGGACCTTTTAGTGGGGTCTTCTGCATAAATATAACTTTTTAAGATGGTAGCAGTATTGATTAACTGATAGGGATGTGCTAAAATGAAGAGGTTAGAATCTGTTACTCATAGTTTTTATAATTTCCACTAACTGCAGCATAAACCTTCCTCCCTTAACTTATCAGATCACTGAATTGCTATTGGTGTACCATAACCTAAAAGAACTCAAGTGAGAAGGGTACGCTGTCACTTGGCTGCTAAAGAGATCTTTCTATCTACGTCCTCATATAGGTGCTAGAGTTGTGTAGAGAGTGGTAGAAAATGAGGCATAGGATTTAGAGAAGTGTGCTAGTTTGAAATTAAAATGGAGAATAGAATTTTTAGTGAACGTTGAATTTTCACAATATTACAGACACTATTGTACTAAGTATGAACGCGTTATGAAAATAATTTCATTTGGTAGTGTTGTCTTTACTTTGGAAATATTCAAGTTCTAATAATGGACTAACTGTGGACTTTTCCATCTGCAGGTTATATTGAATGGCCAGCAGAGGCAGTGTTGCAGAGGAGAATCTCTCTGCGTTGCTGAGACAAAAGAAAAAAGAAATCCAATTCTTCAGCCTTCTCCACGCCTCTATCAATTTATATGGTAAGTCAAACTCGCGTTTAATCGTTTTGCTCTCATTAAAAGTAGTTCATAGCATCTGATGGCTCTCAGGACCTTTTAGTGGGGTCTTCTGCATAAATATAACTTTTTAAGATGGTAGCAATATTGATTAACTGATAGGGATGTGCTAAAATGAAGAGGTTAGAATCGGTTTCTCATAGTTTTTATTATTTCCACTAACTGTAGCATAAACCTTCCTCAACCTATCAGATCACTGAATTGCTATTGGTGTACCATAACCTAAAAGAACTCCAGTGAGAAGGGTACGCTGTCACTTGGCTGCTAAAGAGATCTTTCTATCTACGTCCTCATATAGGTGCTAGAGTTGTGTAGAGAGTGGTAGCAAATGAGGCATAGGATTTAGAGAAGTGTGCTAGGTTGAAATTAAAATGGAGAATAGAATTTTTAGTGAACTTTGAATTTTCACAATATTACAGACACTATTGTACTAAGTATGAACGCGTTATGAAAATAATTTCATTTGGTAGTGTTGTCTTTACTTTGGAAATATTCAAGTTCTAATAATGGACTAACGGTGGACTTTTCCATCTGCAGGTTATATTGAATGGCCAGCAGAGGCAGTGTTGCAGAGGAGAATCTCTCTGCGTTGCTGAGACAAAAGAAAAAAGAAATCCAATTCTTCAGCCTTCTCCATGCCTCTATCAATTTATATGGTAAGTCAAACTCGCGTTTAATCGTTTTGCTCTCATTAAAAGTAGTTCATAGCATCTGATGGCTCTCAGGACCTTTTAGTGGGGTCTTCTGCATAAATATAACTTTTTAAGATGGTAGCAGTATTGATTAACTGATAGGGATGTGCTAAAATGAAGAGGTTAGAATCTGTTTCTCATAGTAAGATGGTAGCAATATTGATTAACTGATAGGGATGTGCTAAAATGAAGAGGTTAGAATCTGTTTCTCATAGTTTTTATTATTTCCACTAACTGTAGCATAAACCTTCCTCCCTTAACTTATCAGATCACTGAACTGCTATTGGTGTACCATAACCTAAAAGAACTCCAGTGAGAAGGGTACGCTGTCACTTGGCTGCTAAAGAGATCTTTCTATCTACGTCCTCATATAGGTGCTAGAGTTGTGTAGAGAGTGGTAGCAAATGAGGCATAGGATTTAGAGAAGTGTGCTAGGTTGAAATTAAAATGGAGAATAGAATTTTTAGTTAACTTTGAATTTTCACAATATTACAGACACTATTGTACTAAGTATGAACGCGTTATGAAAATAATTTCATTTGGTAGTGTTGTCTTTACTTTGGAAATATTCAAGTTCTAATAATGGACTAACGGTGGACTTTTCCATCTGCAGGTTATATTGAATGGCCAGCAGAGGCAGTGTTGCAGAGGAGAATCTCTCTGCGTTGCTGAGACAAAAGAAAAAAGAAATCCAATTCTTCAGCCTTCTCCATGCCTCTATCAATTTATATGGTAAGTCAAACTCGCGTTTAATCGTTTTGCTCTCATTAAAAGTAGTTCATAGCATCTGATGGCTCTCAGGACCTTTTAGTGGGGTCTTCTGCATAAATATAACTTTTTAAGATGGTAGCAGTATTGATTAACTGATAGGGATGTGCTAAAATGAAGAGGTTAGAATCTGTTTCTCATAGTAAGATGGTAGCAATATTGATTAACTGATAGGGATGTGCTAAAATGAAGAGGTTAGAATCTGTTTCTCATAGTTTTTATTATTTCCACTAACTGTAGCATAAACCTTCCTCCCTTAACTTATCAGATCACTGAACTGCTATTGGTGTACCATAACCTAAAAGAACTCCAGTGAGAAGGGTACGCTGTCACTTGGCTGCTAAAGAGATCTTTCTATCTACGTCCTCATATAGGTGCTAGAGTTGTGTAGAGAGTGGTAGCAAATGAGGCATAGGATTTAGAGAAGTGTGCTAGGTTGAAATTAAAATGGAGAATAGAATTTTTAGTGAACTTTGAATTTTCACAATATTACAGACACTATTGTACTAAGTATGAACGCGTTATGAAAATAATTTCATTTGGTAGTGTTGTCTTTACTTTGGAAATATTCAAGTTCTAATAATGGACTAACGGTGGACTTTTCCATCTGCAGGTTATATTGAATGGCCAGCAGAGGCAGTGTTGCAGAGGAGAATCTCTCTGCGTTGCTGAGACAAAAGAAAAAAGAAATCCAATTCTTCAGCCTTCTCCATGCCTCTATCAATTTCTATGGTAAGTCAAACTCGCGTTTAATCGTTTTGCTCTCATTAAAAGTAGTTCATAGCATCTGATGGCTCTCAGGACCTTTTAGTGGGGTCTTCTGCATAAATATAACTTTTTAAGATGGTAGCAGTATTGATTAACTGATAGGGATGTGCTAAAATGAAGAGGTTAGAATCTGTTTCTCATAGTTTTTATTATTTCCACTAACTGTAGCATAAACCTTCCTCCCTTAACTTATCAGATCACTGAACTGCTATTGGTGTACCATAACCTAAAAGAACTCCAGTGAGAAGGGTACGCTGTCACTTGGCTGCTAAAGAGATCTTTCTATCTACGTCCTCATATAGGTGCTAGAGTTGTGTAGAGAGTGGTAGCAAATGAGGCATAGGATTTAGAGAAGTGTGCTAGGTTGAAATTAAAATGGAGAATAGAATTTTTAGTGAACTTTGAATTTTCACAATATTACAGACACTATTGTACGAAGTATGAACGCGTTATGAAAATAATTTCATTTGGTAGTGTTGTCTTTACTTTGGAAATATTCAAGTTCTAATAATGGACTAACGGTGGACTTTTCCATCTGCAGGTTATATTGAATGGCCAGCAGAGGCAGTGTTGCAGAGGAGAATCTCTCTGCGTTGCTGAGACAAAAGAAAAAAGAAATCCAATTCTTCAGCCTTCTCCATGCCTCTATCAATTTATATGGTAAGTCAAACTCGCGTTTAATCATTTTGCTCTCATTAAAAGTAGTTCATAGCATCTGATGGCTCTCAGGACCTTTTAGTGGGGTCTTCTGCATAAATATAACTTTTTAAGATGGTAGCAGTATTGATTAACTGATAGGGATGTGCTAAAATGAAGAGGTTAGAATCTGTTTCTCATAGTAAGATGGTAGCAATATTGATTAACTGATAGGGATGTGCTAAAATGAAGAGGTTAGAATCTGTTTCTCATAAATTTTATTATTTCCACTAACTGTAGCATAAACCTTCCTCCCTTAACTTATCAGATCACTGAACTGCTATTGGTGTACCATAACCTAAAAGAACTCCAGTGAGAAGGGTACGCTGTCACTTGGCTGCTAAAGAGATCTTTCTATCTACGTCCTCATATAGGTGCTAGAGTTGTGTAGAGAGTGGTAGCAAATGAGGCATAGGATTTAGAGAAGTGTGCTAGGTTGAAATTAAAATGGAGAATAGAATTTTTAGTGAACTTTGAATTTTCACAATATTACAGACACTATTGTACTAAGTATGAACGCTTTATGAAAATAATTTCATTTGGTAGTGTTGTCTTTACTTTGGAAATATTCAAGTTCTAATAATGGACTAACGGTGGACTTTTCCATTTGCAGGTTATATTGAATGGCCAGCAGAGGCAGTGTTGCAGAGGAGAATCTCTCTGCGTTGCTGAGACAAAAGAAAAAAGAAATCCAATTCTTCAGCCTTCTCCATGCCTCTATCAATTTCTATGGTAAGTCAAACTCGCGTTTAATCGTTTTGCTCTCATTAAAAGTAGTTCATAGCATCTGATGGCTCTCAGGACCTTTTAGTGGGGTCTTCTGCATAAATATAACTTTTTAAGATGGTAGCAGTATTGATTAACTGATAGGGATGTGCTAAAATGAAGAGGTTAGAATCTGTTTCTCATAGTTTTTATTATTTCCACTAACTGTAGCATAAACCTTCCTCCCTTAACTTATCAGATCACTGAACTGCTATTGGTGTACCATAACCTAAAAGAACTCCAGTGAGAAGGGTACGCTGTCACTTGGCTGCTAAAGAGATCTTTCTATCTACGTCCTCATATAGGTGCTAGAGTTGTGTAGAGAGTGGTAGCAAATGAGGCATAGGATTTAGAGAAGTGTGCTAGGTTGAAATTAAAATGGAGAATAGAATTTTTAGTGAACTTTGAATTTTCACAATATTACAGACACTATTGTACGAAGTATGAACGCGTTATGAAAATAATTTCATTTGGTAGTGTTGTCTTTACTTTGGAAATATTCAAGTTCTAATAATGGACTAACGGTGGACTTTTCCATCTGCAGGTTATATTGAATGGCCAGCAGAGGCAGTGTTGCAGAGGAGAATCTCTCTGCGTTGCTGAGACAAAAGAAAAAAGAAATCCAATTCTTCAGCCTTCTCCATGCCTCTATCAATTTATATGGTAAGTCAAACTCGCGTTTAATCAT
Organism: Triturus cristatus; assembly: GCF_964204655.1. Taxonomy (NCBI): domain Eukaryota; kingdom Metazoa; phylum Chordata; class Amphibia; order Caudata; family Salamandridae; genus Triturus; species Triturus cristatus. The sequence continues at coordinate 564,608,000 of NC_140593.1, forward strand.
TTTGCTCTCATTAAAAGTAGTTCATAGCATCTGATGGCTCTCAGGACCTTTTAGTGGGGTCTTCTGCATAAATATAACTTTTTAAGATGGTAGCAGTATTGATTAACTGATAGGGATGTGCTAAAATGAAGAGGTTAGAATCTGTTTCTCATAGTAAGATGGTAGCAATATTGATTAACTGATAGGGATGTGCTAAAATGAAGAGGTTAGAATCTGTTTCTCATAAATTTTATTATTTCCACTAACTGTAGCATAAACCTTCCTCCCTTAACTTAACAGATCACTGAACTGCTATTGGTGTACCATAACCTAAAAGAACTCCAGTGAGAAGGGTACGCTGTCACTTGGCTGCTAAAGAGATCTTTCTATCTACGTCCTCATATAGGTGCTAGAGTTGTGTAGAGAGTGGTAGCAAATGAGGCATAGGATTTAGAGAAGTGTGCTAGGTTGAAATTAAAATGGAGAATAGAATTTTTAGTGAACGTTGAATTTTCACAATATTACAGACACTATTGTACTAAGTATGAACGCTTTATGAAAATAATTTTATTTCGTAGTGTTGTCTTTACTTTGGAAATATTCAAGTTCTAATAATGGACTAACGGTGGACTTTTCCATCTGCAGGTTATATTGAATGGCCAGCAGAGGCAGTGTTGCAGAGGAGAATCTCTCTGCGTTGCTGAGACAAAAGAAAAAAGAAATCCAATTCTTCAGCCTTCTCCATGCCTCTATCAATTTATATGGTAAGTCAAACTCGCGTTTAATCGTTTTGCTCTCATTAAAAGTAGTTCATAGCATCTGATGGCTCTCAGGACCTTTTAGTGGGGTCTTCTGCATAAATATAACTTTTTAAGATGGTAGCAATATTGATTAACTGATAGGGATGTGCTAAAATGAAGAGGTTAGAATCTGTTTCTCATAGTAAGATGGTAGCAATATTGATTAACTGATAGGGATGTGCTAAAATGAAGAGGTTAGAATCTGTTTCTCATAGTTTTTATTATTTCCACTAACTGTAGCATAAACCTTCCTCCCTTAACTTATCAGATCACTGAACTGCTATTGGTGTACCATAACCTAAAAGAACTCCCGTGAGAAGGGTACGCTGTCACTTGGCTGCTAAAGAGATCTTTCTATCTACGTCCTCATATAGGTGCTAGAGTTGTGTAGAGAGTGGTAGCAAATGAGGCATAGGATTTAGAGAAGTGTGCTAGGTTGAAATTAAAATGGAGAATAGAATTTTTAGTGAACGTTGAATTTTCACAATATTACAGACACTATTGTACTAAGTATGAACGCTTTATGAAAATAATTTCATTTGGTAGTGTTGTCTTTACTTTGGAAATATTCAAGTTTTAATAATGGACTAACTGTGGACTTTTCCATCTGCAGGTTATATTGAATGGCCAGCAGAGGCAGTGTTGCAGAGGAGAATCTCTCTGCGTTGCTGAGACAAAAGAAAAAAGAAATCCAATTCTTCAGCCTTCTCCATGCCTCTATCAATTTATATGGTAAGTCAAACTCGCGTTTAATCGTTTTGCTCTCATTAAAAGTAGTTCATAGCATCTGATGGCTCTCAGGACCTTTTAGTGGGGTCTTCTGCATAAATATAACTTTTTAAGATGGTAGCAGTATTGATTAACTGATAGGGATGTGCTAAAATGAAGAGGTTATAATCTGTTTCTCATAGTAAGATGGTAGCAATATTGATTAACTGATAGGGATGTGCTAAAATGAAGAGGTTAGAATCTGTTTCTCATAGTTTTTATTATTTCCACTAACTGTAGCATAAACCTTCCTCCCTTAACTTATCAGATCACTGAACTGCTATTGGTGTACCATAACCTAAAAGAACTCCAGTGAGAAGGGTATGCTGTCACTTGGCTGCTAAAGAGATCTTTCTATCTACGTCCTCATATAGGTGCTAGAGTTGTGTAGAGAGTGGTAGCAAATGAGGCATAGGATTTAGAGAAGTGTGCTAGGTTGAAATTAAAATGGAGAATAGAATTTTTAGTGAACGTTGAATTTTCACAATATTACAGACACTATTGTACGAAGTATGAACGCGTTATGAAAATAATTTCATTTGGTAGTGTTGTCTTTACTTTGGAAATATTCAAGTTCTAATAATGGACTAACTGTGGACTTTTCCATCTGCAGGTTATATTGAATGGCCAGCAGAGGCAGTGTTGCAGAGGAGAATCTCTCTGCGTTGCTGAGACAAAAGAAAAAAGAAATCCAATTCTTCAGCCTTCTCCACGCCTCTATCAATTTATATGGTAAGTCAAACTCGCGTTTAATCGTTTTGCTCTCATTAAAAGTAGTTCATAGCATCTGATGGCTCTCAGGACCTTTTAGTGGGGTCTTCTGCATAAATATAACTTTTTAAGATGGTAGCAATATTGATTAACTGATAGGGATGTGCTAAAATGAAGAGGTTAGAATCGGTTTCTCATAGTTTTTATTATTTCCACTAACTGTAGCATAAACCTTCCTCAACCTATCAGATCACTGAATTGCTATTGGTGTACCATAACCTAAAAGAACTCCAGTGAGAAGGGTACGCTGTCACTTGGCTGCTAAAGAGATCTTTCTATCTACGTCCTCATATAGGTGCTAGAGTTGTGTAGAGAGTGGTAGCAAATGAGGCATAGGATTTAGAGAAGTGTGCTAGGTTGAAATTAAAATGGAGAATAGAATTTTTAGTGAACGTTGAATTTTCACAATATTACAGGCACTATTGTACTAAGTATGAACGCTTTATGAAAATAATTTCATTTGGTAGTGTTGTCTTTACTTTGGAAATATTCAAGTTCTAATAATGGACTAACTGTGGACTTTTCCATCTGCAGGTTATATTGAATGGCCAGCAGAGGCAGTGTTGCAGAGGAGAATCTCTCTGCGTTGCTGAGACAAAAGAAAAAAGAAATCCAATTCTTCAGCCTTCTCCACGCCTCTATCAATTTATATGGTAAGTCAAACTCGCGTTTAATCGTTTTGCTCTCATTAAAAGTAGTTCATAGCATCTGATGGCTCTCAGGACCTTTTAGTGGGGTCTTCTGCATAAATATAACTTTTTAAGATGGTAGCAATATTGATTAACTGATAGGGATGTGCTAAAATGAAGAGGTTAGAATCTGTTTCTCATAGTAAGATGGTAGCAATATTGATTAACTGATAGGGATGTGCTAAAATGAAGAGGTTAGAATCTGTTTCTCATAGTTTTTATTATTTCCACTAACTGTAGCATAAACCTTCCTCCCTTAACTTATCAGATCACTGAACTGCTATTGGTGTACCATAACCTAAAAGAACTCCAGTGAGAAGGGTACGCTGTCACTTGGCTGCTAAAGAGATCTTTCTATCTACGTCCTCATATAGGTGCTAGAGTTGTGTAGAGAGTGGTAGCAAATGAGGCATAGGATTTAGAGAAGTGTGCTAGGTTGAAATTAAAATGGAGAATAGAATTTTTAGTGAACGTTGAATTTTCACAATATTACAGACACTATTGTACTAATTATGAACGCTTTATGAAAATAATTTCATTTGGTAGTGTTGTCTTTACTTTGGAAATATTCAAGTTTTAATAATGGACTAACTGTGGACTTTTCCATCTGCAGGTTATATTGAATGGCCAGCAGAGGCAGTGTTGCAGAGGAGAATCTCTCTGCGTTGCTGAGACAAAAGAAAAAAGAAATCCAATTCTTCAGCCTTCTCCACGCCTCTATCAATTTATATGGTAAGTCAAACTCGCGTTTAATCGTTTTGCTCTCATTAAAAGTAGTTCATAGCATCTGATGGCTCTCAGGACCTTTTAGTGGGGTCTTCTGCATAAATATAACTTTTTAAGATGGTAGCAATATTGATTAACTGATAGGGATGTGCTAAAATGAAGAGGTTAGAATCTGTTACTCATAGTTTTTATAATTTCCACTAACTGCAGCATAAACCTTCCTCCCTTAACTTATCAGATCACTGAATTGCTATTGGTGTACCATAACCTAAAAGAACTCCAGTGAGAAGGGTACGCTGTCACTTGGCTGCTAAAGAGATCTTTCTATCTACGTCCTCGTATAGGTGCTAGAGTTGTGTAGAGAGTGGTAGCAAATGAGGCATAGGATTTAGAGAAGTGTGCTAGGTTGAAATTAAAATGGAGAATAGAATTTTTAGTGAACGTTGAATTTTCACAATATTACAGACACTATTGTACTAAGTATGAACGCTTTATGAAAATAATTTTATTTCGTAGTGTTGTCTTTACTTTGGAAATATTCAAGTTCTAATAATGGACTAACGGTGGACTTTTCCATTTGCAGGTTATATTGAATGGCCAGCAGAGGCAGTGTTACAGAGGAGAATCTCTCTGCGTTGCTGAGACAAAAAAAAAAGAAATCCAATTCTTCAGCCTTCTCCATGCCTCTATCAATTTATATGGTAAGTCAAACTCGCGTTTAATCGTTTTGCTCTCATTAAAAGTAGTTCATAGCATCTGATGGCTCTCAGGACCTTTTAGTGGGGTCTTCTGCATAAATAGAACTTTTTTACGATGGTAGCAATATTGATTAACTGATAGGGATCTGCTAAAATGAAGAGGTTAGAATCGGTTTCTCATAGTTTTTATTATTTCCACTAACTGTAGCATAAACCTTCCTCCCTTAACTTATCAGATCACTGAACTGCTATTGGTGTACCATAACCTAAAAGAACTCCAGTGAGAAGGGTACGCTGTCACTTGGCTGCTAAAGAGATCTTTCTATCTACGTCCTCATATAGGTGCTAGAGTTGTGTAGAGAGTGGTAGCAAATGAGGCATAGGATTTAGAGAAGTGTGCTAGGTTGAAATTAAAATGGAGAATAGAATTTTTAGTGAACTTTGAATTTTCACAATATTACAGACACTATTGTACTAAGTATGAACGCTTTATGAAAATAATTTCATTTGGTAGTGTTGTCTTTACTTTGGAAATATTCAAGTTCTAATAATGGACTAACTGTGGACTTTTCCATCTGCAGGTTATATTGAATGGCCAGCAGAGGCAGTGTTGCAGAGGAGAATCTCTCTGCGTTGCTGAGACAAAAGAAAAAAGAAATCCAATTCTTCAGCCTTCTCCACGCCTCTATCAATTTATATGGTAAGTCAAACTCGCGTTTAATCGTTTTGCTCTCATTAAAAGTAGTTCATAGCATCTGATGGCTCTCAGGACCTTTTAGTGGGGTCTTCTGCATAAATATAACTTTTTAAGATGGTAGCAATATTGATTAACTGATAGGGATGTGCTAAAATGAAGAGGTTAGAATCTGTTTCTCATAGTAAGATGGTAGCAATATTGATTAACTGATAGGGATGTGCTAAAATGAAGAGGTTAGAATCTGTTTCTCATAGTTTTTATTATTTCCACTAACTGTAGCATAAACCTTCCTCCCTTAACTTATCAGATCACTGAACTGCTATTGGTGTACCATAACCTAAAAGAACTCCAGTGAGAAGGGTACGCTGTCACTTGGCTGCTAAAGAGATCTTTCTATCTACGTCCTCATATAGGTGCTAGAGTTGTGTAGAGAGTGGTAGCAAATGAGGCATAGGATTTAGAGAAGTGTGCTAGGTTGAAATTAAAATGGAGAATAGAATTTTTAGTGAACTTTGAATTTTCACAATATTACAGACACTATTGTACTAAGTATGAACGCGTTATGAAAATAATTTCATTTGGTAGTGTTGTCTTTACTTTGGAAATATTCAAGTTCTAATAATGGACTAACGGTGGACTTTTCCATCTGCAGGTTATATTGAATGGCCAGCAGAGGCAGTGTTGCAGAGGAGAATCTCTCTGCGTTGCTGAGACAAAAGAAAAAAGAAATCCAATTCTTCAGCCTTCTCCATGCCTCTATCAATTTATATGGTAAGTCAAACTCGCGTTTAATCGTTTTGCTCTCATTAAAAGTAGTTCATAGCATCTGATGGCTCTCAGGACCTTTTAGTGGGGTCTTCTGCATAAATATAACTTTTTAAGATGGTAGCAGTATTGATTAACTGATAGGGATGTGCTAAAATGAAGAGGTTAGAATCTGTTTCTCATAGTAAGATGGTAGCAATATTGATTAACTGATAGGGATGTGCTAAAATGAAGAGGTTAGAATCTGTTTCTCATAAATTTTATTATTTCCACTAACTGTAGCATAAACCTTCCTCCCTTAACTTATCAGATCACTGAACTGCTATTGGTGTACCATAACCTAAAAGAACTCCAGTGAGAAGGGTACGCTGTCACTTGGCTGCTAAAGAGATCTTTCTATCTACGTCCTCATATAGGTGCTAGAGTTGTGTAGAGTGGTAGCAAATGAGGCATAGGATTTAGAGAAGTGTGCTAGGTTGAAATTAAAATGGAGAATAGAATTTTTAGTGAACTTTGAATTTTCACAATATTACAGACACTATTGTACTAAGTATGAACGCGTTATGAAAATAATTTCATTTGGTAGTGTTGTCTTTACTTTGGAAATATTCAAGTTCTAATAATGGACTAACGGTGGACTTTTCCATCTGCAGGTTATATTGAATGGCCAGCAGAGGCAGTGTTGCAGAGGAGAATCTCTCTGCGTTGCTGAGACAAAAGAAAAAAGAAATCCAATTCTTCAGCCTTCTCCATGCCTCTATCAATTTATATGGTAAGTCAAACTCGCGTTTAATCGTTTTGCTCTCATTAAAAGTAGTTCATAGCATCTGATGGCTCTCAGGACCTTTTAGTGGGGTCTTCTGCATAAATATAACTTTTTAAGATGGTAGCAGTATTGATTAACTGATAGGGATGTGCTAAAATGAAGAGGTTAGAATCTGTTACTCATAGTTTTTATAATTTCCACTAACTGCAGCATAAACCTTCCTCCCTTAACTTATCAGATCACTGAATTGCTATTGGTGTACCATAACCTAAAAGAACTCCAGTGAGAAGGGTACGCTGTCACTTGGCTGCTAAAGAGATCTTTCTATCTACGTCCTCATATAGGTGCTAGAGTTGTGTAGAGAGTGGTAGCAAATGAGGCATAGGATTTAGAGAAGTGTGCTAGGTTGAAATTAAAATGGAGAATAGAATTTTTAGTGAACGTTGAATTTTCACAATATTACAGACACTATTGTACTAAGTATGAACGCTTTATGAAAATAATTTCATTTGGTAGTGTTGTCTTTACTTTGGAAATATTCAAGTTCTAATAATGGACTAACTGTGGACTTTTCCATCTGCAGGTTATATTGAATGGCCAGCAGAGGCAGTGTTGCAGAGGAGAATCTCTCTGCGTTGCTGAGAGAAAAGAAAAAAGAAATCCAATTCTTCAGCCTTCTCCACGCCTCTATCAATTTATATGGTAAGTCAAACTCGCGTTTAATCGTTTTGCTCTCATTAAAAGTAGTTCATAGCATCTGATGGCTCTCAGGACCTTTTAGTGGGGTCTTCTGCATAAATATAACTTTTTAAGATGGTAGCAATATTGATTAACTGATAGGGATGTGCTAAAATGAAGAGGTTAGAATCTGTTTCTCATAGTAAGATGGTAGCAATATTGATTAACTGATAGGGATGTGCTAAAATGAAGAGGTTAGAATCTGTTTCTCATAGTTTTTATTATTTCCACTAACTGTAGCATAAACCTTCCTCCCTTAACTTATCAGATCACTGAACTGCTATTGGTGTACCATAACCTAAAAGAACTCCAGTGAGAAGGGTACGCTGTCACTTGGCTGCTAAAGAGATCTTTCTATCTACGTCCTCATATAGGTGCTAGAGTTGTGTAGAGAGTGGTAGCAAATGAGGCATAGGATTTAGAGAAGTGTGCTAGGTTGAAATTAAAATGGAGAATAGAATTTTTAGTGAACTTTGAATTTTCACAATATTACAGACACTATTGTACTAAGTATGAACGCGTTATGAAAATAATTTCATTTGGTAGTGTTGTCTTTACTTTGGAAATATTCAAGTTCTAATAATGGACTAACGGTGGACTTTTCCATCTGCAGGTTATATTGAATGGCCAGCAGAGGCAGTGTTGCAGAGGAGAATCTCTCTGCGTTGCTGAGACAAAAGAAAAAAGAAATCCAATTCTTCAGCCTTCTCCATGCCTCTATCAATTTATATGGTAAGTCAAACTCGCGTTTAATCGTTTTGCTCTCATTAAAAGTAGTTCATAGCATCTGATGGCTCTCAGGACCTTTTAGTGGGGTCTTCTGCATAAATATAACTTTTTAAGATGGTAGCAGTATTGATTAACTGATAGGGATGTGCTAAAATGAAGAGGTTAGAATCTGTTTCTCATAGTAAGATGGTAGCAATATTGATTAACTGATAGGGATGTGCTAAAATGAAGAGGTTAGAATCTGTTTCTCATAAATTTTATTATTTCCACTAACTGTAGCATAAACCTTCCTCCCTTAACTTATCAGATCACTGAACTGCTATTGGTGTACCATAACCTAAAAGAACTCCAGTGAGAAGGGTACGCTGTCACTTGGCTGCTAAAGAGATCTTTCTATCTACGTCCTCATATAGGTGCTAGAGTTGTGTAGAGAGTGGTAGCAAATGAGGCATAGGATTTAGAGAAGTGTGCTAGGTTGAAATTAAAATGGAGAATAGAATTTTTAGTGAACTTTGAATTTTCACAATATTACAGACACTATTGTACTAAGTATGAACGCTTTATGAAAATAATTTCATTTGGTAGTGCTGTCTTTACTTTGGAAATATTCAAGTTCTAATAATGGACTAACGGTGGACTTTTCCATTTGCAGGTTATATTGAATGGCCAGCAGAGGCAGTGTTGCAGAGGAGAATCTCTCTGCGTTGCTGAGACAAAAAAAAAAGAAATCCAATTCTTCAGCCTTCTCCATGCCTCTATCAATTTATATGGTAAGTCAAACTCGCGTTTAATCGTTTTGCTTTCATTAAAAGTAGTTCATAGCATCTGATGGCTCTCAGGACCTTTTAGTGGGGTCTTCTGCATAAATATAACTTTTTAAGATGGTAGCAATATTGATTAACTGATAGGGATGTGCTAAAATGAAGAGGTTAGAATCTGTTTCTCATAGTTTTTATTATTTCCACTAACTGTAGCATAAACCTTCCTCCCTTAACTTATCAGATCACTGAACTGCTATTGGTGTACCATAACCTAAAAGAACTCCAGTGAGAAGGGTACGCTGTCACTTGGCTGCTAAAGAGATCTTTCTATCTACGTCCTCATATAGGTGCTAGAGTTGTGTAGAGAGTGGTAGCAAATGAGGCATAGGATTTAGAGAAGTGTGCTAGGTTGAAATTAAAATGGAGAATAGAATTATCTGAAAGAAACACGTTAGTTAGATTCCTCACCTTAGAATATCCCCAGGCGTCAGACTGGATCCGGAAGATTTTTCGTCAGCAATACCCCTTGCGCGTCGCTAGGCGTCGTCTGCGGCTCCGCGTCCGTCGTCGGCGTCGTGCGCCGGGATGACGTCGTCGGAGTACTTAGACGCCGCCCTCGCGCGCTGACGTCAGTTCTTCTTTTTTCCGCGCCAGTAAGCGCAGATCCGGGAGAGCTACCCCTTTTAGTCTTTTTTGACTAACTCTTTTTGATCATTTTTGATCCCTGTCTGTCGACATCTGGTGCCGGTAGGATGCCTGGGTTCAAGGCTTGTGAAGACTGTCATCGACTGATGTCGGTGACCGATCACCACCGCCGGTGCCTCTATTGCTTAGGCCTCGACCACGACGCGGAGTCGTGCAACGACTGCCAGGCCCTGACTTCGAAGGCTAGGCGGGAGCCGTCCCGCAAGCTTCTCGAGCTTCGCCACTCGGCTCCGCGTCGTGCGCGATCCCGGTCCAGGAGGAGGTCCAAGGATCGCTCGCGGAGCCCTAGCCGACGCCACCATCGATCGTCGGGCTCCAAGTCGTCGGGTAAGTCCAAGCACTCAAAGAAGTCCAAGAGGCGACATCGCTCTTCGGACTCCCCTCGCCGGTCGCGCGACTTGGCCGAGGGTCCAAGTGGTTCCACCCCCGCGGCTCCGGCGGAGCCGCAGGTGCCGCGTCCGCCCCCATACCTTCCGGTCCCTGGGGCTGACGCGGCGCCGGCGGAGATCAGCGCCTTCCTCTCGGCCATGAGGAGCCTGGCCCCGCCGTCGACGCCCGCTGGCGCGCCTTCGGGCCCCGCGGGCTCGACTGGGCGACCTCGCGTGCCGGCGGCTCCGGCCCCGGCGCCGTCGACGACTCCGGTCTCGACGCCGCAGGTCCCCGCGGGGCCCATGCCTGGGCCCCAGTCGACGCCGGTTGACCTTGTCACTCCTCCACCGGCGCCGACGCCTGAACCACCGACGCCGTCACCGGCGCCGCCGACGCCGACGCCTGTGACGCCGACGCCCCAGTTTAGCCCTCATCCGGACCCGACGCCGGCACGGCGTCCGCCGACGCCGCATCCGACGCCGCTAGAGACCTACCATCTCTACAGTCCGGTTCCGATCATTCCTCCTGTTTATCAGGAATCGGAAGAAGGGGGCGACTGGGAGGGGTTCGAGGACCCTCTGGCTGTTCAGTCACAGCTTTCTCAGGACTGGGCAGATGAACTGGGGGAGGCCAGCGGGCTGGACACCTCGCCAGACGCTGGATTCACTTCTCCTCCGACCGTGGCTTCGGAGGAGGGTGCAGCATTTTCTGTGGTGCTGCGCAAGGCGGCTGAGGCCCTTGGGCTCGAGTTGCCTGCCGTGGCTGTGAGGACCAACATCCTCACTGAGGTGCTTCAAACCTCAGCAAGCTCCACTGAGCCTCTGCTGCCGTTTAACGAGGCCCTCACTGACGTTCTGCAGGGCACCTGGTCCAAGCCCTCCACAGTTCCTCCTGTGGATAGGAACGTTGCCAGGCGCCACCGCCCTGCTCCGGGCGACCCCAGCTTCCTGTCCCAACACCCCACCCCCGAGAGTCTGGTTATCCAGGCCTCTACTTCCCAATCCTCCTTCCCGACCGCTCCGCCGGACCGGGATTCCAAGAGACTCGAGCAGTTTGGCAAGAAACTGTTCTCGTCCCTTAGTTTGGGCCTGCGGTCCTTAAATACCGCCTGTCTCTTGGACCGTTATTCCCATTCCCTGTGGGATACGGTGGAGGACGTGCTGCCCCTGTGTCCGGAGGAGGTCCGGCCACGTCTTTCCCAGGCTCTGGCCGATGGGAGGGATGCAGCACGGCACGCCATAAGATGTGGGCTTGACACCACGGACTCGCTAGGTCGGGCGATTTCCACCACGGTGGCGCTCCGCCGCCACGCCTGGATGCGGTCCACGTCATTTTCCGGGGATGTCCAGAACACCCTCATGGACATGCCCTTTGATGGCACTCGCCTGTTTGGTGAGAAGGCGGACAGTGCGCTGAACCGCTTTAAGGACTCCCGGGCTACGGCCAAGTCCTTGGGCCTCTCGGCTCCGCGGGCGCACACCTCCGCTTTTCGCCCCTTTCGTGGCCAAGGAAGGGGCGCCTCCTCACGTCCGCAGAGCCACCAGCCGCAGAACCAACCTGCGCGCGGTCGCGGACGTGGCTTCCGCCGTGGCGGAAATGGAGGCCGACGTGGTCAGCCCACATCCACCCCGGCAGCATCCGCCTCAAAGCCTTCCTAGTCCGAGCTTTCAGGCCCATACCACGCCAGTGGGCGGCAGAGTTCGCCATCACCTGCTCCACTGGCGGTCCATAACATCGGACAGGTGGGTGCTGCAAATCGTCCGAAGGGGCTACTCCCTCCCCTTCGAGACGACCCCTCCAGCCATGCCACCACAGCACCACCGTATCTCGGGGGATCATTTGGATCTTCTCCGCGAGGAAGTTTCGGCTCTCTTGGCCAAGGGGGCCGTCGAGCGCGTTCCGAGTCCAGAAGTAGGTCGTGGTTGTTATTCCCACTACTTTCTGGTTCCCAAGAAGGGCAAGGGGGGCCTGCGCCCTATCTTGGACCTCCGGAACGTCAATGCCTTCCTCCGAAAGGAAAGGTTCAAGATGCTAACGTTGGCTCAGGTTTTAACTGCCCTAGACCCTGGAGACTGGATGGTAGCGTTGGACTTGCAGGACGCATATTTCCATATCCCCGTCCTGCCGGCCCACCGGCGTTACCTGCGGTTCACGGTGGGCCAAGAGCACTTTCAGTTTACCGTGCTCCCCTTCGGCCTCACCAGTGCCCCTCGGGTGTTCACGAAAGTGATGGCGGTGGTCGCAGCTCATCTGCGCAGATCAGGGGTCCCAGTCTTCCCCTATCTCGACGACTGGTTGTTGAAGGCGGGCTCGCCCCAGGCAGTCGTCTCCCACCTCCAGACTACGGCGGATCTCCTGCATTTGCTGGGGTTTTCCATCAACGTGCCGAAGTCACACTTGCGTCCCTCTCAGAAGCTCCTCTTCATCGGAGCGGTTCTCGATTCGGCGCAGTTCCGGGTCCATCCACCGGAACAGCGGGTCCGGGATATACAGGCCCTGATTCCCATCTTTCGGCCTCTATCCCGGGTTTCGGTCAGGCTAGTGTTGCGGCTTCTGGGGCTGATGGCCTCCTGCATCCTACTAGTGCATCACGCCAGGCGGCGCATGCGGGCTCTGCAGTGGGACCTGAAGTTTCAGTGGGCCCAGCATCACGGCAACCTGTCCGACCATGTCTTGATCTCGGAGGGTACTGCACAGCAGTTGCAGTGGTGGCTCACGGACCGCGAGTGGGTCAAGGGCAAGAGCCTCTCCCTTCCCCAACCGGAGCACGTAGTAGTGACGGATGCGTCCCTCCTGGGATGGGGTGGCCATATGGGAGAGGCGGAGATCAGAGGCCTCTGGTCTCCGGCGGAGTCTCGTCTCCACATCAACCTGTTGGAGTTGAGAGCGATCCGGCTTGCACTGAAAGCCTTCCTTCCCTCTGTCAGGGGAAGTGTCGTGCAGGTGTTCACGGACAACACCACCGCCATGTGGTACTGCAACAAACAGGGCGGGGTGGGGTCGTGGACCCTTTGTCAGGAGGCTCTGCGCCTCTGGACATGGCTGGAACACCAGGGCGTCACCCTGGTGGTTCAACATCTGGCGGGCTCTCTGAACGCCAGAGCAGACGAACTCAGCCGCCGGTGCATGATGGATCACGAATGGCGTCTGAACTCCGAAGTGGTGCAAGGCCTCTTTCAGCAGTGGGGAGAGCCTTGGTTAGATCTATTCGCCACCGAAGAGAACGCGCAATGTCAGCAGTTCTGCGCGTTGGAATTTCCAAGGCGGCACTCGCTCGGCGACGCTTTTCGTCACGAGTGGAGTTGCGGTCTGTTGTACGCCTTTCCGCCTATACCACTTCTGCCCAGAGTGCTGAAGATCAGGCGCGACCGGGCCCAAGTCATCTTGGTGGCTCCGGATTGGGCACGAAGATACTGGTATCCCGAGCTACTCAGTCTGTTGACCGATCCCCCGATACGTCTGCCCCTTCGGGAGGATCTTCTGTCGCAGCAGCAGGGGACGGTCCTCCACCCGAACCTGTCCAGCCTCCACCTCCATGCGTGGAGATTGAGCGGCGGCAGTTGATGCCATTTGACTTGCCTCCTGAAGTCTGTGATATCATTCTGGCAGCCAGGCGTCCCTCCACAAAGTCGGTATACGCCTGCCGGTGGAACAAATTTGTGGCATGGTGCACAGCAAAGGCTGTGGATCCCCTTTCCGCCCCTCTTTCTGAGGTTCTCCTCTTCCTTCTTTCTCTGGCCCGGCAGGGCTCTGCCCTGGGCACCCTGAAAGGTTATCTTGCTGCCATCTCCGCCTTCTTGCGGCTTCCTGATCAGCCTTCTCTTTTCAAGTCCCCTGTGGTTACACGCTTTCTCAAAGGCATTACACACACGTTCCCTCCTGTCCCTTTTGTAATGCCTCAGTGGGACTTGAATCTGGTTTTGACATTCCTGATGTGCGCTCCCTTCGAGCCTCTTCACAATTGCCCTCTTCGTCTTCTAACTCTAAAGACTGCTTTTCTGGTAGCCATCACCTCGGCTAGACGGGTGAGTGAGCTCCAGGCTTTATCTTCAAAGCCTCCTTTTCTATCTGTTCATCCGGACAAGGTTGTCCTTCGGCCTCGTCCCTCTTTTCTTCCTAAAGTGGTGACTCCATTTCACCTTGGGCAGTCTGTCACCTTGCCCACCTTCTTTCCGCCTCCGCATCCTTCCAAAGAGGAAGAGAGGCTCCACCGTCTGGACCCAAAACGTGCGCTCTCCTTCTATCTGGACCGCACAAAACAGTTCCGGGTGGACGACCAGCTTTTTGTTGGGTACGTGGGCGCTAAGAAGGGGAAAGCTGTGCACAAACGAACCATCTCTCGGTGGGTCGTTTTGTGTATAAAAATCTGCTATTCCTTGGCTAAAAAGGACCCTCCTGTTGGGCTGCGCGCCCATTCTACTCGGGCCACGGCGGCTACTACTGCCTTGGGACGGGGAGTCCCTTTGCAGGACATCTGTCAGGCGGCGACGTGGGCTTCTCTACACACGTTTGCCAGGCATTATTGCCTTGACAGCCAAGTCCGGAGGGATGGCTTCTTTGGCCGTTCTGTCCTCCAGGACTTTCTGGTGTGATCTTGGTTCGCAGACCCTCCACCGGGGATGGTATTGCTTGGGTATCTATTCTAAGGTGAGGAATCTAACTAACGTGTTTCTTTCAGATGAACAAGTTACTAACCTTCGGTAACGATGTATCTGTAAGAAACATTAGTTAGTTAGATTCCTCACCGACCCTCCCATCCTCCCCGTTCTGCGAACTGACATCTAGGGTTAAGGTTGTCCTTTCAGGCCCCTAGATTTTATTTTTGGCACCAGTGTCGGTCTTTGCATGGCTCTGCGTTCCTGGCGCGGAAGGCTATGTACAAGAACTGACGTCAGCGCGCGAGGGCGGCGTCTAAGTACTCCGACGTCATCCCGGCGCACGACGCCGACGACGGACGCGGAGCCGCAGACGACGCCTAGCGACGCGCAAGGGGTATTGCTGACGAAAAATCTTCCGGATCCAGTCTGACGCCTGGGGATATTCTAAGGTGAGGAATCTAACTAACTAATGTTTCTTACAGATACATCGTTACCGAAGGTTAGTAACTTGTTCTTTAGTGAACGTTGAATTTTCACAATATTACAGACACTATTGTACTAAGTATGAACGCTTTATGAAAATAATTTCATTTGGTAGTGTTGTCTTTACTTTGGAAATATTCAAGTTCTAATAATGGACTAACGGTGGACTTTTCCATTTGCAGGTTATATTGAATGGCCAGCAGAGGCAGTGTTGCAGAGGAGAATCTCTCTGCGTTGCTGAGACAAAAAAAAAAGAAATCCAATTCTTCAGCCTTCTCCATGCCTCTATCAATTTATATGGTAAGTCAAACTCGCGTTTAATCGTTTTGCTTTCATTAAAAGTAGTTCATAGCATCTGATGGCTCTCAGGACCTTTTAGTGGGGTCTTCTGCATAAATATAACTTTTTAAGATGGTAGCAATATTGATTAACTGATAGGGATGTGCTAAAATGAAGAGGTTAGAATCGGTTTCTCATAGTTTTTATTATTTCCACTAACTGTAGCATAAACCTTCCTCAACCTATCAGATCACTGAATTGCTATTGGTGTACCATAACCTAAAAGAACTCCAGTGAGAAGGGTACGCTGGCACTTGGCTGCTAAAGAGATCTTTCTATCTACGTCCTCATATAGGTGCTAGAGTTGTGTAGAGAGTGGTAGCAAATGAGGCATAGGATTTAGAGAAGTGTGCTAGGTTGAAATTAAAATGGAGAATAGAATTTTTAGTGAACGTTGAATTTTCACAATATTACAGACACTATTGTACTAAGTATGAACGCTTTATGAAAATAATTTCATTTGGTAGTGTTGTCTTTACTTTGGAAATATTCAAGTTCTAATAATGGACTAACGGTGGACTTTTCCATTTGCAGGTTATATTGAATGGCCAGCAGAGGCAGTGTTGCAGAGGAGAATCTCTCTGCGTTGCTGAGACAAAAAAAAAAGAAATCCAATTCTTCAGCCTTCTCCATGCCTCTATCAATTTATATGGTAAGTCAAACTCGCGTTTTAATCGTTTTGCTTTCATTAAAAGTAGTTCATAGCATCTGATGGCTCTCAGGACCTTTTAGTGGGGTCTTCTGCATAAATATAACTTTTTAAGATGGTAGCAATATTGATTAACTGATAGGGATGTGCTAAAATGAAGAGGTTAGAATCTGTTTCTCATAGTAAGATGGTAGCAATATTGATTAACTGATAGGGATGTGCTAAAATGAAGAGGTTAGAATCTGTTTCTCATAGTTTTTATTATTTCCACTAACTGTAGCATAAACCTTCCTCCCTTAACTTATCAGATCACTGAACTGCTATTGGTGTACCATAACCTAAAAGAACTCCAGTGAGAAGGGTACGCTGTCACTTGGCTGCTAAAGAGATCTTTCTATCTACGTCCTCATATAGGTGCTAGAGTTGTGTAGAGAGTGGTAGCAAATGAGGCATAGGATTTAGAGAAGTGTGCTAGGTTGAAATTAAAATGGAGAATAGAATTTTTAGTGAACGTTGAATTTTCACAATATTACAGACACTATTGTACTAAGTATGAACGCTTTATGAAAATAATTTCATTTGGTAGTGTTGTCTTTACTTTGGAAATATTCAAGTTCTAATAATGGACTAACGGTGGACTTTTCCATTTGCAGGTTATATTGAATGGCCAGCAGAGGCAGTGTTGCAGAGGAGAATCTCTCTGCGTTGCTGAGACAAAAAAAAAAGAAATCCAATTCTTCAGCCTTCTCCATGCCTCTATCAATTTATATGGTAAGTCAAACTCGCGTTTAATCGTTTTGCTTTCATTAAAAGTAGTTCATAGCATCTGATGGCTCTCAGGACCTTTTAGTGGGGTCTTCTGCATAAATATAACTTTTTAAGATGGTAGCAATATTGATTAACTGATAGGGATGTGCTAAAATGAAGAGGTTAGAATCGGTTTCTCATAGTTTTTATTATTTCCACTAACTGTAGCATAAACCTTCCTCAACCTATCAGATCACTGAATTGCTATTGGTGTACCATAACCTAAAAGAACTCCAGTGAGAAGGGTACGCTGGCACTTGGCTGCTAAAGAGATCTTTCTATCTACGTCCTCATATAGGTGCTAGAGTTGTGTAGAGAGTGGTAGCAAATGAGGCATAGGATTTAGAGAAGTGTGCTAGGTTGAAATTAAAATGGAGAATAGAATTTTTAGTGAACGTTGAATTTTCACAATATTACAGACACTATTGTACTAAGTATGAACGCTTTATGAAAATAATTTCATTTGGTAGTGTTGTCTTTACTTTGGAAATATTCAAGTTCTAATAATGGACTAACTGTGGACTTTTCCATCTGCAGGTTATATTGAATGGCCAGCAGAGGCAGTGTTGCAGAGGAGAATCTCTCTGCGTTGCTGAGACAAAAGAAAAAAGAAATCCAATTCTTCAGCCTTCTCCACGCCTCTATCAATTTATATGGTAAGTCAAACTCGCGTTTAATCGTTTTGCTCTCATTAAACGTAGTTCATAGCATCTGATGGCTCTCAGGACCTTTTAGTGGGGTCTTCTGCATAAATATAACTTTTTAAGATGGTAGCAATATTGATTAACTGATAGGGATGTGCTAAAATGAAGAGGTTAGAATCTGTTTCTCATAGTAAGATGGTAGCAATATTGATTAACTGATAGGGATGTGCTAAAATGAAGAGGTTAGAATCTGTTTCTCATAGTTTTTATTATTTCCACTAACTGTAGCATAAACCTTCCTCCCTTAACTTATCAGATCACTGAACTGCTATTGGTGTACCATAACCTAAAAGAACTCCAGTGAGAAGGGTACGCTGTCACTTGGCTGCTAAAGAGATCTTTCTATCTACGTCCTCATATAGGTGCTAGAGTTGTGTAGAGAGTGGTAGCAAATGAGGCATAGGATTTAGAGAAGTGTGCTAGGTTGAAATTAAAATGGAGAATAGAATTTTTAGTGAACGTTGAATTTTCACAATATTACAGACACTATTGTACTAAGTATGAACGCTTTATGAAAATAATTTCATTTGGTAGTGTTGTCTTTACTTTGGAAATATTCAAGTTCTAATAATGGACTAACGGTGGACTTTTCCATTTGCAGGTTATATTGAATGGCCAGCAGAGGCAGTGTTGCAGAGGAGAATCTCTCTGCGTTGCTGAGACAAAAAAAAAAGAAATCCAATTCTTCAGCCTTCTCCATGCCTCTATCAATTTATATGGTAAGTCAAACTCGCGTTTAATCGTTTTGCTTTCATTAAAAGTAGTTCATAGCATCTGATGGCTCTCAGGACCTTTTAGTGGGGTCTTCTGCATAAATATAACTTTTTAAGATGGTAGCAATATTGATTAACTGATAGGGATGTGCTAAAATGAAGAGGTTAGAATCGGTTTCTCATAGTTTTTATTATTTCCACTAACTGTAGCATAAACCTTCCTCAACCTATCAGATCACTGAATTGCTATTGGTGTACCATAACCTAAAAGAACTCCAGTGAGAAGGGTACGCTGGCACTTGGCTGCTAAAGAGATCTTTCTATCTACGTCCTCATATAGGTGCTAGAGTTGTGTAGAGAGTGGTAGCAAATGAGGCATAGGATTTAGAGAAGTGTGCTAGGTTGAAATTAAAATGGAGAATAGAATTTTTAGTGAACGTTGAATTTTCACAATATTACAGACACTATTGTACTAAGTATGAACGCTTTATGAAAATAATTTCATTTGGTAGTGTTGTCTTTACTTTGGAAATATTCAAGTTCTAATAATGGACTAACTGTGGACTTTTCCATCTGCAGGTTATATTGAATGGCCAGCAGAGGCAGTGTTGCAGAGGAGAATCTCTCTGCGTTGCTGAGACAAAAGAAAAAAGAAATCCAATTCTTCAGCCTTCTCCACGCCTCTATCAATTTATATGGTAAGTCAAACTCGCGTTTAATCGTTTTGCTCTCATTAAACGTAGTTCATAGCATCTGATGGCTCTCAGGACCTTTTAGTGGGGTCTTCTGCATAAATATAACTTTTTAAGATGGTAGCAATATTGATTAACTGATAGGGATGTGCTAAAATGAAGAGGTTAGAATCTGTTTCTCATAGTAAGATGGTAGCAATATTGATTAACTGATAGGGATGTGCTAAAATGAAGAGGTTAGAATCTGTTTCTCATAGTTTTTATTATTTCCACTAACTGTAGCATAAACCTTCCTCCCTTAACTTATCAGATCACTGAACTGCTATTGGTGTACCATAACCTAAAAGAACTCCAGTGAGAAGGGTACGCTGTCACTTGGCTGCTAAAGAGATCTTTCTATCTACGTCCTCATATAGGTGCTAGAGTTGTGTAGAGAGTGGTAGCAAATGAGGCATAGGATTTAGAGAAGTGTGCTAGGTTGAAATTAAAATGGAGAATAGAATTTTTAGTGAACGTTGAATTTTCACAATATTACAGACACTATTGTACTAAGTATGAACGCTTTATGAAAATAATTTCATTTGGTAGTGTTGTCTTTACTTTGGAAATATTCAAGTTCTAATAATGGACTAACGGTGGACTTTTCCATTTGCAGGTTATATTGAATGGCCAGCAGAGGCAGTGTTGCAGAGGAGAATCTCTCTGCGTTGCTGAGACAAAAAAAAAAGAAATCCAATTCTTCAGCCTTCTCCATGCCTCTATCAATTTATATGGTAAGTCAAACTCGCGTTTAATCGTTTTGCTTTCATTAAAAGTAGTTCATAGCATCTGATGGCTCTCAGGACCTTTTAGTGGGGTCTTCTGCATAAATATAACTTTTTAAGATGGTAGCAATATTGATTAACTGATAGGGATGTGCTAAAATGAAGAGGTTAGAATCGGTTTCTCATAGTTTTTATTATTTCCACTAACTGTAGCATAAACCTTCCTCAACCTATCAGATCACTGAATTGCTATTGGTGTACCATAACCTAAAAGAACTCCAGTGAGAAGGGTACGCTGGCACTTGGCTGCTAAAGAGATCTTTCTATCTACGTCCTCATATAGGTGCTAGAGTTGTGTAGAGAGTGGTAGCAAATGAGGCATAGGATTTAGAGAAGTGTGCTAGGTTGAAATTAAAATGGAGAATAGAATTTTTAGTGAACGTTGAATTTTCACAATATTACAGACACTATTGTACTAAGTATGAACGCTTTATGAAAATAATTTCATTTGGTAGTGTTGTCTTTACTTTGGAAATATTCAAGTTCTAATAATGGACTAACTGTGGACTTTTCCATCTGCAGGTTATATTGAATGGCCAGCAGAGGCAGTGTTGCAGAGGAGAATCTCTCTGCGTTGCTGAGACAAAAGAAAAAAGAAATCCAATTCTTCAGCCTTCTCCACGCCTCTATCAATTTATATGGTAAGTCAAACTCGCGTTTTAATCGTTTTGCTCTCATTAAACGTAGTTCATAGCATCTGATGGCTCTCAGGACCTTTTAGTGGGGTCTTCTGCATAAATATAACTTTTTAAGATGGTAGCAATATTGATTAACTGATAGGGATGTGCTAAAATGAAGAGGTTAGAATCTGTTTCTCATAGTAAGATGGTAGCAATATTGATTAACTGATAGGGATGTGCTAAAATGAAGAGGTTAGAATCTGTTTCTCATAGTTTTTATTATTTCCACTAACTGTAGCATAAACCTTCCTCCCTTAACTTATCAGATCACTGAACTGCTATTGGTGTACCATAACCTAAAAGAACTCCAGTGAGAAGGGTACGCTGTCACTTGGCTGCTAAAGAGATCTTTCTATCTACGTCCTCATATAGGTGCTAGAGTTGTGTAGAGAGTGGTAGCAAATGAGGCATAGGATTTAGAGAAGTGTGCTAGGTTGAAATTAAAATGGAGAATAGAATTTTTAGTGAACGTTGAATTTTCACAATATTACAGACACTATTGTACTAAGTATGAACGCTTTATGAAAATAATTTCATTTGGTAGTGTTGTCTTTACTTTGGAAATATTCAAGTTCTAATAATGGACTAACGGTGGACTTTTCCATTTGCAGGTTATATTGAATGGCCAGCAGAGGCAGTGTTGCAGAGGAGAATCTCTCTGCGTTGCTGAGACAAAAAAAAAAGAAATCCAATTCTTCAGCCTTCTCCATGCCTCTATCAATTTATATGGTAAGTCAAACTCGCGTTTAATCGTTTTGCTTTCATTAAAAGTAGTTCATAGCATCTGATGGCTCTCAGGACCTTTTAGTGGGGTCTTCTGCATAAATATAACTTTTTAAGATGGTAGCAATATTGATTAACTGATAGGGATGTGCTAAAATGAAGAGGTTAGAATCTGTTTCTCATAGTTTTTATTATTTCCACTAACTGTAGCATAAACCTTCCTCCCTTAACTTATCAGATCACTGAACTGCTATTGGTGTACCATAACCTAAAAGAACTCCAGTGAGAAGGGTACGCTGTCACTTGGCTGCTAAAGAGATCTTTCTATCTACGTCCTCATATAGGTGCTAGAGTTGTGTAGAGAGTGGTAGCAAATGAGGCATAGGATTTAGAGAAGTGTGCTAGGTTGAAATTAAAATGGAGAATAGAATTTTTAGTGAACGTTGAATTTTCACAATATTACAGACACTATTGTACTAAGTATGAACGCTTTATGAAAATAATTTCATTTGGTAGTGTTGTCTTTACTTTGGAAATATTCAAGTTCTAATAATGGACTAACGGTGGACTTTTCCATTTGCAGGTTATATTGAATGGCCAGCAGAGGCAGTGTTGCAGAGGAGAATCTCTCTGCGTTGCTGAGACAAAAAAAAAAGAAATCCAATTCTTCAGCCTTCTCCATGCCTCTATCAATTTATATGGTAAGTCAAACTCGCGTTTAATCGTTTTGCTTTCATTAAAAGTAGTTCATAGCATCTGATGGCTCTCAGGACCTTTTAGTGGGGTCTTCTGCATAAATATAACTTTTTAAGATGGTAGCAATATTGATTAACTGATAGGGATGTGCTAAAATGAAGAGGTTAGAATCGGTTTCTCATAGTTTTTATTATTTCCACTAACTGTAGCATAAACCTTCCTCAACCTATCAGATCACTGAATTGCTATTGGTGTACCATAACCTAAAAGAACTCCAGTGAGAAGGGTACGCTGGCACTTGGCTGCTAAAGAGATCTTTCTATCTACGTCCTCATATAGGTGCTAGAGTTGTGTAGAGAGTGGTAGCAAATGAGGCATAGGATTTAGAGAAGTGTGCTAGGTTGAAATTAAAATGGAGAATAGAATTTTTAGTGAACGTTGAATTTTCACAATATTACAGACACTATTGTACTAAGTATGAACGCTTTATGAAAATAATTTCATTTGGTAGTGTTGTCTTTACTTTGGAAATATTCAAGTTCTAATAATGGACTAACTGTGGACTTTTCCATCTGCAGGTTATATTGAATGGCCAGCAGAGGCAGTGTTGCAGAGGAGAATCTCTCTGCGTTGCTGAGACAAAAGAAAAAAGAAATCCAATTCTTCAGCCTTCTCCACGCCTCTATCAATTTATATGGTAAGTCAAACTCGCGTTTAATCGTTTTGCTCTCATTAAACGTAGTTCATAGCATCTGATGGCTCTCAGGACCTTTTAGTGGGGTCTTCTGCATAAATATAACTTTTTAAGATGGTAGCAATATTGATTAACTGATAGGGATGTGCTAAAATGAAGAGGTTAGAATCTGTTTCTCATAGTAAGATGGTAGCAATATTGATTAACTGATAGGGATGTGCTAAAATGAAGAGGTTAGAATCTGTTTCTCATAGTTTTTATTATTTCCACTAACTGTAGCATAAACCTTCCTCCCTTAACTTATCAGATCACTGAACTGCTATTGGTGTACCATAACCTAAAAGAACTCCAGTGAGAAGGGTACGCTGTCACTTGGCTGCTAAAGAGATCTTTCTATCTACGTCCTCATATAGGTGCTAGAGTTGTGTAGAGAGTGGTAGCAAATGAGGCATAGGATTTAGAGAAGTGTGCTAGGTTGAAATTAAAATGGAGAATAGAATTTTTAGTGAACGTTGAATTTTCACAATATTACAGACACTATTGTACTAAGTATGAACGCTTTATGAAAATAATTTCATTTGGTAGTGTTGTCTTTACTTTGGAAATATTCAAGTTCTAATAATGGACTAACGGTGGACTTTTCCATTTGCAGGTTATATTGAATGGCTAGCAGAGGCAGTGTTGCAGAGGAGAATCTCTCTGCGTTGCTGAGACAAAAAAAAAAAGAAATCCAATTCTTCAGCCTTCTCCACGCCTCTATCAATTTATATGGTAAGTCAAACTCGCGTTTAATCGTTTTGCTCTCATTAAAAGTAGTTCATAGCATCTGATGGCTCTCAGGACCTTTTAGTGGGGTCTTCTGCATAAATATAACTTTTTAAGATGGTAGCAATATTGATTAACTGATAGGGATGTGCTAAAATGAAGAGGTTAGAATCGGTTTCTCATAGTTTTTATTATTTCCACTAACTGTAGCATTAACCTTCCTCAACCTATCAGATCACTGAATTGCTATTGGTGTACCATAACCTAAAAGAACTCCAGTGAGAAGGGTACGCTGGCACTTGGCTGCTAAAGAGATCTTTCTATCTACGTCCTCATATAGGTGCTAGAGTTGTGTAGAGAGTGGTAGCAAATGAGGCATAGGATTTAGAGAAGTGTGCTAGGTTGAAATTAAAATGGAGAATAGAATTTTTAGTGAACGTTGAATTTTCACAATATTACAGACACTATTGTACTAAGTATGAACGCTTTATGAAAATAATTTCATTTGGTAGTGTTGTCTTTACTTTGGAAATATTCAAGTTCTAATAATGGACTAACGGTGGACTTTTCCATTTGCAGGTTATATTGAATGGCTAGCAGAGGCAGTGTTGCAGAGGAGAATCTCTCTGCGTTGCTGAGACAAAAAAAAAAAGAAATCCAATTCTTCAGCCTTCTCCACGCCTCTATCAATTTATATGGTAAGTCAAACTCGCGTTTAATCGTTTTGCTCTCATTAAAAGTAGTTCATAGCATCTGATGGCTCTCAGGACCTTTTAGTGGGGTCTTCTGCATAAATATAACTTTTTAAGATGGTAGCAATATTGATTAACTGAAAGGGATGTGCTAAAATGAAGAGGTTAGAATCTGTTTCTCATAGTAAGATGGTAGCAATATTGATTAACTGATAGGGATGTGCTAAAATGAAGAGGTTAGAATCTGTTTCTCATAGTTTTTATTATTTCCACTAACTGTAGCATAAACCTTCCTCCCTTAACTTATCAGATCACTGAACTGCTATTGGTGTACCATAACCTAAAAGAACTCCAGTGAGAAGGGTACGCTGTCACTTGGCTGCTAAAGAGATCTTTCTATCTACGTCCTCATATAGGTGCTAGAGTTGTGTAGAGAGTGGTAGCAAATGAGGCATAGGATTTAGAGAAGTGTGCTAGGTTGAAATTAAAATGGAGAATAGAATTTTTAGTGA
Source organism: Triturus cristatus (assembly GCF_964204655.1). Classification (NCBI taxonomy): domain Eukaryota; kingdom Metazoa; phylum Chordata; class Amphibia; order Caudata; family Salamandridae; genus Triturus; species Triturus cristatus. Next base: position 564,632,532 of record NC_140593.1, read on the forward strand.
ACGTTGAATTTTCACAATATTACAGACACTATTGTACTAAGTATGAACGCTTTATGAAAATAATTTCATTTGGTAGTGTTGTCTTTACTTTGGAAATATTCAAGTTCTAATAATGGACTAACGGTGGACTTTTCCATTTGCAGGTTATATTGAATGGCCAGCAGAGGCAGTGTTGCAGAGGAGAATCTCTCTGCGTTGCTGAGACAAAAGAAAAAAGAAATCCAATTCTTCAGCCTTCTCCATGCCTCTATCAATTTATATGGTAAGTCAAACTCGCGTTTAATCGTTTTGCTTTCATTAAAAGTAGTTCATAGCATCTGATGGCTCTCAGGACCTTTTAGTGGGGTCTTCTGCATAAATATAACTTTTTAAGATGGTAGCAATATTGATTAACTGATAGGGATGTGCTAAAATGAAGAGGTTAGAATCGGTTTCTCATAGTTTTTATTATTTCCACTAACTGTAGCATAAACCTTCCTCAACCTATCAGATCACTGAATTGCTATTGGTGTACCATAACCTAAAAGAACTCCAGTGAGAAGGGTACGCTGGCACTTGGCTGCTAAAGAGATCTTTCTATCTACGTCCTCATATAGGTGCTAGAGTTGTGTAGAGAGTGGTAGCAAATGAGGCATAGGATTTAGAGAAGTGTGCTAGGTTGAAATTAAAATGGAGAATAGAATTTTTAGTGAACGTTGAATTTTCACAATATTACAGACACTATTGTACTAAGTATGAACGCTTTATGAAAATAATTTCATTTGGTAGTGTTGTCTTTACTTTGGAAATATTCAAGTTCTAATAATGGACTAACTGTGGACTTTTCCATCTGCAGGTTATATTGAATGGCCAGCAGAGGCAGTGTTGCAGAGGAGAATCTCTCTGCGTTGCTGAGACAAAAGAAAAAAGAAATCCAATTCTTCAGCCTTCTCCACGCCTCTATCAATTTATATGGTAAGTCAAACTCGCGTTTAATCGTTTTGCTCTCATTAAAAGTAGTTCATAGCATCTGATGGCTCTCAGGACCTTTTAGTGGGGTCTTCTGCATAAATATAACTTTTTAAGATGATAGCAGTATTGATTAACTGATAGGGATGTGCTAAAATGAAGAGGTTAGAATCTGTTACTCATAGTTTTTATAATTTCCACTAACTGCAGCATAAACCTTCCTCCCTTAACTTATCAGATCACTGAATTGCTATTGGTGTACCATAACCTAAAAGAACTCAAGTGAGAAGGGTACGCTGTCACTTGGCTGCTAAAGAGATCTTTCTATCTACGTCCTCATATAGGTGCTAGAGTTGTGTAGAGAGTGGTAGAAAATGAGGCATAGGATTTAGAGAAGTGTGCTAGTTTGAAATTAAAATGGAGAATAGAATTTTTAGTGAACGTTGAATTTTCACAATATTACAGACACTATTGTACTAAGTATGAACGCGTTATGAAAATAATTTCATTTGGTAGTGTTGTCTTTACTTTGGAAATATTCAAGTTCTAATAATGGACTAACTGTGGACTTTTCCATCTGCAGGTTATATTGAATGGCCAGCAGAGGCAGTGTTGCAGAGGAGAATCTCTCTGCGTTGCTGAGACAAAAGAAAAAAGAAATCCAATTCTTCAGCCTTCTCCACGCCTCTATCAATTTATATGGTAAGTCAAACTCGCGTTTAATCGTTTTGCTCTCATTAAAAGTAGTTCATAGCATCTGATGGCTCTCAGGACCTTTTAGTGGGGTCTTCTGCATAAATATAACTTTTTAAGATGGTAGCAATATTGATTAACTGATAGGGATGTGCTAAAATGAAGAGGTTAGAATCTGTTTCTCATAGTAAGATGGTAGCAATATTGATTAACTGATAGGGATGTGCTAAAATGAAGAGGTTAGAATCTGTTTCTCATAGTTTTTATTATTTCCACTAACTGTAGCATAAACCTTCCTCCCTTAACTTATCAGATCACTGAACTGCTATTGGTGTACCATAACCTAAAAGAACTCCAGTGAGAAGGGTACGCTGTCACTTGGCTGCTAAAGAGATCTTTCTATCTACGTCCTCATATAGGTGCTAGAGTTGTGTAGAGAGTGGTAGCAAATGAGGCATAGGATTCAGAGAAGTGTGCTAGGTTGAAATTAAAATGGAGAATAGAATTTTTAGTGAACTTTGAATTTTCACAATATTACAGACACTATTGTACTAAGTATGAACGCGTTATGAAAATAATTTCATTTGGTAGTGTTGTCTTTACTTTGGAAATATTCAAGTTCTAATAATGGACTAACGGTGGACTTTTCCATCTGCAGGTTATATTGAATGGCCAGCAGAGGCAGTGTTGCAGAGGAGAATCTCTCTGCGTTGCTGAGACAAAAGAAAAAAGAAATCCAATTCTTCAGCCTTCTCCATGCCTCTATCAATTTATATGGTAAGTCAAACTCGCGTTTAATCGTTTTGCTCTCATTAAAAGTAGTTCATAGCATCTGATGGCTCTCAGGACCTTTTAGTGGGGTCTTCTGCATAAATATAACTTTTTAAGATGGTAGCAGTATTGATTAACTGATAGGGATGTGCTAAAATGAAGAGGTTAGAATCTGTTTCTCATAGTAAGATGGTAGCAATATTGGTTAACTGATAGGGATGTGCTAAAATGAAGAGGTTAGAATCTGTTTCTCATAGTTTTTATTATTTCCACTAACTGTAGCATAAACCTTCCTCCCTTAACTTATCAGATCACTGAACTGCTATTGGTGTACCATAACCTAAAAGAACTCCAGTGAGAAGGGTACGCTGTCACTTGGCTGCTAAAGAGATCTTTCTATCTACGTCCTCATATAGGTGCTAGAGTTGTGTAGAGAGTGGTAGCAAATGAGGCATAGGATTTAGAGAAGTGTGCTAGGTTGAAATTAAAATGGAGAATAGAATTTTTAGTGAACTTTGAATTTTCACAATATTACAGACACTATTGTACTAAGTATGAACGCTTTATGAAAATAATTTCATTTGGTAGTGTTGTCTTTACTTTGGAAATATTCAAGTTCTAATAATGGACTAACGGTGGACTTTTCCATTTGCAGGTTATATTGAATGGCCAGCAGAGGCAGTGTTGCAGAGGAGAATCTCTCTGCGTTGCTGAGACAAAAAAAAAAGAAATCCAATTCTTCAGCCTTCTCCATGCCTCTATCAATTTATATGGTAAGTCAAACTCGCGTTTAATCGTTTTGCTTTCATTAAAAGTAGTTCATAGCATCTGATGGCTCTCAGGACCTTTTAGTGGGGTCTTCTGCATAAATATAACTTTTTAAGATGGTAGCAATATTGATTAACTGATAGGGATGTGCTAAAATGAAGAGGTTAGAATCGGTTTCTCATAGTTTTTATTATTTCCACTAACTGTAGCATAAACCTTCCTCCCTTAACTTATCAGATCACTGAACTGCTAGTGGTGTACCATAACCTAAAAGAACTCCAGTGAGAAGGGTACGCTGTCACTTGGCTGCTAAAGAGATCTTTCTATCTACGTCCTCATATAGGTGCTAGAGTTGTGTAGAGAGTGGTAGCAAATGAGGCATAGGATTTAGAGAAGTGTGCTAGGTTGAAATTAAAATGGAGAATAGAATTTTTAGTGAACGTTGAATTTTCACAATATTACAGACACTATTGTACTAAGTATGAACGCTTTATGAAAATAATTTCATTTGGTAGTGTTGTCTTTACTTTGGAAATATTCAAGTTCTAATAATGGACTAACGGTGGACTTTTCCATCTGCAGGTTATATTGAATGGCCAGCAGAGGCAGTGTTGCAGAGGAGAATCTCTCTGCGTTGCTGAGACAAAAGAAAAAAGAAATCCAATTCTTCAGCCTTCTCCATGCCTCTATCAATTTATATGGTAAGTCAAACTCGCGTTTAATCGTTTTGCTCTCATTAAAAGTAGTTCATAGCATCTGATGGCTCTCAGGACCTTTTAGTGGGGTCTTCTGCATAAATATAACTTTTTAAGATGGTAGCAGTATTGATTAACTGATAGGGATGTGCTAAAATGAAGAGGTTAGAATCTGTTTCTCATAGTTTTTATTATTTCCACTAACTGTAGCATAAACCTTCCTCCCTTAACTTATCAGATCACTGAACTGCTATTGGTGTACCATAACCTAAAAGAACTCCAGTGAGAAGGGTACGCTGTCACTTGGCTGCTAAAGAGATCTTTCTATCTACGTCCTCATATAGGTGCTAGAGTTGTGTAGAGAGTGGTAGCAAATGAGGCATAGGATTTAGAGAAGTGTGCTAGGTTGAAATTAAAATGGAGAATAGAATTTTTAGTGAACTTTGAATTTTCACAATATTACAGACACTATTGTACTAAGTATGAACGCGTTATGAAAATAATTTCATTTGGTAGTGTTGTCTTTACTTTGGAAATATTCAAGTTCTAATAATGGACTAACGGTGGACTTTTCCATCTGCAGGTTATATTGAATGGCCAGCAGAGGCAGTGTTGCAGAGGAGAATCTCTCTGCGTTGCTGAGACAAAAGAAAAAAGAAATCCAATTCTTCAGCCTTCTCCATGCCTCTATCAATTTATATGGTAAGTCAAACTCGCGTTTAATCGTTTTGCTCTCATTAAAAGTAGTTCATAGCATCTGATGGCTCTCAGGACCTTTTAGTGGGGTCTTCTGCATAAATATAACTTTTTAAGATGGTAGCAGTATTGATTAACTGATAGGGATGTGCTAAAATGAAGAGGTTAGAATCTGTTTCTCATAGTAAGATGGTAGCAATATTGATTAACTGATAGGGATGTGCTAAAATGAAGAGGTTAGAATCTGTTTCTCATAGTTTTTATTATTTCCACTAACTGTAGCATAAACCTTCCTCCCTTAACTTATCAGATCACTGAACTGCTATTGGTGTACCATAACCTAAAAGAACTCCAGTGAGAAGGGTACGCTGTCACTTGGCTGCTAAAGAGATCTTTCTATCTACGTCCTCATATAGGTGCTAGAGTTGTGTAGAGAGTGGTAGCAAATGAGGCATAGGATTTAGAGAAGTGTGCTAGGTTGAAATTAAAATGGAGAATAGAATTTTTAGTGAACTTTGAATTTTCACAATATTACAGACACTATTGTACTAAGTATGAACGCGTTATGAAAATAATTTCATTTGGTAGTGTTGTCTTTACTTTGGAAATATTCAAGTTCTAATAATGGACTAACGGTGGACTTTTCCATCTGCAGGTTATATTGAATGGCCAGCAGAGGCAGTGTTGCAGAGGAGAATCTCTCTGCGTTGCTGAGACAAAAGAAAAAAGAAATCCAATTCTTCAGCCTTCTCCATGCCTCTATCAATTTATATGGTAAGTCAAACTCGCGTTTAATCGTTTTGCTCTCATTAAAAGTAGTTCATAGCATCTGATGGCTCTCAGGACCTTTTAGTGGGGTCTTCTGCATAAATATAACTTTTTAAGATGGTAGCAGTATTGATTAACTGATAGGGATGTGCTAAAATGAAGAGGTTAGAATCTGTTTCTCATAGTTTTTATTATTTCCACTAACTGTAGCATAAACCTTCCTCCCTTAACTTATCAGATCACTGAACTGCTATTGGTGTACCATAACCTAAAAGAACTCCAGTGAGAAGGGTACGCTGTCACTTGGCTGCTAAAGAGATCTTTCTATCTACGTCCTCATATAGGTGCTAGAGTTGTGTAGAGAGTGGTAGCAAATGAGGCATAGGATTTAGAGAAGTGTGCTAGGTTGAAATTAAAATGGAGAATAGAATTTTTAGTGAACTTTGAATTTTCACAATATTACAGACACTATTGTACTAAGTATGAACGCGTTATGAAAACAATTTCATTTGGTAGTGTTGTCTTTACTTTGGAAATATTCAAGTTCTAATAATGGACTAACGGTGGACTTTTCCATCTGCAGGTTATATTGAATGGCCAGCAGAGGCAGTGTTGCAGAGGAGAATCTCTCTGCGTTGCTGAGACAAAAGAAAAAAGAAATCCAATTCTTCAGCCTTCTCCATGCCTCTATCAATTTATATGGTAAGTCAAACTCGCGTTTAATCGTTTTGCTCTCATTAAAAGTAGTTCATAGCATCTGATGGCTCTCAGGACCTTTTAGTGGGGTCTTCTGCATAAATATAACTTTTTAAGATGGTAGCAGTATTGATTAACTGATAGGGATGTGCTAAAATGAAGAGGTTAGAATCTGTTTCTCATAGTAAGATGGTAGCAATATTGATTAACTGATAGGGATGTGCTAAAATGAAGAGGTTAGAATCTGTTTCTCATAGTTTTTATTATTTCCACTAACTGTAGCATAAACCTTCCTCCCTTAACTTATCAGATCACTGAACTGCTATTGGTGTACCATAACCTAAAAGAACTCCAGTGAGAAGGGTACGCTGTCACTTGGCTGCTAAAGAGATCTTTCTATCTACGTCCTCATATAGGTGCTAGAGTTGTGTAGAGAGTGGTAGCAAATGAGGCATAGGATTTAGAGAAGTGTGCTAGGTTGAAATTAAAATGGAGAATAGAATTTTTAGTGAACTTTGAATTTTCACAATATTACAGACACTATTGTACTAAGTATGAACGCGTTATGAAAATAATTTCATTTGGTAGTGTTGTCTTTACTTTGGAAATATTCAAGTTCTAATAATGGACTAACGGTGGACTTTTCCATCTGCAGGTTATATTGAATGGCCAGCAGAGGCAGTGTTGCAGAGGAGAATCTCTCTGCGTTGCTGAGACAAAAGAAAAAAGAAATCCAATTCTTCAGCCTTCTCCATGCCTCTATCAATTTATATGGTAAGTCAAACTCGCGTTTAATCGTTTTGCTCTCATTAAAAGTAGTTCATAGCATCTGATGGCTCTCAGGACCTTTTAGTGGGGTCTTCTGCATAAATATAACTTTTTAAGATGGTAGCAGTATTGATTAACTGATAGGGATGTGCTAAAATGAAGAGGTTAGAATCTGTTTCTCATAGTAAGATGGTAGCAATATTGATTAACTGATAGGGATGTGCTAAAATGAAGAGGTTAGAATCTGTTTCTCATAGTTTTTATTATTTCCACTAACTGTAGCATAAACCTTCCTCCCTTAACTTATCAGATCACTGAACTGCTATTGGTGTACCATAACCTAAAAGAACTCCAGTGAGAAGGGTACGCTGTCACTTGGCTGCTAAAGAGATCTTTCTATCTACGTCCTCATATAGGTGCTAGAGTTGTGTAGAGAGTGGTAGCAAATGAGGCATAGGATTTAGAGAAGTGTGCTAGGTTGAAATTAAAATGGAGAATAGAATTTTTAGTGAACTTTGAATTTTCACAATATTACAGACACTATTGTACTAAGTATGAACGCTTTATGAAAATAATTTCATTTGGTAGTGTTGTCTTTACTTTGGAAATATTCAAGTTCTAATAATGGACTAACGGTGGACTTTTCCATTTGCAGGTTATATTGAATGGCCAGCAGAGGCAGTGTTGCAGAGGAGAATCTCTCTGCGTTGCTGAGACAAAAAAAAAAGAAATCCAATTCTTCAGCCTTCTCCATGCCTCTATCAATTTATATGGTAAGTCAAACTCGCGTTTAATCGTTTTGCTTTCATTAAAAGTAGTTCATAGCATCTGATGGCTCTCAGGACCTTTTAGTGGGGTCTTCTGCATAAATATAACTTTTTAAGATGGTAGCAATATTGATTAACTGATAGGGATGTGCTAAAATGAAGAGGTTAGAATCGGTTTCTCATAGTTTTTATTATTTCCACTAACTGTAGCATAAACCTTCCTCCCTTAACTTATCAGATCACTGAACTGCTAGTGGTGTACCATAACCTAAAAGAACTCCAGTGAGAAGGGTACGCTGTCACTTGGCTGCTAAAGAGATCTTTCTATCTACGTCCTCATATAGGTGCTAGAGTTGTGTAGAGAGTGGTAGCAAATGAGGCATAGGATTTAGAGAAGTGTGCTAGGTTGAAATTAAAATGGAGAATAGAATTTTTAGTGAACGTTGAATTTTCACAATATTACAGACACTATTGTACTAAGTATGAACGCTTTATGAAAATAATTTCATTTGGTAGTGTTGTCTTTACTTTGGAAATATTCAAGTTCTAATAATGGACTAACGGTGGACTTTTCCATCTGCAGGTTATATTGAATGGCCAGCAGAGGCAGTGTTGCAGAGGAGAATCTCTCTGCGTTGCTGAGACAAAAGAAAAAAGAAATCCAATTCTTCAGCCTTCTCCATGCCTCTATCAATTTATATGGTAAGTCAAACTCGCGTTTAATCGTTTTGCTCTCATTAAAAGTAGTTCATAGCATCTGATGGCTCTCAGGACCTTTTAGTGGGGTCTTCTGCATAAATATAACTTTTTAAGATGGTAGCAGTATTGATTAACTGATAGGGATGTGCTAAAATGAAGAGGTTAGAATCTGTTTCTCATAGTTTTTATTATTTCCACTAACTGTAGCATAAACCTTCCTCCCTTAACTTATCAGATCACTGAACTGCTATTGGTGTACCATAACCTAAAAGAACTCCAGTGAGAAGGGTACGCTGTCACTTGGCTGCTAAAGAGATCTTTCTATCTACGTCCTCATATAGGTGCTAGAGTTGTGTAGAGAGTGGTAGCAAATGAGGCATAGGATTTAGAGAAGTGTGCTAGGTTGAAATTAAAATGGAGAATAGAATTTTTAGTGAACTTTGAATTTTCACAATATTACAGACACTATTGTACTAAGTATGAACGCGTTATGAAAATAATTTCATTTGGTAGTGTTGTCTTTACTTTGGAAATATTCAAGTTCTAATAATGGACTAACGGTGGACTTTTCCATCTGCAGGTTATATTGAATGGCCAGCAGAGGCAGTGTTGCAGAGGAGAATCTCTCTGCGTTGCTGAGACAAAAGAAAAAAGAAATCCAATTCTTCAGCCTTCTCCATGCCTCTATCAATTTATATGGTAAGTCAAACTCGCGTTTAATCGTTTTGCTCTCATTAAAAGTAGTTCATAGCATCTGATGGCTCTCAGGACCTTTTAGTGGGGTCTTCTGCATAAATATAACTTTTTAAGATGGTAGCAGTATTGATTAACTGATAGGGATGTGCTAAAATGAAGAGGTTAGAATCTGTTTCTCATAGTAAGATGGTAGCAATATTGATTAACTGATAGGGATGTGCTAAAATGAAGAGGTTAGAATCTGTTTCTCATAGTTTTTATTATTTCCACTAACTGTAGCATAAACCTTCCTCCCTTAACTTATCAGATCACTGAACTGCTATTGGTGTACCATAACCTAAAAGAACTCCAGTGAGAAGGGTACGCTGTCACTTGGCTGCTAAAGAGATCTTTCTATCTACGTCCTCATATAGGTGCTAGAGTTGTGTAGAGAGTGGTAGCAAATGAGGCATAGGATTTAGAGAAGTGTGCTAGGTTGAAATTAAAATGGAGAATAGAATTTTTAGTGAACTTTGAATTTTCACAATATTACAGACACTATTGTACTAAGTATGAACGCGTTATGAAAATAATTTCATTTGGTAGTGTTGTCTTTACTTTGGAAATATTCAAGTTCTAATAATGGACTAACGGTGGACTTTTCCATCTGCAGGTTATATTGAATGGCCAGCAGAGGCAGTGTTGCAGAGGAGAATCTCTCTGCGTTGCTGAGACAAAAGAAAAAAGAAATCCAATTCTTCAGCCTTCTCCATGCCTCTATCAATTTATATGGTAAGTCAAACTCGCGTTTAATCGTTTTGCTCTCATTAAAAGTAGTTCATAGCATCTGATGGCTCTCAGGACCTTTTAGTGGGGTCTTCTGCATAAATATAACTTTTTAAGATGGTAGCAGTATTGATTAACTGATAGGGATGTGCTAAAATGAAGAGGTTAGAATCTGTTTCTCATAGTTTTTATTATTTCCACTAACTGTAGCATAAACCTTCCTCCCTTAACTTATCAGATCACTGAACTGCTATTGGTGTACCATAACCTAAAAGAACTCCAGTGAGAAGGGTACGCTGTCACTTGGCTGCTAAAGAGATCTTTCTATCTACGTCCTCATATAGGTGCTAGAGTTGTGTAGAGAGTGGTAGCAAATGAGGCATAGGATTTAGAGAAGTGTGCTAGGTTGAAATTAAAATGGAGAATAGAATTTTTAGTGAACTTTGAATTTTCACAATATTACAGACATTATTGTACTAAGTATGAACGCGTTATGAAAACAATTTCATTTGGTAGTGTTGTCTTTACTTTGGAAATATTCAAGTTCTAATAATGGACTAACGGTGGACTTTTCCATCTGCAGGTTATATTGAATGGCCAGCAGAGGCAGTGTTGCAGAGGAGAATCTCTCTGCGTTGCTGAGACAAAAGAAAAAAGAAATCCAATTCTTCAGCCTTCTCCATGCCTCTATCAATTTATATGGTAAGTCAAACTCGCGTTTAATCGTTTTGCTCTCATTAAAAGTAGTTCATAGCATCTGATGGCTCTCAGGACCTTTTAGTGGGGTCTTCTGCATAAATATAACTTTTTAAGATGGTAGCAGTATTGATTAACTGATAGGGATGTGCTAAAATGAAGAGGTTAGAATCTGTTTCTCATAGTAAGATGGTAGCAATATTGATTAACTGATAGGGATGTGCTAAAATGAAGAGGTTAGAATCTTTTTCTCATAGTTTTTATTATTTCCACTAACTGTAGCATAAACCTTCCTCCCTTAACTTATCAGATCACTGAACTGCTATTGGTGTACCATAACCTAAAAGAACTCCAGTGAGAAGGGTACGCTGTCACTTGGCTGCTAAAGAGATCTTTCTATCTACGTCCTCATATAGGTGCTAGAGTTGTGTAGAGAGTGGTAGCAAATGAGGCATAGGATTTAGAGAAGTGTGCTAGGTTGAAATTAAAATGGAGAATAGAATTTTTAGTGAACTTTGAATTTTCACAATATTACAGACACTATTGTACTAAGTATGAACGCGTTATGAAAATAATTTCATTTGGTAGTGTTGTCTTTACTTTGGAAATATTCAAGTTCTAATAATGGACTAACGGTGGACTTTTCCATCTGCAGGTTATATTGAATGGCCAGCAGAGGCAGTGTTGCAGAGGAGAATCTCTCTGCGTTGCTGAGACAAAAGAAAAAAGAAATCCAATTCTTCAGCCTTCTCCATGCCTCTATCAATTTATATGGTAAGTCAAACTCGCGTTTAATCGTTTTGCTCTCATTAAAAGTAGTTCATAGCATCTGATGGCTCTCAGGACCTTTTAGTGGGGTCTTCTGCATAAATATAACTTTTTAAGATGGTAGCAGTATTGATTAACTGATAGGGATGTGCTAAAATGAAGAGGTTAGAATCTGTTTCTCATAGTAAGATGGTAGCAATATTGATTAACTGATAGGGATGTGCTAAAATGAAGAGGTTAGAATCTGTTTCTCATAGTTTTTATTATTTCCACTAACTGTAGCATAAACCTTCCTCCCTTAACTTATCAGATCACTGAACTGCTATTGGTGTACCATAACCTAAAAGAACTCCAGTGAGAAGGGTACGCTGTCACTTGGCTGCTAAAGAGATCTTTCTATCTACGTCCTCATATAGGTGCTAGAGTTGTGTAGAGAGTGGTAGCAAATGAGGCATAGGATTTAGAGAAGTGTGCTAGGTTGAAATTAAAATGGAGAATAGAATTTTTAGTGAACTTTGAATTTTCACAATATTACAGACACTATTGTACTAAGTATGAACGCGTTATGAAAATAATTTCATTTGGTAGTGTTGTCTTTACTTTGGAAATATTCAAGTTCTAATAATGGACTAACGGTGGACTTTTCCATCTGCAGGTTATATTGAATGGCCAGCAGAGGCAGTGTTGCAGAGGAGAATCTCTCTGCGTTGCTGAGACAAAAGAAAAAAGAAATCCAATTCTTCAGCCTTCTCCATGCCTCTATCAATTTATATGGTAAGTCAAACTCGCGTTTAATCGTTTTGCTCTCATTAAAAGTAGTTCATAGCATCTGATGGCTCTCAGGACCTTTTAGTGGGGTCTTCTGCATAAATATAACTTTTTAAGATGGTAGCAGTATTGATTAACTGATAGGGATGTGCTAAAATGAAGAGGTTAGAATCTGTTTCTCATAGTTTTTATTATTTCCACTAACTGTAGCATAAACCTTCCTCCCTTAACTTATCAGATCACTGAACTGCTATTGGTGTACCATAACCTAAAAGAACTCCAGTGAGAAGGGTACGCTGTCACTTGGCTGCTAAAGAGATCTTTCTATCTACGTCCTCATATAGGTGCTAGAGTTGTGTAGAGAGTGGTAGCAAATGAGGCATAGGATTTAGAGAAGTGTGCTAGGTTGAAATTAAAATGGAGAATAGAATTTTTAGTGAACTTTGAATTTTCACAATATTACAGACACTATTGTACTAAGTATGAACGCGTTATGAAAACAATTTCATTTGGTAGTGTTGTCTTTACTTTGGAAATATTCAAGTTCTAATAATGGACTAACGGTGGACTTTTCCATCTGCAGGTTATATTGAATGGCCAGCAGAGGCAGTGTTGCAGAGGAGAATCTCTCTGCGTTGCTGAGACAAAAGAAAAAAGAAATCCAATTCTTCAGCCTTCTCCATGCCTCTATCAATTTATATGGTAAGTCAAACTCGCGTTTAATCGTTTTGCTCTCATTAAAAGTAGTTCATAGCATCTGATGGCTCTCAGGACCTTTTAGTGGGGTCTTCTGCATAAATATAACTTTTTAAGATGGTAGCAGTATTGATTAACTGATAGGGATGTGCTAAAATGAAGAGGTTAGAATCTGTTTCTCATAGTAAGATGGTAGCAATATTGATTAACTGATAGGGATGTGCTAAAATGAAGAGGTTAGAATCTGTTTCTCATAGTTTTTATTATTTCCACTAACTGTAGCATAAACCTTCCTCCCTTAACTTATCAGATCACTGAACTGCTATTGGTGTACCATAACCTAAAAGAACTCCAGTGAGAAGGGTACGCTGTCACTTGGCTGCTAAAGAGATCTTTCTATCTACGTCCTCATATAGGTGCTAGAGTTGTGTAGAGAGTGGTAGCAAATGAGGCATAGGATTTAGAGAAGTGTGCTAGGTTGAAATTAAAATGGAGAATAGAATTTTTAGTGAACTTTGAATTTTCACAATATTACAGACACTATTGTACTAAGTATGAACGCGTTATGAAAATAATTTCATTTGGTAGTGTTGTCTTTACTTTGGAAATATTCAAGTTCTAATAATGGACTAACGGTGGACTTTTCCATCTGCAGGTTATATTGAATGGCCAGCAGAGGCAGTGTTGCAGAGGAGAATCTCTCTGCGTTGCTGAGACAAAAGAAAAAAGAAATCCAATTCTTCAGCCTTCTCCATGCCTCTATCAATTTATATGGTAAGTCAAACTCGCGTTTAATCGTTTTGCTCTCATTAAAAGTAGTTCATAGCATCTGATGGCTCTCAGGACCTTTTAGTGGGGTCTTCTGCATAAATATAACTTTTTAAGATGGTAGCAGTATTGATTAACTGATAGGGATGTGCTAAAATGAAGAGGTTAGAATCTGTTTCTCATAGTAAGATGGTAGCAATATTGATTAACTGATAGGGATGTGCTAAAATGAAGAGGTTAGAATCTGTTTCTCATAGTTTTTATTATTTCCACTAACTGTAGCATAAACCTTCCTCCCTTAACTTATCAGATCACTGAACTGCTATTGGTGTACCATAACCTAAAAGAACTCCAGTGAGAAGGGTACGCTGTCACTTGGCTGCTAAAGAGATCTTTCTATCTACGTCCTCATATAGGTGCTAGAGTTGTGTAGAGAGTGGTAGCAAATGAGGCATAGGATTTAGAGAAGTGTGCTAGGTTGAAATTAAAATGGAGAATAGAATTTTTAGTGAACTTTGAATTTTCACAATATTACAGACACTATTGTACTAAGTATGAACGCTTTATGAAAATAATTTCATTTGGTAGTGTTGTCTTTACTTTGGAAATATTCAAGTTCTAATAATGGACTAACGGTGGACTTTTCCATTTGCAGGTTATATTGAATGGCCAGCAGAGGCAGTGTTGCAGAGGAGAATCTCTCTGCGTTGCTGAGACAAAAAAAAAAGAAATCCAATTCTTCAGCCTTCTCCATGCCTCTATCAATTTATATGGTAAGTCAAACTCGCGTTTAATCGTTTTGCTTTCATTAAAAGTAGTTCATAGCATCTGATGGCTCTCAGGACCTTTTAGTGGGGTCTTCTGCATAAATATAACTTTTTAAGATGGTAGCAATATTGATTAACTGATAGGGATGTGCTAAAATGAAGAGGTTAGAATCGGTTTCTCATAGTTTTTATTATTTCCACTAACTGTAGCATAAACCTTCCTCCCTTAACTTATCAGATCACTGAACTGCTAGTGGTGTACCATAACCTAAAAGAACTCCAGTGAGAAGGGTACGCTGTCACTTGGCTGCTAAAGAGATCTTTCTATCTACGTCCTCATATAGGTGCTAGAGTTGTGTAGAGAGTGGTAGCAAATGAGGCATAGGATTTAGAGAAGTGTGCTAGGTTGAAATTAAAATGGAGAATAGAATTTTTAGTGAACGTTGAATTTTCACAATATTACAGACACTATTGTACTAAGTATGAACGCTTTATGAAAATAATTTCATTTGGTAGTGTTGTCTTTACTTTGGAAATATTCAAGTTCTAATAATGGACTAACGGTGGACTTTTCCATCTGCAGGTTATATTGAATGGCCAGCAGAGGCAGTGTTGCAGAGGAGAATCTCTCTGCGTTGCTGAGACAAAAGAAAAAAGAAATCCAATTCTTCAGCCTTCTCCATGCCTCTATCAATTTATATGGTAAGTCAAACTCGCGTTTAATCGTTTTGCTCTCATTAAAAGTAGTTCATAGCATCTGATGGCTCTCAGGACCTTTTAGTGGGGTCTTCTGCATAAATATAACTTTTTAAGATGGTAGCAGTATTGATTAACTGATAGGGATGTGCTAAAATGAAGAGGTTAGAATCTGTTTCTCATAGTTTTTATTATTTCCACTAACTGTAGCATAAACCTTCCTCCCTTAACTTATCAGATCACTGAACTGCTATTGGTGTACCATAACCTAAAAGAACTCCAGTGAGAAGGGTACGCTGTCACTTGGCTGCTAAAGAGATCTTTCTATCTACGTCCTCATATAGGTGCTAGAGTTGTGTAGAGAGTGGTAGCAAATGAGGCATAGGATTTAGAGAAGTGTGCTAGGTTGAAATTAAAATGGAGAATAGAATTTTTAGTGAACTTTGAATTTTCACAATATTACAGACACTATTGTACTAAGTATGAACGCGTTATGAAAATAATTTCATTTGGTAGTGTTGTCTTTACTTTGGAAATATTCAAGTTCTAATAATGGACTAACGGTGGACTTTTCCATCTGCAGGTTATATTGAATGGCCAGCAGAGGCAGTGTTGCAGAGGAGAATCTCTCTGCGTTGCTGAGACAAAAGAAAAAAGAAATCCAATTCTTCAGCCTTCTCCATGCCTCTATCAATTTATATGGTAAGTCAAACTCGCGTTTAATCGTTTTGCTCTCATTAAAAGTAGTTCATAGCATCTGATGGCTCTCAGGACCTTTTAGTGGGGTCTTCTGCATAAATATAACTTTTTAAGATGGTAGCAGTATTGATTAACTGATAGGGATGTGCTAAAATGAAGAGGTTAGAATCTGTTTCTCATAGTAAGATGGTAGCAATATTGATTAACTGATAGGGATGTGCTAAAATGAAGAGGTTAGAATCTGTTTCTCATAGTTTTTATTATTTCCACTAACTGTAGCATAAACCTTCCTCCCTTAACTTATCAGATCACTGAACTGCTATTGGTGTACCATAACCTAAAAGAACTCCAGTGAGAAGGGTACGCTGTCACTTGGCTGCTAAAGAGATCTTTCTATCTACGTCCTCATATAGGTGCTAGAGTTGTGTAGAGAGTGGTAGCAAATGAGGCATAGGATTTAGAGAAGTGTGCTAGGTTGAAATTAAAATGGAGAATAGAATTTTTAGTGAACTTTGAATTTTCACAATATTACAGACACTATTGTACTAAGTATGAACGCGTTATGAAAATAATTTCATTTGGTAGTGTTGTCTTTACTTTGGAAATATTCAAGTTCTAATAATGGACTAACGGTGGACTTTTCCATCTGCAGGTTATATTGAATGGCCAGCAGAGGCAGTGTTGCAGAGGAGAATCTCTCTGCGTTGCTGAGACAAAAGAAAAAAGAAATCCAATTCTTCAGCCTTCTCCATGCCTCTATCAATTTATATGGTAAGTCAAACTCGCGTTTAATCGTTTTGCTCTCATTAAAAGTAGTTCATAGCATCTGATGGCTCTCAGGACCTTTTAGTGGGGTCTTCTGCATAAATATAACTTTTTAAGATGGTAGCAGTATTGATTAACTGATAGGGATGTGCTAAAATGAAGAGGTTAGAATCTGTTTCTCATAGTTTTTATTATTTCCACTAACTGTAGCATAAACCTTCCTCCCTTAACTTATCAGATCACTGAACTGCTATTGGTGTACCATAACCTAAAAGAACTCCAGTGAGAAGGGTACGCTGTCACTTGGCTGCTAAAGAGATCTTTCTATCTACGTCCTCATATAGGTGCTAGAGTTGTGTAGAGAGTGGTAGCAAATGAGGCATAGGATTTAGAGAAGTGTGCTAGGTTGAAATTAAAATGGAGAATAGAATTTTTAGTGAACTTTGAATTTTCACAATATTACAGACATTATTGTACTAAGTATGAACGCGTTATGAAAACAATTTCATTTGGTAGTGTTGTCTTTACTTTGGAAATATTCAAGTTCTAATAATGGACTAACGGTGGACTTTTCCATCTGCAGGTTATATTGAATGGCCAGCAGAGGCAGTGTTGCAGAGGAGAATCTCTCTGCGTTGCTGAGACAAAAGAAAAAAGAAATCCAATTCTTCAGCCTTCTCCATGCCTCTATCAATTTATATGGTAAGTCAAACTCGCGTTTAATCGTTTTGCTCTCATTAAAAGTAGTTCATAGCATCTGATGGCTCTCAGGACCTTTTAGTGGGGTCTTCTGCATAAATATAACTTTTTAAGATGGTAGCAGTATTGATTAACTGATAGGGATGTGCTAAAATGAAGAGGTTAGAATCTGTTTCTCATAGTAAGATGGTAGCAATATTGATTAACTGATAGGGATGTGCTAAAATGAAGAGGTTAGAATCTTTTTCTCATAGTTTTTATTATTTCCACTAACTGTAGCATAAACCTTCCTCCCTTAACTTATCAGATCACTGAACTGCTATTGGTGTACCATAACCTAAAAGAACTCCAGTGAGAAGGGTACGCTGTCACTTGGCTGCTAAAGAGATCTTTCTATCTACGTCCTCATATAGGTGCTAGAGTTGTGTAGAGAGTGGTAGCAAATGAGGCATAGGATTTAGAGAAGTGTGCTAGGTTGAAATTAAAATGGAGAATAGAATTTTTAGTGAACTTTGAATTTTCACAATATTACAGACACTATTGTACTAAGTATGAACGCGTTATGAAAATAATTTCATTTGGTAGTGTTGTCTTTACTTTGGAAATATTCAAGTTCTAATAATGGACTAACGGTGGACTTTTCCATCTGCAGGTTATATTGAATGGCCAGCAGAGGCAGTGTTGCAGAGGAGAATCTCTCTGCGTTGCTGAGACAAAAGAAAAAAGAAATCCAATTCTTCAGCCTTCTCCATGCCTCTATCAATTTATATGGTAAGTCAAACTCGCGTTTAATCGTTTTGCTCTCATTAAAAGTAGTTCATAGCATCTGATGGCTCTCAGGACCTTTTAGTGGGGTCTTCTGCATAAATATAACTTTTTAAGATGGTAGCAGTATTGATTAACTGATAGGGATGTGCTAAAATGAAGAGGTTAGAATCTGTTTCTCATAGTAAGATGGTAGCAATATTGATTAACTGATAGGGATGTGCTAAAATGAAGAGGTTAGAATCTGTTTCTCATAGTTTTTATTATTTCCACTAACTGTAGCATAAACCTTCCTCCCTTAACTTATCAGATCACTGAACTGCTATTGGTGTACCATAACCTAAAAGAACTCCAGTGAGAAGGGTACGCTGTCACTTGGCTGCTAAAGAGATCTTTCTATCTACGTCCTCATATAGGTGCTAGAGTTGTGTAGAGAGTGGTAGCAAATGAGGCATAGGATTTAGAGAAGTGTGCTAGGTTGAAATTAAAATGGAGAATAGAATTTTTAGTGAACTTTGAATTTTCACAATATTACAGACACTATTGTACTAAGTATGAACGCGTTATGAAAATAATTTCATTTGGTAGTGTTGTCTTTACTTTGGAAATATTCAAGTTCTAATAATGGACTAACGGTGGACTTTTCCATCTGCAGGTTATATTGAATGGCCAGCAGAGGCAGTGTTGCAGAGGAGAATCTCTCTGCGTTGCTGAGACAAAAGAAAAAAGAAATCCAATTCTTCAGCCTTCTCCATGCCTCTATCAATTTATATGGTAAGTCAAACTCGCGTTTAATCGTTTTGCTCTCATTAAAAGTAGTTCATAGCATCTGATGGCTCTCAGGACCTTTTAGTGGGGTCTTCTGCATAAATATAACTTTTTAAGATGGTAGCAGTATTGATTAACTGATAGGGATGTGCTAAAATGAAGAGGTTAGAATCTGTTTCTCATAGTTTTTATTATTTCCACTAACTGTAGCATAAACCTTCCTCCCTTAACTTATCAGATCACTGAACTGCTATTGGTGTACCATAACCTAAAAGAACTCCAGTGAGAAGGGTACGCTGTCACTTGGCTGCTAAAGAGATCTTTCTATCTACGTCCTCATATAGGTGCTAGAGTTGTGTAGAGAGTGGTAGCAAATGAGGCATAGGATTTAGAGAAGTGTGCTAGGTTGAAATTAAAATGGAGAATAGAATTTTTAGTGAACTTTGAATTTTCACAATATTACAGACACTATTGTACTAAGTATGAACGCGTTATGAAAACAATTTCATTTGGTAGTGTTGTCTTTACTTTGGAAATATTCAAGTTCTAATAATGGACTAACGGTGGACTTTTCCATCTGCAGGTTATATTGAATGGCCAGCAGAGGCAGTGTTGCAGAGGAGAATCTCTCTGCGTTGCTGAGACAAAAGAAAAAAGAAATCCAATTCTTCAGCCTTCTCCATGCCTCTATCAATTTATATGGTAAGTCAAACTCGCGTTTAATCGTTTTGCTCTCATTAAAAGTAGTTCATAGCATCTGATGGCTCTCAGGACCTTTTAGTGGGGTCTTCTGCATAAATATAACTTTTTAAGATGGTAGCAGTATTGATTAACTGATAGGGATGTGCTAAAATGAAGAGGTTAGAATCTGTTTCTCATAGTTTTTATTATTTCCACTAACTGTAGCATAAACCTTCCTCCCTTAACTTATCAGATCACTGAACTGCTATTGGTGTACCATAACCTAAAAGAACTCCAGTGAGAAGGGTACGCTGTCACTTGGCTGCTAAAGAGATCTTTCTATCTACGTCCTCATATAGGTGCTAGAGTTGTGTAGAGAGTGGTAGCAAATGAGGCATAGGATTTAGAGAAGTGTGCTAGGTTGAAATTAAAATGGAGAATAGAATTTTTAGTGAACTTTGAATTTTCACAATATTACAGACACTATTGTACTAAGTATGAACGCGTTATGAAAACAATTTCATTTGGTAGTGTTGTCTTTACTTTGGAAATATTCAAGTTCTAATAATGGACTAACGGTGGACTTTTCCATCTGCAGGTTATATTGAATGGCCAGCAGAGGCAGTGTTGCAGAGGAGAATCTCTCTGCGTTGCTGAGACAAAAGAAAAAAGAAATCCAATTCTTCAGCCTTCTCCATGCCTCTATCAATTTATATGGTAAGTCAAACTCGCGTTTAATCGTTTTGCTCTCATTAAAAGTAGTTCATAGCATCTGATGGCTCTCAGGACCTTTTAGTGGGGTCTTCTGCATAAATATAACTTTTTAAGATGGTAGCAGTATTGATTAACTGATAGGGATGTGCTAAAATGAAGAGGTTAGAATCTGTTTCTCATAGTTTTTATTATTTCCACTAACTGTAGCATAAACCTTCCTCCCTTAACTTATCAGATCACTGAACTGCTATTGGTGTACCATAACCTAAAAGAACTCCAGTGAGAAGGGTACGCTGTCACTTGGCTGCTAAAGAGATCTTTCTATCTACGTCCTCATATAGGTGCTAGAGTTGTGTAGAGAGTGGTAGCAAATGAGGCATAGGATTTAGAGAAGTGTGCTAGGTTGAAATTAAAATGGAGAATAGAATTTTTAGTGAACTTTGAATTTTCACAATATTACAGACACTATTGTACTAAGTATGAACGCGTTATGAAAATAATTTCATTTGGTAGTGTTGTCTTTACTTTGGAAATATTCAAGTTCTAATAATGGACTAACGGTGGACTTTTCCATCTGCAGGTTATATTGAATGGCCAGCAGAGGCAGTGTTGCAGAGGAGAATCTCTCTGCGTTGCTGAGACAAAAGAAAAAAGAAATCCAATTCTTCAGCCTTCTCCATGCCTCTATTAATTTATATGGTAAGTCAAACTCGCGTTTAATCGTTTTGCTCTCATTAAAAGTAGTTCATAGCATCTGATGGCTCTCAGGACCTTTTAGTGGGGTCTTCTGCATAAATATAACTTTTTAAGATGGTAGCAGTATTGATTAACTGATAGGGATGTGCTAAAATGAAGAGGTTAGAATCTGTTTCTCATAGTAAGATGGTAGCAATATTGATTAACTGATAGGGATGTGCTAAAATGAAGAGGTTAGAATCTGTTTCTCATAAATTTTATTATTTCCACTAACTGTAGCATAAACCTTCCTCCCTTAACTTATCAGATCACTGAACTGCTATTGGTGTACCATAACCTAAAAGAACTCCAGTGAGAAGGGTACGCTGTCACTTGGCTGCTAAAGAGATCTTTCTATCTACGTCCTCATATAGGTGCTAGAGTTGTGTAGAGAGTGGTAGCAAATGAGGCATAGGATTTAGAGAAGTGTGCTAGGTTGAAATTAAAATGGAGAATAGAATTTTTAGTGAACTTTGAATTTTCACAATATTACAGACACTATTGTACTAAGTATGAACGCGTTATGAAAATAATTTCATTTGGTAGTGTTGTCTTTACTTTGGAAATATTCAAGTTCTAATAATGGACTAACGGTGGACTTTTCCATCTGCAGGTTATATTGAATGGCCAGCAGAGGCAGTGTTGCAGAGGAGAATCTCTCTGCGTTGCTGAGACAAAAGAAAAAAGAAATCCAATTCTTCAGCCTTCTCCATGCCTCTATCAATTTATATGGTAAGTCAAACTCGCGTTTAATCATTTTGCTCTCATTAAAAGTAGTTCATAGCATCTGATGGCTCTCAGGACCTTTTAGTGGGGTCTTCTGCATAAATATAACTTTTTAAGATGGTAGCAGTATTGATTAACTGATAGGGATGTGCTAAAATGAAGAGGTTAGAATCTGTTTCTCATAGTAAGATGGTAGCAATATTGATTAACTGATAGGGATGTGCTAAAATGAAGAGGTTAGAATCTGTTTCTCATAAATTTTATTATTTCCACTAACTGTAGCATAAACCTTCCTCCCTTAACTTATCAGATCACTGAACTGCTATTGGTGTACCATAACCTAAAAGAACTCCAGTGAGAAGGGTACGCTGTCACTTGGCTGCTAAAGAGATCTTTCTATCTACGTCCTCATATAGGTGCTAGAGTTGTGTAGAGAGTGGTAGCAAATGAGGCATAGGATTTAGAGAAGTGTGCTAGGTTGAAATTAAAATGGAGAATAGAATTTTTAGTGAACGTTGAATTTTCACAATATTACAGACACTATTGTACTAAGTATGAACGCGTTATGAAAATAATTTCATTTGGTAGTGTTGTCTTTACTTTGGAAATATTCAAGTTCTAATAATGGACTAACGGTGGACTTTTCCATCTGCAGGTTATATTGAATGGCCAGCAGAGGCAGTGTTGCAGAGGAGAATCTCTCTGCGTTGCTGAGACAAAAGAAAAAAGAAATCCAATTCTTCAGCCTTCTCCATGCCTCTATCAATTTATATGGTAAGTCAAACTCGCGTTTAATCATTTTGCTCTCATTAAAAGTAGTTCATAGCATCTGATGGCTCTCAGGACCTTTTAGTGGGGTCTTCTGCATAAATATAACTTTTTAAGATGGTAGCAGTATTGATTAACTGATAGGGATGTGCTAAAATGAAGAGGTTAGAATCTGTTTCTCATAGTAAGATGGTAGCAATATTGATTAACTGATAGGGATGTGCTAAAATGAAGAGGTTAGAATCTGTTTCTCATAAATTTTATTATTTCCACTAACTGTAGCATAAACCTTCCTCCCTTAACTTATCAGATCACTGAACTGCTATTGGTGTACCATAACCTAAAAGAACTCCAGTGAGAAGGGTACGCTGTCACTTGGCTGCTAAAGAGATCTTTCTATCTACGTCCTCATATAGGTGCTAGAGTTGTGTAGAGAGTGGTAGCAAATGAGGCATAGGATTTAGAGAAGTGTGCTAGGTTGAAATTAAAATGGAGAATAGAATTTTTAGTGAACGTTGAATTTTCACAATATTACAGACACTATTGTACTAAGTATGAACGCTTTATGAAAATAATTTCATTTGGTAGTGTTGTCTTTACTTTGGAAATATTCAAGTTCTAATAATGGACTAACTGTGGACTTTTCCATCTGCAGGTTATATTGAATGGCCAGCAGAGGCAGTGTTGCAGAGGAGAATCTCTCTGCGTTGCTGAGACAAAAGAAAAAAGAAATCCAATTCTTCAGCCTTCTCCACGCCTCTATCAATTTATATGGTAAGTCAAACTCGCGTTTAATCGTTTTGCTCTCATTAAAAGTAGTTCATAGCATCTGATGGCTCTCAGGACCTTTTAGTGGGGTCTTCTGCATAAATATAACTTTTTAAGATGGTAGCAATATTGATTAACTGATAGGGATGTGCTAAAATGAAGAGGTTAGAATCTGTTTCTCATAGTAAGATGGTAGCAATATTGATTAACTGATAGGGATGTGCTAAAATGAAGAGGTTAGAATCTGTTTCTCATAGTTTTTACTATTTCCACTAACTGTAGCATAAACCTTCCTCCCTTAACTTATCAGATCACTGAACTGCTATTGGTGTACCATAACCTAAAAGAACTCCAGTGAGAAGGGTACGCTGTCACTTGGCTGCTAAAGAGATCTTTCTATCTACGTCCTCATATAGGTGCTAGAGTTGTGTAGAGAGTGGTAGCAAATGAGGCATAGGATTTAGAGAAGTGTGCTAGGTTGAAATTAAAATGGAGAATAGAATTTTTAGTGAACTTTGAATTTTCACAATATTACAGACACTATTGTACTAAGTATGAACGCGTTATGAAAATAATTTCATTTGGTAGTGTTGTCTTTACTTTGGAAATATTCAAGTTCTAATAATGGACTAACGGTGGACTTTTCCATCTGCAGGTTATATTGAATGGCCAGCAGAGGCAGTGTTGCAGAGGAGAATCTCTCTGCGTTGCTGAGACAAAAGAAAAAAGAAATCCAATTCTTCAGCCTTCTCCATGCCTCTATCAATTTATATGGTAAGTCAAACTCGCGTTTAATCGTTTTGCTCTCATTAAAAGTAGTTCATAGCATCTGATGGCTCTCAGGACCTTTTAGTGGGGTCTTCTGCATAAATATAACTTTTTAAGATGGTAGCAGTATTGATTAACTGATAGGGATGTGCTAAAATGAAGAGGTTAGAATCTGTTTCTCATAGTTTTTATTATTTCCACTAACTGTAGCATAAACCTTCCTCCCTTAACTTATCAGATCACTGAACTGCTATTGGTGTACCATAACCTAAAAGAACTCCAGTGAGAAGGGTACGCTGTCACTTGGCTGCTAAAGAGATCTTTCTATCTACGTCCTCATATAGGTGCTAGAGTTGTGTAGAGAGTGGTAGCAAATGAGGCATAGGATTTAGAGAAGTGTGCTAGGTTGAAATTAAAATGGAGAATAGAATTTTTAGTGAACTTTGAATTTTCACAATATTACAGACACTATTGTACTAAGTATGAACGCGTTATGAAAATAATTTCATTTGGTAGTGTTGTCTTTACTTTGGAAATATTCAAGTTCTAATAATGGACTAACGGTGGACTTTTCCATCTGCAGGTTATATTGAATGGCCAGCAGAGGCAGTGTTGCAGAGGAGAATCTCTCTGCGTTGCTGAGACAAAAGAAAAAAGAAATCCAATTCTTCAGCCTTCTCCATGCCTCTATTAATTTATATGGTAAGTCAAACTCGCGTTTAATCGTTTTGCTCTCATTAAAAGTAGTTCATAGCATCTGATGGCTCTCAGGACCTTTTAGTGGGGTCTTCTGCATAAATATAACTTTTTAAGATGGTAGCAGTATTGATTAACTGATAGGGATGTGCTAAAATGAAGAGGTTAGAATCTGTTTCTCATAGTAAGATGGTAGCAATATTGATTAACTGATAGGGATGTGCTAAAATGAAGAGGTTAGAATCTGTTTCTCATAAATTTTATTATTTCCACTAACTGTAGCATAAACCTTCCTCCCTTAACTTATCAGATCACTGAACTGCTATTGGTGTACCATAACCTAAAAGAACTCCAGTGAGAAGGGTACGCTGTCACTTGGCTGCTAAAGAGATCTTTCTATCTACGTCCTCATATAGGTGCTAGAGTTGTGTAGAGAGTGGTAGCAAATGAGGCATAGGATTTAGAGAAGTGTGCTAGGTTGAAATTAAAATGGAGAATAGAATTTTTAGTGAACTTTGAATTTTCACAATATTACAGACACTATTGTACTAAGTATGAACGCGTTATGAAAATAATTTCATTTGGTAGTGTTGTCTTTACTTTGGAAATATTCAAGTTCTAATAATGGACTAACGGTGGACTTTTCCATCTGCAGGTTATATTGAATGGCCAGCAGAGGCAGTGTTGCAGAGGAGAATCTCTCTGCGTTGCTGAGACAAAAGAAAAAAGAAATCCAATTCTTCAGCCTTCTCCATGCCTCTATCAATTTATATGGTAAGTCAAACTCGCGTTTAATCATTTTGCTCTCATTAAAAGTAGTTCATAGCATCTGATGGCTCTCAGGACCTTTTAGTGGGGTCTTCTGCATAAATATAACTTTTTAAGATGGTAGCAGTATTGATTAACTGATAGGGATGTGCTAAAATGAAGAGGTTAGAATCTGTTTCTCATAGTAAGATGGTAGCAATATTGATTAACTGATAGGGATGTGCTAAAATGAAGAGGTTAGAATCTGTTTCTCATAAATTTTATTATTTCCACTAACTGTAGCATAAACCTTCCTCCCTTAACTTATCAGATCACTGAACTGCTATTGGTGTACCATAACCTAAAAGAACTCCAGTGAGAAGGGTACGCTGTCACTTGGCTGCTAAAGAGATCTTTCTATCTACGTCCTCATATAGGTGCTAGAGTTGTGTAGAGAGTGGTAGCAAATGAGGCATAGGATTTAGAGAAGTGTGCTAGGTTGAAATTAAAATGGAGAATAGAATTTTTAGTGAACGTTGAATTTTCACAATATTACAGACACTATTGTACTAAGTATGAACGCTTTATGAAAATAATTTCATTTGGTAGTGTTGTCTTTACTTTGGAAATATTCAAGTTCTAATAATGGACTAACTGTGGACTTTTCCATCTGCAGGTTATATTGAATGGCCAGCAGAGGCAGTGTTGCAGAGGAGAATCTCTCTGCGTTGCTGAGACAAAAGAAAAAAGAAATCCAATTCTTCAGCCTTCTCCACGCCTCTATCAATTTATATGGTAAGTCAAACTCGCGTTTAATCGTTTTGCTCTCATTAAAAGTAGTTCATAGCATCTGATGGCTCTCAGGACCTTTTAGTGGGGTCTTCTGCATAAATATAACTTTTTAAGATGGTAGCAATATTGATTAACTGATAGGGATGTGCTAAAATGAAGAGGTTAGAATCTGTTTCTCATAGTAAGATGGTAGCAATATTGATTAACTGATAGGGATGTGCTAAAATGAAGAGGTTAGAATCTGTTTCTCATAGTTTTTACTATTTCCACTAACTGTAGCATAAACCTTCCTCCCTTAACTTATCAGATCACTGAACTGCTATTGGTGTACCATAACCTAAAAGAACTCCAGTGAGAAGGGTACGCTGTCACTTGGCTGCTAAAGAGATCTTTCTATCTACGTCCTCATATAGGTGCTAGAGTTGTGTAGAGAGTGGTAGCAAATGAGGCATAGGATTTAGAGAAGTGTGCTAGGTTGAAATTAAAATGGAGAATAGAATTTTTAGTGAACTTTGAATTTTCACAATATTACAGACACTATTGTACTAAGTATGAACGCGTTATGAAAATAATTTCATTTGGTAGTGTTGTCTTTACTTTGGAAATATTCAAGTTCTAATAATGGACTAACGGTGGACTTTTCCATCTGCAGGTTATATTGAATGGCCAGCAGAGGCAGTGTTGCAGAGGAGAATCTCTCTGCGTTGCTGAGACAAAAGAAAAAAGAAATCCAATTCTTCAGCCTTCTCCATGCCTCTATCAATTTATATGGTAAGTCAAACTCGCGTTTAATCGTTTTGCTCTCATTAAAAGTAGTTCATAGCATCTGATGGCTCTCAGGACCTTTTAGTGGGGTCTTCTGCATAAATATAACTTTTTAAGATGGTAGCAGTATTGATTAACTGATAGGGATGTGCTAAAATGAAGAGGTTAGAATCTGTTTCTCATAGTAAGATGGTAGCAATATTGATTAACTGATAGGGATGTGCTAAAATGAAGAGGTTAGAATCTGTTTCTCATAGTTTTTATTATTTCCACTAACTGTAGCATAAACCTTCCTCCCTTAACTTATCAGATCACTGAACTGCTATTGGTGTACCATAACCTAAAAGAACTCCAGTGAGAAGGGTACGCTGTCACTTGGCTGCTAAAGAGATCTTTCTATCTACGTCCTCATATAGGTGCTAGAGTTGTGTAGAGAGTGGTAGCAAATGAGGCATAGGATTTAGAGAAGTGTGCTAGGTTGAAATTAAAATGGAGAATAGAATTTTTAGTGAACTTTGAATTTTCACAATATTACAGACACTATTGTACTAAGTATGAACGCGTTATGAAAATAATTTCATTTGGTAGTGTTGTCTTTACTTTGGAAATATTCAAGTTCTAATAATGGACTAACGGTGGACTTTTCCATCTGCAGGTTATATTGAATGGCCAGCAGAGGCAGTGTTGCAGAGGAGAATCTCTCTGCGTTGCTGAGACAAAAGAAAAAAGAAATCCAATTCTTCAGCCTTCTCCATGCCTCTATCAATTTATATGGTAAGTCAAACTCGCGTTTAATCGTTTTGCTCTCATTAAAAGTAGTTCATAGCATCTGATGGCTCTCAGGACCTTTTAGTGGGGTCTTCTGCATAAATATAACTTTTTAAGATGGTAGCAGTATTGATTAACTGATAGGGATGTGCTAAAATGAAGAGGTTAGAATCTGTTTCTCATAGTTTTTATTATTTCCACTAACTGTAGCATAAACCTTCCTCCCTTAACTTATCAGATCACTGAACTGCTATTGGTGTACCATAACCTAAAAGAACTCCAGTGAGAAGGGTACGCTGTCACTTGGCTGCTAAAGAGATCTTTCTATCTACGTCCTCATATAGGTGCTAGAGTTGTGTAGAGAGTGGTAGCAAATGAGGCATAGGATTTAGAGAAGTGTGCTAGGTTGAAATTAAAATGGAGAATAGAATTTTTAGTGAACTTTGAATTTTCACAATATTACAGACACTATTGTACTAAGTATGAACGCGTTATGAAAACAATTTCATTTGGTAGTGTTGTCTTTACTTTGGAAATATTCAAGTTCTAATAATGGACTAACGGTGGACTTTTCCATCTGCAGGTTATATTGAATGGCCAGCAGAGGCAGTGTTGCAGAGGAGAATCTCTCTGCGTTGCTGAGACAAAAGAAAAAAGAAATCCAATTCTTCAGCCTTCTCCATGCCTCTATCAATTTATATGGTAAGTCAAACTCGCGTTTAATCGTTTTGCTCTCATTAAAAGTAGTTCATAGCATCTGATGGCTCTCAGGACCTTTTAGTGGGGTCTTCTGCATAAATATAACTTTTTAAGATGGTAGCAGTATTGATTAACTGATAGGGATGTGCTAAAATGAAGAGGTTAGAATCTGTTTCTCATAGTAAGATGGTAGCAATATTGATTAACTGATAGGGATGTGCTAAAATGAAGAGGTTAGAATCTGTTTCTCATAGTTTTTATTATTTCCACTAACTGTAGCATAAACCTTCCTCCCTTAACTTATCAGATCACTGAACTGCTATTGGTGTACCATAACCTAAAAGAACTCCAGTGAGAAGGGTACGCTGTCACTTGGCTGCTAAAGAGATCTTTCTATCTACGTCCTCATATAGGTGCTAGAGTTGTGTAGAGAGTGGTAGCAAATGAGGCATAGGATTTAGAGAAGTGTGCTAGGTTGAAATTAAAATGGAGAATAGAATTTTTAGTGAACTTTGAATTTTCACAATATTACAGACACTATTGTACTAAGTATGAACGCGTTATGAAAATAATTTCATTTGGTAGTGTTGTCTTTACTTTGGAAATATTCAAGTTCTAATAATGGACTAACTGTGGACTTTTCCATCTGCAGGTTATATTGAATGGCCAGCAGAGGCAGTGTTGCAGAGGAGAATCTCTCTGCGTTGCTGAGACAAAAGAAAAAAGAAATCCAATTCTTCAGCCTTCTCCACGCCTCTATCAATTTATATGGTAAGTCAAACTCGCGTTTAATCGTTTTGCTCTCATTAAAAGTAGTTCATAGCATCTGATGGCTCTCAGGACCTTTTAGTGGGGTCTTCTGCATAAATATAACTTTTTAAGATGGTAGCAATATTGATTAACTGATAGGGATGTGCTAAAATGAAGAGGTTAGAATCTGTTTCTCATGGTAAGATGGTAGCAATATTGATTAACTGATAGGGATGTGCTAAAATGAAGAGGTTAGAATCTGTTTCTCATAGTTTTTACTATTTCCACTAACTGTAGCATAAACCTTCCTCCCTTAACTTATCAGATCACTGAACTGCTATTGGTGTACCATAACCTAAAAGAACTCCAGTGAGAAGGGTACGCTGTCACTTGGCTGCTAAAGAGATCTTTCTATCTACGTCCTCATATAGGTGCTAGAGTTGTGTAGAGAGTGGTAGCAAATGAGGCATAGGATTTAGAGAAGTGTGCTAGGTTGAAATTAAAATGGAGAATAGAATTTTTAGTGAACTTTGAATTTTCACAATATTACAGACACTATTGTACTAAGTATGAACGCGTTATGAAAATAATTTCATTTGGTAGTGTTGTCTTTACTTTGGAAATATTCAAGTTCTAATAATGGACTAACGGTGGACTTTTCCATCTGCAGGTTATATTGAATGGCCAGCAGAGGCAGTGTTGCAGAGGAGAATCTCTCTGCGTTGCTGAGACAAAAGAAAAAAGAAATCCAATTCTTCAGCCTTCTCCATGCCTCTATCAATTTATATGGTAAGTCAAACTCGCGTTTAATCGTTTTGCTCTCATTAAAAGTAGTTCATAGCATCTGATGGCTCTCAGGACCTTTTAGTGGGGTCTTCTGCATAAATATAACTTTTTAAGATGGTAGCAGTATTGATTAACTGATAGGGATGTGCTAAAATGAAGAGGTTAGAATCTGTTTCTCATAGTAAGATGGTAGCAATATTGATTAACTGATAGGGATGTGCTAAAATGAAGAGGTTAGAATCTGTTTCTCATAGTTTTTATTATTTCCACTAACTGTAGCATAAACCTTCCTCCCTTAACTTATCAGATCACTGAACTGCTATTGGTGTACCATAACCTAAAAGAACTCCAGTGAGAAGGGTACGCTGTCACTTGGCTGCTAAAGAGATCTTTCTATCTACGTCCTCATATAGGTGCTAGAGTTGTGTAGAGAGTGGTAGCAAATGAGGCATAGGATTTAGAGAAGTGTGCTAGGTTGAAATTAAAATGGAGAATAGAATTTTTAGTGAACTTTGAATTTTCACAATATTACAGACACTATTGTACTAAGTATGAACGCGTTATGAAAATAATTTCATTTGGTAGTGTTGTCTTTACTTTGGAAATATTCAAGTTCTAATAATGGACTAACGGTGGACTTTTCCATCTGCAGGTTATATTGAATGGCCAGCAGAGGCAGTGTTGCAGAGGAGAATCTCTCTGCGTTGCTGAGACAAAAGAAAAAAGAAATCCAATTCTTCAGCCTTCTCCATGCCTCTATCAATTTATATGGTAAGTCAAACTCGCGTTTAATCGTTTTGCTCTCATTAAAAGTAGTTCATAGCATCTGATGGCTCTCAGGACCTTTTAGTGGGGTCTTCTGCATAAATATAACTTTTTAAGATGGTAGCAGTATTGATTAACTGATAGGGATGTGCTAAAATGAAGAGGTTAGAATCTGTTTCTCATAGTAAGATGGTAGCAATATTGATTAACTGATAGGGATGTGCTAAAATGAAGAGGTTAGAATCTGTTTCTCATAGTTTTTATTATTTCCACTAACTGTAGCATAAACCTTCCTCCCTTAACTTATCAGATCACTGAACTGCTATTGGTGTACCATAACCTAAAAGAACTCCAGTGAGAAGGGTACGCTGTCACTTGGCTGCTAAAGAGATCTTTCTATCTACGTCCTCATATAGGTGCTAGAGTTGTGTAGAGAGTGGTAGCAAATGAGGCATAGGATTTAGAGAAGTGTGCTAGGTTGAAATTAAAATGGAGAATAGAATTTTTAGTGAACTTTGAATTTTCACAATATTACAGACACTATTGTACGAAGTATGAACGCGTTATGAAAATAATTTCATTTGGTAGTGTTGTCTTTACTTTGGAAATATTCAAGTTCTAATAATGGACTAACGGTGGACTTTTCCATCTGCAGGTTATATTGAATGGCCAGCAGAGGCAGTGTTGCAGAGGAGAATCTCTCTGCGTTGCTGAGACAAAAGAAAAAAGAAATCCAATTCTTCAGCCTTCTCCATGCCTCTATCAATTTATATGGTAAGTCAAACTCGCGTTTAATCATTTTGCTCTCATTAAAAGTAGTTCATAGCATCTGATGGCTCTCAGGACCTTTTAGTGGGGTCTTCTGCATAAATATAACTTTTTAAGATGGTAGCAGTATTGATTAACTGATAGGGATGTGCTAAAATGAAGAGGTTAGAATCTGTTTCTCATAGTAAGATGGTAGCAATATTGATTAACTGATAGGGATGTGCTAAAATGAAGAGGTTAGAATCTGTTTCTCATAAATTTTATTATTTCCACTAACTGTAGCATAAACCTTCCTCCCTTAACTTATCAGATCACTGAACTGCTATTGGTGTACCATAACCTAAAAGAACTCCAGTGAGAAGGGTACGCTGTCACTTGGCTGCTAAAGAGATCTTTCTATCTACGTCCTCATATAGGTGCTAGAGTTGTGTAGAGAGTGGTAGCAAATGAGGCATAGGATTTAGAGAAGTGTGCTAGGTTGAAATTAAAATGGAGAATAGAATTTTTAGTGAACTTTGAATTTTCACAATATTACAGACACTATTGTACGAAGTATGAACGCGTTATGAAAATAATTTCATTTGGTAGTGTTGTCTTTACTTTGGAAATATTCAAGTTCTAATAATGGACTAACGGTGGACTTTTCCATCTGCAGGTTATATTGAATGGCCAGCAGAGGCAGTGTTGCAGAGGAGAATCTCTCTGCGTTGCTGAGACAAAAGAAAAAAGAAATCCAATTCTTCAGCCTTCTCCATGCCTCTATCAATTTATATGGTAAGTCAAACTCGCGTTTAATCATTTTGCTCTCATTAAAAGTAGTTCATAGCATCTGATGGCTCTCAGGACCTTTTAGTGGGGTCTTCTGCATAAATATAACTTTTTAAGATGGTAGCAGTATTGATTAACTGATAGGGATGTGCTAAAATGAAGAGGTTAGAATCTGTTTCTCATAGTAAGATGGTAGCAATATTGATTAACTGATAGGGATGTGCTAAAATGAAGAGGTTAGAATCTGTTTCTCATAAATTTTATTATTTCCACTAACTGTAGCATAAACCTTCCTCCCTTAACTTAACAGATCACTGAACTGCTATTGGTGTACCATAACCTAAAAGAACTCCAGTGAGAAGGGTACGCTGTCACTTGGCTGCTAAAGAGATCTTTCTATCTACGTCCTCATATAGGTGCTAGAGTTGTGTAGAGAGTGGTAGCAAATGAGGCATAGGATTTAGAGAAGTGTGCTAGGTTGAAATTAAAATGGAGAATAGAATTTTTAGTGAACGTTGAATTTTCACAATATTACAGACACTATTGTACTAAGTATGAACGCTTTATGAAAATAATTTTATTTCGTAGTGTTGTCTTTACTTTGGAAATATTCAAGTTCTAATAATGGACTAACGGTGGACTTTTCCATCTGCAGGTTATATTGAATGGCCAGCAGAGGCAGTGTTGCAGAGGAGAATCTCTCTGCGTTGCTGAGACAAAAGAAAAAAGAAATCCAATTCTTCAGCCTTCTCCATGCCTCTATCAATTTATATGGTAAGTCAAACTCGCGTTTAATCGTTTTGCTCTCATTAAAAGTAGTTCATAGCATCTGATGGCTCTCAGGACCTTTTAGTGGGGTCTTCTGCATAAATATAACTTTTTAAGATGGTAGCAGTATTGATTAACTGATAGGGATGTGCTAAAATGAAGAGGTTAGAATCTGTTTCTCATAGTAAGATGGTAGCAATATTGATTAACTGATAGGGATGTGCTAAAATGAAGAGGTTAGAATCTTTTTCTCATAGTTTTTATTATTTCCACTAACTGTAGCATAAACCTTCCTCCCTTAACTTATCAGATCACTGAACTGCTATTGGTGTACCATAACCTAAAAGAACTCCAGTGAGAAGGGTACGCTGTCACTTGGCTGCTAAAGAGATCTTTCTATCTACGTCCTCATATAGGTGCTAGAGTTGTGTAGAGAGTGGTAGCAAATGAGGCATAGGATTTAGAGAAGTGTGCTAGGTTGAAATTAAAATGGAGAATAGAATTTTTAGTGAACTTTGAATTTTCACAATATTACAGACACTATTGTACTAAGTATGAACGCGTTATGAAAATAATTTCATTTGGTAGTGTTGTCTTTACTTTGGAAATATTCAAGTTCTAATAATGGACTAACGGTGGACTTTTCCATCTGCAGGTTATATTGAATGGCCAGCAGAGGCAGTGTTGCAGAGGAGAATCTCTCTGCGTTGCTGAGACAAAAGAAAAAAGAAATCCAATTCTTCAGCCTTCTCCATGCCTCTATCAATTTATATGGTAAGTCAAACTCGCGTTTAATCGTTTTGCTCTCATTAAAAGTAGTTCATAGCATCTGATGGCTCTCAGGACCTTTTAGTGGGGTCTTCTGCATAAATATAACTTTTTAAGATGGTAGCAGTATTGATTAACTGATAGGGATGTGCTAAAATGAAGAGGTTAGAATCTGTTTCTCATAGTAAGATGGTAGCAATATTGATTAACTGATAGGGATGTGCTAAAATGAAGAGGTTAGAATCTGTTTCTCATAGTTTTTATTATTTCCACTAACTGTAGCATAAACCTTCCTCCCTTAACTTATCAGATCACTGAACTGCTATTGGTGTACCATAACCTAAAAGAACTCCAGTGAGAAGGGTACGCTGTCACTTGGCTGCTAAAGAGATCTTTCTATCTACGTCCTCATATAGGTGCTAGAGTTGTGTAGAGAGTGGTAGCAAATGAGGCATAGGATTTAGAGAAGTGTGCTAGGTTGAAATTAAAATGGAGAATAGAATTTTTAGTGAACTTTGAATTTTCACAATATTACAGACACTATTGTACTAAGTATGAACGCGTTATGAAAATAATTTCATTTGGTAGTGTTGTCTTTACTTTGGAAATATTCAAGTTCTAATAATGGACTAACGGTGGACTTTTCCATCTGCAGGTTATATTGAATGGCCAGCAGAGGCAGTGTTGCAGAGGAGAATCTCTCTGCGTTGCTGAGACAAAAGAAAAAAGAAATCCAATTCTTCAGCCTTCTCCATGCCTCTATCAATTTATATGGTAAGTCAAACTCGCGTTTAATCGTTTTGCTCTCATTAAAAGTAGTTCATAGCATCTGATGGCTCTCAGGACCTTTTAGTGGGGTCTTCTGCATAAATATAACTTTTTAAGATGGTAGCAGTATTGATTAACTGATAGGGATGTGCTAAAATGAAGAGGTTAGAATCTGTTTCTCATAGTTTTTATTATTTCCACTAACTGTAGCATAAACCTTCCTCCCTTAACTTATCAGATCACTGAACTGCTATTGGTGTACCATAACCTAAAAGAACTCCAGTGAGAAGGGTACGCTGTCACTTGGCTGCTAAAGAGATCTTTCTATCTACGTCCTCATATAGGTGCTAGAGTTGTGTAGAGAGTGGTAGCAAATGAGGCATAGGATTTAGAGAAGTGTGCTAGGTTGAAATTAAAATGGAGAATAGAATTTTTAGTGAACTTTGAATTTTCACAATATTACAGACACTATTGTACTAAGTATGAACGCGTTATGAAAACAATTTCATTTGGTAGTGTTGTCTTTACTTTGGAAATATTCAAGTTCTAATAATGGACTAACGGTGGACTTTTCCATCTGCAGGTTATATTGAATGGCCAGCAGAGGCAGTGTTGCAGAGGAGAATCTCTCTGCGTTGCTGAGACAAAAGAAAAAAGAAATCCAATTCTTCAGCCTTCTCCATGCCTCTATCAATTTATATGGTAAGTCAAACTCGCGTTTAATCGTTTTGCTCTCATTAAAAGTAGTTCATAGCATCTGATGGCTCTCAGGACCTTTTAGTGGGGTCTTCTGCATAAATATAACTTTTTAAGATGGTAGCAGTATTGATTAACTGATAGGGATGTGCTAAAATGAAGAGGTTAGAATCTGTTTCTCATAGTTTTTATTATTTCCACTAACTGTAGCATAAACCTTCCTCCCTTAACTTATCAGATCACTGAACTGCTATTGGTGTACCATAACCTAAAAGAACTCCAGTGAGAAGGGTACGCTGTCACTTGGCTGCTAAAGAGATCTTTCTATCTACGTCCTCATATAGGTGCTAGAGTTGTGTAGAGAGTGGTAGCAAATGAGGCATAGGATTTAGAGAAGTGTGCTAGGTTGAAATTAAAATGGAGAATAGAATTTTTAGTGAACTTTGAATTTTCACAATATTACAGACACTATTGTACTAAGTATGAACGCGTTATGAAAATAATTTCATTTGGTAGTGTTGTCTTTACTTTGGAAATATTCAAGTTCTAATAATGGACTAACGGTGGACTTTTCCATCTGCAGGTTATATTGAATGGCCAGCAGAGGCAGTGTTGCAGAGGAGAATCTCTCTGCGTTGCTGAGACAAAAGAAAAAAGAAATCCAATTCTTCAGCCTTCTCCATGCCTCTATCAATTTATATGGTAAGTCAAACTCGCGTTTAATCATTTTGCTCTCATTAAAAGTAGTTCATAGCATCTGATGGCTCTCAGGACCTTTTAGTGGGGTCTTCTGCATAAATATAACTTTTTAAGATGGTAGCAGTATTGATTAACTGATAGGGATGTGCTAAAATGAAGAGGTTAGAATCTGTTTCTCATAGTAAGATGGTAGCAATATTGATTAACTGATAGGGATGTGCTAAAATGAAGAGGTTAGAATCTGTTTCTCATAAATTTTATTATTTCCACTAACTGTAGCATAAACCTTCCTCCCTTAACTTATCAGATCACTGAACTGCTATTGGTGTACCATAACCTAAAAGAACTCCAGTGAGAAGGGTACGCTGTCACTTGGCTGCTAAAGAGATCTTTCTATCTACGTCCTCATATAGGTGCTAGAGTTGTGTAGAGAGTGGTAGCAAATGAGGCATAGGATTTAGAGAAGTGTGCTAGGTTGAAATTAAAATGGAGAATAGAATTTTTAGTGAACGTTGAATTTTCACAATATTACAGACACTATTGTACTAAGTATGAACGCTTTATGAAAATAATTTCATTTGGTAGTGTTGTCTTTACTTTGGAAATATTCAAGTTCTAATAATGGACTAACTGTGGACTTTTCCATCTGCAGGTTATATTGAATGGCCAGCAGAGGCAGTGTTGCAGAGGAGAATCTCTCTGCGTTGCTGAGACAAAAGAAAAAAGAAATCCAATTCTTCAGCCTTCTCCACGCCTCTATCAATTTATATGGTAAGTCAAACTCGCGTTTAATCGTTTTGCTCTCATTAAAAGTAGTTCATAGCATCTGATGGCTCTCAGGACCTTTTAGTGGGGTCTTCTGCATAAATATAACTTTTTAAGATGGTAGCAATATTGATTAACTGATAGGGATGTGCTAAAATGAAGAGGTTAGAATCTGTTTCTCATAGTAAGATGGTAGCAATATTGATTAACTGATAGGGATGTGCTAAAATGAAGAGGTTAGAATCTGTTTCTCATAGTTTTTACTATTTCCACTAACTGTAGCATAAACCTTCCTCCCTTAACTTATCAGATCACTGAACTGCTATTGGTGTACCATAACCTAAAAGAACTCCAGTGAGAAGGGTACGCTGTCACTTGGCTGCTAAAGAGATCTTTCTATCTACGTCCTCATATAGGTGCTAGAGTTGTGTAGAGAGTGGTAGCAAATGAGGCATAGGATTTAGAGAAGTGTGCTAGGTTGAAATTAAAATGGAGAATAGAATTTTTAGTGAACTTTGAATTTTCACAATATTACAGACACTATTGTACTAAGTATGAACGCGTTATGAAAACAATTTCATTTGGTAGTGTTGTCTTTACTTTGGAAATATTCAAGTTCTAATAATGGACTAACGGTGGACTTTTCCATCTGCAGGTTATATTGAATGGCCAGCAGAGGCAGTGTTGCAGAGGAGAATCTCTCTGCGTTGCTGAGACAAAAGAAAAAAGAAATCCAATTCTTCAGCCTTCTCCATGCCTCTATCAATTTATATGGTAAGTCAAACTCGCGTTTAATCGTTTTGCTCTCATTAAAAGTAGTTCATAGCATCTGATGGCTCTCAGGACCTTTTAGTGGGGTCTTCTGCATAAATATAACTTTTTAAGATGGTAGCAGTATTGATTAACTGATAGGGATGTGCTAAAATGAAGAGGTTAGAATCTGTTTCTCATAGTTTTTATTATTTCCACTAACTGTAGCATAAACCTTCCTCCCTTAACTTATCAGATCACTGAACTGCTATTGGTGTACCATAACCTAAAAGAACTCCAGTGAGAAGGGTACGCTGTCACTTGGCTGCTAAAGAGATCTTTCTATCTACGTCCTCATATAGGTGCTAGAGTTGTGTAGAGAGTGGTAGCAAATGAGGCATAGGATTTAGAGAAGTGTGCTAGGTTGAAATTAAAATGGAGAATAGAATTTTTAGTGAACTTTGAATTTTCACAATATTACAGACACTATTGTACTAAGTATGAACGCGTTATGAAAATAATTTCATTTGGTAGTGTTGTCTTTACTTTGGAAATATTCAAGTTCTAATAATGGACTAACGGTGGACTTTTCCATCTGCAGGTTATATTGAATGGCCAGCAGAGGCAGTGTTGCAGAGGAGAATCTCTCTGCGTTGCTGAGACAAAAGAAAAAAGAAATCCAATTCTTCAGCCTTCTCCATGCCTCTATCAATTTATATGGTAAGTCAAACTCGCGTTTAATCATTTTGCTCTCATTAAAAGTAGTTCATAGCATCTGATGGCTCTCAGGACCTTTTAGTGGGGTCTTCTGCATAAATATAACTTTTTAAGATGGTAGCAGTATTGATTAACTGATAGGGATGTGCTAAAATGAAGAGGTTAGAATCTGTTTCTCATAGTAAGATGGTAGCAATATTGATTAACTGATAGGGATGTGCTAAAATGAAGAGGTTAGAATCTGTTTCTCATAAATTTTATTATTTCCACTAACTGTAGCATAAACCTTCCTCCCTTAACTTATCAGATCACTGAACTGCTATTGGTGTACCATAACCTAAAAGAACTCCAGTGAGAAGGGTACGCTGTCACTTGGCTGCTAAAGAGAT
The DNA here is from genome assembly GCF_964204655.1 of Triturus cristatus. Classification (NCBI taxonomy): domain Eukaryota; kingdom Metazoa; phylum Chordata; class Amphibia; order Caudata; family Salamandridae; genus Triturus; species Triturus cristatus. Next base: position 564,670,901 of record NC_140593.1, read on the forward strand.
CTTTCTATCTACGTCCTCATATAGGTGCTAGAGTTGTGTAGAGAGTGGTAGCAAATGAGGCATAGGATTTAGAGAAGTGTGCTAGGTTGAAATTAAAATGGAGAATAGAATTTTTAGTGAACGTTGAATTTTCACAATATTACAGACACTATTGTACTAAGTATGAACGCTTTATGAAAATAATTTCATTTGGTAGTGTTGTCTTTACTTTGGAAATATTCAAGTTCTAATAATGGACTAACTGTGGACTTTTCCATCTGCAGGTTATATTGAATGGCCAGCAGAGGCAGTGTTGCAGAGGAGAATCTCTCTGCGTTGCTGAGACAAAAGAAAAAAGAAATCCAATTCTTCAGCCTTCTCCACGCCTCTATCAATTTATATGGTAAGTCAAACTCGCGTTTAATCGTTTTGCTCTCATTAAAAGTAGTTCATAGCATCTGATGGCTCTCAGGACCTTTTAGTGGGGTCTTCTGCATAAATATAACTTTTTAAGATGGTAGCAGTATTGATTAACTGATAGGGATGTGCTAAAATGAAGAGGTTAGAATCTGTTTCTCATAGTAAGATGGTAGCAATATTGATTAACTGATAGGGATGTGCTAAAATGAAGAGGTTAGAATCTGTTTCTCATAGTTTTTACTATTTCCACTAACTGTAGCATAAACCTTCCTCCCTTAACTTATCAGATCACTGAACTGCTATTGGTGTACCATAACCTAAAAGAACTCCAGTGAGAAGGGTACGCTGTCACTTGGCTGCTAAAGAGATCTTTCTATCTACGTCCTCATATAGGTGCTAGAGTTGTGTAGAGAGTGGTAGCAAATGAGGCATAGGATTTAGAGAAGTGTGCTAGGTTGAAATTAAAATGGAGAATAGAATTTTTAGTGAACTTTGAATTTTCACAATATTACAGACACTATTGTACTAAGTATGAACGCGTTATGAAAATAATTTCATTTGGTAGTGTTGTCTTTACTTTGGAAATATTCAAGTTCTAATAATGGACTAACGGTGGACTTTTCCATCTGCAGGTTATATTGAATGGCCAGCAGAGGCAGTGTTGCAGAGGAGAATCTCTCTGCGTTGCTGAGACAAAAGAAAAAAGAAATCCAATTCTTCAGCCTTCTCCATGCCTCTATCAATTTATATGGTAAGTCAAACTCGCGTTTAATCGTTTTGCTCTCATTAAAAGTAGTTCATAGCATCTGATGGCTCTCAGGACCTTTTAGTGGGGTCTTCTGCATAAATATAACTTTTTAAGATGGTAGCAGTATTGATTAACTGATAGGGATGTGCTAAAATGAAGAGGTTAGAATCTGTTTCTCATAGTTTTTATTATTTCCACTAACTGTAGCATAAACCTTCCTCCCTTAACTTATCAGATCACTGAACTGCTATTGGTGTACCATAACCTAAAAGAACTCCAGTGAGAAGGGTACGCTGTCACTTGGCTGCTAAAGAGATCTTTCTATCTACGTCCTCATATAGGTGCTAGAGTTGTGTAGAGAGTGGTAGCAAATGAGGCATAGGATTTAGAGAAGTGTGCTAGGTTGAAATTAAAATGGAGAATAGAATTTTTAGTGAACTTTGAATTTTCACAATATTACAGACACTATTGTACTAAGTATGAACGCGTTATGAAAACAATTTCATTTGGTAGTGTTGTCTTTACTTTGGAAATATTCAAGTTCTAATAATGGACTAACGGTGGACTTTTCCATCTGCAGGTTATATTGAATGGCCAGCAGAGGCAGTGTTGCAGAGGAGAATCTCTCTGCGTTGCTGAGACAAAAGAAAAAAGAAATCCAATTCTTCAGCCTTCTCCATGCCTCTATCAATTTATATGGTAAGTCAAACTCGCGTTTAATCGTTTTGCTCTCATTAAAAGTAGTTCATAGCATCTGATGGCTCTCAGGACCTTTTAGTGGGGTCTTCTGCATAAATATAACTTTTTAAGATGGTAGCAGTATTGATTAACTGATAGGGATGTGCTAAAATGAAGAGGTTAGAATCTGTTTCTCATAGTAAGATGGTAGCAATATTGATTAACTGATAGGGATGTGCTAAAATGAAGAGGTTAGAATCTGTTTCTCATAGTTTTTATTATTTCCACTAACTGTAGCATAAACCTTCCTCCCTTAACTTATCAGATCACTGAACTGCTATTGGTGTACCATAACCTAAAAGAACTCCAGTGAGAAGGGTACGCTGTCACTTGGCTGCTAAAGAGATCTTTCTATCTACGTCCTCATATAGGTGCTAGAGTTGTGTAGAGAGTGGTAGCAAATGAGGCATAGGATTTAGAGAAGTGTGCTAGGTTGAAATTAAAATGGAGAATAGAATTTTTAGTGAACTTTGAATTTTCACAATATTACAGACACTATTGTACTAAGTATGAACGCGTTATGAAAACAATTTCATTTGGTAGTGTTGTCTTTACTTTGGAAATATTCAAGTTCTAATAATGGACTAACGGTGGACTTTTCCATCTGCAGGTTATATTGAATGGCCAGCAGAGGCAGTGTTGCAGAGGAGAATCTCTCTGCGTTGCTGAGACAAAAGAAAAAAGAAATCCAATTCTTCAGCCTTCTCCATGCCTCTATCAATTTATATGGTAAGTCAAACTCGCGTTTAATCGTTTTGCTCTCATTAAAAGTAGTTCATAGCATCTGATGGCTCTCAGGACCTTTTAGTGGGGTCTTCTGCATAAATATAACTTTTTAAGATGGTAGCAGTATTGATTAACTGATAGGGATGTGCTAAAATGAAGAGGTTAGAATCTGTTTCTCATAGTTTTTATTATTTCCACTAACTGTAGCATAAACCTTCCTCCCTTAACTTATCAGATCACTGAACTGCTATTGGTGTACCATAACCTAAAAGAACTCCAGTGAGAAGGGTACGCTGTCACTTGGCTGCTAAAGAGATCTTTCTATCTACGTCCTCATATAGGTGCTAGAGTTGTGTAGAGAGTGGTAGCAAATGAGGCATAGGATTTAGAGAAGTGTGCTAGGTTGAAATTAAAATGGAGAATAGAATTTTTAGTGAACTTTGAATTTTCACAATATTACAGACACTATTGTACTAAGTATGAACGCGTTATGAAAATAATTTCATTTGGTAGTGTTGTCTTTACTTTGGAAATATTCAAGTTCTAATAATGGACTAACGGTGGACTTTTCCATCTGCAGGTTATATTGAATGGCCAGCAGAGGCAGTGTTGCAGAGGAGAATCTCTCTGCGTTGCTGAGACAAAAGAAAAAAGAAATCCAATTCTTCAGCCTTCTCCATGCCTCTATCAATTTATATGGTAAGTCAAACTCGCGTTTAATCATTTTGCTCTCATTAAAAGTAGTTCATAGCATCTGATGGCTCTCAGGACCTTTTAGTGGGGTCTTCTGCATAAATATAACTTTTTAAGATGGTAGCAGTATTGATTAACTGATAGGGATGTGCTAAAATGAAGAGGTTAGAATCTGTTTCTCATAGTAAGATGGTAGCAATATTGATTAACTGATAGGGATGTGCTAAAATGAAGAGGTTAGAATCTGTTTCTCATAAATTTTATTATTTCCACTAACTGTAGCATAAACCTTCCTCCCTTAACTTATCAGATCACTGAACTGCTATTGGTGTACCATAACCTAAAAGAACTCCAGTGAGAAGGGTACGCTGTCACTTGGCTGCTAAAGAGATCTTTCTATCTACGTCCTCATATAGGTGCTAGAGTTGTGTAGAGAGTGGTAGCAAATGAGGCATAGGATTTAGAGAAGTGTGCTAGGTTGAAATTAAAATGGAGAATAGAATTTTTAGTGAACGTTGAATTTTCACAATATTACAGACACTATTGTACTAAGTATGAACGCTTTATGAAAATAATTTCATTTGGTAGTGTTGTCTTTACTTTGGAAATATTCAAGTTCTAATAATGGACTAACTGTGGACTTTTCCATCTGCAGGTTATATTGAATGGCCAGCAGAGGCAGTGTTGCAGAGGAGAATCTCTCTGCGTTGCTGAGACAAAAGAAAAAAGAAATCCAATTCTTCAGCCTTCTCCACGCCTCTATCAATTTATATGGTAAGTCAAACTCGCGTTTAATCGTTTTGCTCTCATTAAAAGTAGTTCATAGCATCTGATGGCTCTCAGGACCTTTTAGTGGGGTCTTCTGCATAAATATAACTTTTTAAGATGGTAGCAATATTGATTAACTGATAGGGATGTGCTAAAATGAAGAGGTTAGAATCTGTTTCTCATAGTAAGATGGTAGCAATATTGATTAACTGATAGGGATGTGCTAAAATGAAGAGGTTAGAATCTGTTTCTCATAGTTTTTACTATTTCCACTAACTGTAGCATAAACCTTCCTCCCTTAACTTATCAGATCACTGAACTGCTATTGGTGTACCATAACCTAAAAGAACTCCAGTGAGAAGGGTACGCTGTCACTTGGCTGCTAAAGAGATCTTTCTATCTACGTCCTCATATAGGTGCTAGAGTTGTGTAGAGAGTGGTAGCAAATGAGGCATAGGATTTAGAGAAGTGTGCTAGGTTGAAATTAAAATGGAGAATAGAATTTTTAGTGAACTTTGAATTTTCACAATATTACAGACACTATTGTACTAAGTATGAACGCGTTATGAAAATAATTTCATTTGGTAGTGTTGTCTTTACTTTGGAAATATTCAAGTTCTAATAATGGACTAACGGTGGACTTTTCCATCTGCAGGTTATATTGAATGGCCAGCAGAGGCAGTGTTGCAGAGGAGAATCTCTCTGCGTTGCTGAGACAAAAGAAAAAAGAAATCCAATTCTTCAGCCTTCTCCATGCCTCTATCAATTTATATGGTAAGTCAAACTCGCGTTTAATCGTTTTGCTCTCATTAAAAGTAGTTCATAGCATCTGATGGCTCTCAGGACCTTTTAGTGGGGTCTTCTGCATAAATATAACTTTTTAAGATGGTAGCAGTATTGATTAACTGATAGGGATGTGCTAAAATGAAGAGGTTAGAATCTGTTTCTCATAGTTTTTATTATTTCCACTAACTGTAGCATAAACCTTCCTCCCTTAACTTATCAGATCACTGAACTGCTATTGGTGTACCATAACCTAAAAGAACTCCAGTGAGAAGGGTACGCTGTCACTTGGCTGCTAAAGAGATCTTTCTATCTACGTCCTCATATAGGTGCTAGAGTTGTGTAGAGAGTGGTAGCAAATGAGGCATAGGATTTAGAGAAGTGTGCTAGGTTGAAATTAAAATGGAGAATAGAATTTTTAGTGAACTTTGAATTTTCACAATATTACAGACACTATTGTACTAAGTATGAACGCGTTATGAAAACAATTTCATTTGGTAGTGTTGTCTTTACTTTGGAAATATTCAAGTTCTAATAATGGACTAACGGTGGACTTTTCCATCTGCAGGTTATATTGAATGGCCAGCAGAGGCAGTGTTGCAGAGGAGAATCTCTCTGCGTTGCTGAGACAAAAGAAAAAAGAAATCCAATTCTTCAGCCTTCTCCATGCCTCTATCAATTTATATGGTAAGTCAAACTCGCGTTTAATCGTTTTGCTCTCATTAAAAGTAGTTCATAGCATCTGATGGCTCTCAGGACCTTTTAGTGGGGTCTTCTGCATAAATATAACTTTTTAAGATGGTAGCAGTATTGATTAACTGATAGGGATGTGCTAAAATGAAGAGGTTAGAATCTGTTTCTCATAGTAAGATGGTAGCAATATTGATTAACTGATAGGGATGTGCTAAAATGAAGAGGTTAGAATCTGTTTCTCATAGTTTTTATTATTTCCACTAACTGTAGCATAAACCTTCCTCCCTTAACTTATCAGATCACTGAACTGCTATTGGTGTACCATAACCTAAAAGAACTCCAGTGAGAAGGGTACGCTGTCACTTGGCTGCTAAAGAGATCTTTCTATCTACGTCCTCATATAGGTGCTAGAGTTGTGTAGAGAGTGGTAGCAAATGAGGCATAGGATTTAGAGAAGTGTGCTAGGTTGAAATTAAAATGGAGAATAGAATTTTTAGTGAACTTTGAATTTTCACAATATTACAGACACTATTGTACTAAGTATGAACGCGTTATGAAAATAATTTCATTTGGTAGTGTTGTCTTTACTTTGGAAATATTCAAGTTCTAATAATGGACTAACTGTGGACTTTTCCATCTGCAGGTTATATTGAATGGCCAGCAGAGGCAGTGTTGCAGAGGAGAATCTCTCTGCGTTGCTGAGACAAAAGAAAAAAGAAATCCAATTCTTCAGCCTTCTCCACGCCTCTATCAATTTATATGGTAAGTCAAACTCGCGTTTAATCGTTTTGCTCTCATTAAAAGTAGTTCATAGCATCTGATGGCTCTCAGGACCTTTTAGTGGGGTCTTCTGCATAAATATAACTTTTTAAGATGGTAGCAATATTGATTAACTGATAGGGATGTGCTAAAATGAAGAGGTTAGAATCTGTTTCTCATAGTAAGATGGTAGCAATATTGATTAACTGATAGGGATGTGCTAAAATGAAGAGGTTAGAATCTGTTTCTCATAGTTTTTACTATTTCCACTAACTGTAGCATAAACCTTCCTCCCTTAACTTATCAGATCACTGAACTGCTATTGGTGTACCATAACCTAAAAGAACTCCAGTGAGAAGGGTACGCTGTCACTTGGCTGCTAAAGAGATCTTTCTATCTACGTCCTCATATAGGTGCTAGAGTTGTGTAGAGAGTGGTAGCAAATGAGGCATAGGATTTAGAGAAGTGTGCTAGGTTGAAATTAAAATGGAGAATAGAATTTTTAGTGAACTTTGAATTTTCACAATATTACAGACACTATTGTACTAAGTATGAACGCGTTATGAAAATAATTTCATTTGGTAGTGTTGTCTTTACTTTGGAAATATTCAAGTTCTAATAATGGACTAACGGTGGACTTTTCCATCTGCAGGTTATATTGAATGGCCAGCAGAGGCAGTGTTGCAGAGGAGAATCTCTCTGCGTTGCTGAGACAAAAGAAAAAAGAAATCCAATTCTTCAGCCTTCTCCATGCCTCTATCAATTTATATGGTAAGTCAAACTCGCGTTTAATCGTTTTGCTCTCATTAAAAGTAGTTCATAGCATCTGATGGCTCTCAGGACCTTTTAGTGGGGTCTTCTGCATAAATATAACTTTTTAAGATGGTAGCAGTATTGATTAACTGATAGGGATGTGCTAAAATGAAGAGGTTAGAATCTGTTTCTCATAGTAAGATGGTAGCAATATTGATTAACTGATAGGGATGTGCTAAAATGAAGAGGTTAGAATCTGTTTCTCATAGTTTTTATTATTTCCACTAACTGTAGCATAAACCTTCCTCCCTTAACTTATCAGATCACTGAACTGCTATTGGTGTACCATAACCTAAAAGAACTCCAGTGAGAAGGGTACGCTGTCACTTGGCTGCTAAAGAGATCTTTCTATCTACGTCCTCATATAGGTGCTAGAGTTGTGTAGAGAGTGGTAGCAAATGAGGCATAGGATTTAGAGAAGTGTGCTAGGTTGAAATTAAAATGGAGAATAGAATTTTTAGTGAACTTTGAATTTTCACAATATTACAGACACTATTGTACTAAGTATGAACGCGTTATGAAAATAATTTCATTTGGTAGTGTTGTCTTTACTTTGGAAATATTCAAGTTCTAATAATGGACTAACGGTGGACTTTTCCATCTGCAGGTTATATTGAATGGCCAGCAGAGGCAGTGTTGCAGAGGAGAATCTCTCTGCGTTGCTGAGACAAAAGAAAAAAGAAATCCAATTCTTCAGCCTTCTCCATGCCTCTATCAATTTATATGGTAAGTCAAACTCGCGTTTAATCGTTTTGCTCTCATTAAAAGTAGTTCATAGCATCTGATGGCTCTCAGGACCTTTTAGTGGGGTCTTCTGCATAAATATAACTTTTTAAGATGGTAGCAGTATTGATTAACTGATAGGGATGTGCTAAAATGAAGAGGTTAGAATCTGTTTCTCATAGTAAGATGGTAGCAATATTGATTAACTGATAGGGATGTGCTAAAATGAAGAGGTTAGAATCTGTTTCTCATAGTTTTTATTATTTCCACTAACTGTAGCATAAACCTTCCTCCCTTAACTTATCAGATCACTGAACTGCTATTGGTGTACCATAACCTAAAAGAACTCCAGTGAGAAGGGTACGCTGTCACTTGGCTGCTAAAGAGATCTTTCTATCTACGTCCTCATATAGGTGCTAGAGTTGTGTAGAGAGTGGTAGCAAATGAGGCATAGGATTTAGAGAAGTGTGCTAGGTTGAAATTAAAATGGAGAATAGAATTTTTAGTGAACTTTGAATTTTCACAATATTACAGACACTATTGTACTAAGTATGAACGCGTTATGAAAATAATTTCATTTGGTAGTGTTGTCTTTACTTTGGAAATATTCAAGTTCTAATAATGGACTAACGGTGGACTTTTCCATCTGCAGGTTATATTGAATGGCCAGCAGAGGCAGTGTTGCAGAGGAGAATCTCTCTGCGTTGCTGAGACAAAAGAAAAAAGAAATCCAATTCTTCAGCCTTCTCCATGCCTCTATCAATTTCTATGGTAAGTCAAACTCGCGTTTAATCGTTTTGCTCTCATTAAAAGTAGTTCATAGCATCTGATGGCTCTCAGGACCTTTTAGTGGGGTCTTCTGCATAAATATAACTTTTTAAGATGGTAGCAGTATTGATTAACTGATAGGAATGTGCTAAAATGAAGAGGTTAGAATCTGTTTCTCATAGTTTTTATTATTTCCACTAACTGTAGCATAAACCTTCCTCCCTTAACTTATCAGATCACTGAACTGCTATTGGTGTACCATAACCTAAAAGAACTCCAGTGAGAAGGGTACGCTGTCACTTGGCTGCTAAAGAGATCTTTCTATCTACGTCCTCATATAGGTGCTAGAGTTGTGTAGAGAGTGGTAGCAAATGAGGCATAGGATTTAGAGAAGTGTGCTAGGTTGAAATTAAAATGGAGAATAGAATTTTTAGTGAACTTTGAATTTTCACAATATTACAGACACTATTGTACGAAGTATGAACGCGTTATGAAAATAATTTCATTTGGTAGTGTTGTCTTTACTTTGGAAATATTCAAGTTCTAATAATGGACTAACGGTGGACTTTTCCATCTGCAGGTTATATTGAATGGCCAGCAGAGGCAGTGTTGCAGAGGAGAATCTCTCTGCGTTGCTGAGACAAAAGAAAAAAGAAATCCAATTCTTCAGCCTTCTCCATGCCTCTATCAATTTATATGGTAAGTCAAACTCGCGTTTAATCATTTTGCTCTCATTAAAAGTAGTTCATAGCATCTGATGGCTCTCAGGACCTTTTAGTGGGGTCTTCTGCATAAATATAACTTTTTAAGATGGTAGCAGTATTGATTAACTGATAGGGATGTGCTAAAATGAAGAGGTTAGAATCTGTTTCTCATAGTAAGATGGTAGCAATATTGATTAACTGATAGGGATGTGCTAAAATGAAGAGGTTAGAATCTGTTTCTCATAAATTTTATTATTTCCACTAACTGTAGCATAAACCTTCCTCCCTTAACTTATCAGATCACTGAACTGCTATTGGTGTACCATAACCTAAAAGAACTCCAGTGAGAAGGGTACGCTGTCACTTGGCTGCTAAAGAGATCTTTCTATCTACGTCCTCATATAGGTGCTAGAGTTGTGTAGAGAGTGGTAGCAAATGAGGCATAGGATTTAGAGAAGTGTGCTAGGTTGAAATTAAAATGGAGAATAGAATTTTTAGTGAACTTTGAATTTTCACAATATTACAGACACTATTGTACTAAGTATGAACGCTTTATGAAAATAATTTCATTTGGTAGTGTTGTCTTTACTTTGGAAATATTCAAGTTCTAATAATGGACTAACGGTGGACTTTTCCATTTGCAGGTTATATTGAATGGCCAGCAGAGGCAGTGTTGCAGAGGAGAATCTCTCTGCGTTGCTGAGACAAAAGAAAAAAGAAATCCAATTCTTCAGCCTTCTCCATGCCTCTATCAATTTCTATGGTAAGTCAAACTCGCGTTTAATCGTTTTGCTCTCATTAAAAGTAGTTCATAGCATCTGATGGCTCTCAGGACCTTTTAGTGGGGTCTTCTGCATAAATATAACTTTTTAAGATGGTAGCAGTATTGATTAACTGATAGGGATGTGCTAAAATGAAGAGGTTAGAATCTGTTTCTCATAGTTTTTATTATTTCCACTAACTGTAGCATAAACCTTCCTCCCTTAACTTATCAGATCACTGAACTGCTATTGGTGTACCATAACCTAAAAGAACTCCAGTGAGAAGGGTACGCTGTCACTTGGCTGCTAAAGAGATCTTTCTATCTACGTCCTCATATAGGTGCTAGAGTTGTGTAGAGAGTGGTAGCAAATGAGGCATAGGATTTAGAGAAGTGTGCTAGGTTGAAATTAAAATGGAGAATAGAATTTTTAGTGAACTTTGAATTTTCACAATATTACAGACACTATTGTACGAAGTATGAACGCGTTATGAAAATAATTTCATTTGGTAGTGTTGTCTTTACTTTGGAAATATTCAAGTTCTAATAATGGACTAACGGTGGACTTTTCCATCTGCAGGTTATATTGAATGGCCAGCAGAGGCAGTGTTGCAGAGGAGAATCTCTCTGCGTTGCTGAGACAAAAGAAAAAAGAAATCCAATTCTTCAGCCTTCTCCATGCCTCTATCAATTTATATGGTAAGTCAAACTCGCGTTTAATCATTTTGCTCTCATTAAAAGTAGTTCATAGCATCTGATGGCTCTCAGGACCTTTTAGTGGGGTCTTCTGCATAAATATAACTTTTTAAGATGGTAGCAGTATTGATTAACTGATAGGGATGTGCTAAAATGAAGAGGTTAGAATCTGTTTCTCATAGTAAGATGGTAGCAATATTGATTAACTGATAGGGATGTGCTAAAATGAAGAGGTTAGAATCTGTTTCTCATAAATTTTATTATTTCCACTAACTGTAGCATAAACCTTCCTCCCTTAACTTAACAGATCACTGAACTGCTATTGGTGTACCATAACCTAAAAGAACTCCAGTGAGAAGGGTACGCTGTCACTTGGCTGCTAAAGAGATCTTTCTATCTACGTCCTCATATAGGTGCTAGAGTTGTGTAGAGAGTGGTAGCAAATGAGGCATAGGATTTAGAGAAGTGTGCTAGGTTGAAATTAAAATGGAGAATAGAATTTTTAGTGAACGTTGAATTTTCACAATATTACAGACACTATTGTACTAAGTATGAACGCTTTATGAAAATAATTTTATTTCGTAGTGTTGTCTTTACTTTGGAAATATTCAAGTTCTAATAATGGACTAACGGTGGACTTTTCCATCTGCAGGTTATATTGAATGGCCAGCAGAGGCAGTGTTGCAGAGGAGAATCTCTCTGCGTTGCTGAGACAAAAGAAAAAAGAAATCCAATTCTTCAGCCTTCTCCATGCCTCTATCAATTTATATGGTAAGTCAAACTCGCGTTTAATCGTTTTGCTCTCATTAAAAGTAGTTCATAGCATCTGATGGCTCTCAGGACCTTTTAGTGGGGTCTTCTGCATAAATATAACTTTTTAAGATGGTAGCAATATTGATTAACTGATAGGGATGTGCTAAAATGAAGAGGTTAGAATCTGTTTCTCATAGTAAGATGGTAGCAATATTGATTAACTGATAGGGATGTGCTAAAATGAAGAGGTTAGAATCTGTTTCTCATAGTTTTTATTATTTCCACTAACTGTAGCATAAACCTTCCTCCCTTAACTTATCAGATCACTGAACTGCTATTGGTGTACCATAACCTAAAAGAACTCCAGTGAGAAGGGTACGCTGTCACTTGGCTGCTAAAGAGATCTTTCTATCTACGTCCTCATATAGGTGCTAGAGTTGTGTAGAGAGTGGTAGCAAATGAGGCATAGGATTTAGAGAAGTGTGCTAGGTTGAAATTAAAATGGAGAATAGAATTTTTAGTGAACTTTGAATTTTCACAATATTACAGACACTATTGTACTAAGTATGAACGCGTTATGAAAATAATTTCATTTGGTAGTGTTGTCTTTACTTTGGAAATATTCAAGTTCTAATAATGGACTAACGGTGGACTTTTCCATCTGCAGGTTATATTGAATGGCCAGCAGAGGCAGTGTTGCAGAGGAGAATCTCTCTGCGTTGCTGAGACAAAAGAAAAAAGAAATCCAATTCTTCAGCCTTCTCCATGCCTCTATCAATTTATATGGTAAGTCAAACTCGCGTTTAATCATTTTGCTCTCATTAAAAGTAGTTCATAGCATCTGATGGCTCTCAGGACCTTTTAGTGGGGTCTTCTGCATAAATATAACTTTTTAAGATGGTAGCAGTATTGATTAACTGATAGGGATGTGCTAAAATGAAGAGGTTAGAATCTGTTTCTCATAGTAAGATGGTAGCAATATTGATTAACTGATAGGGATGTGCTAAAATGAAGAGGTTAGAATCTGTTTCTCATAAATTTTATTATTTCCACTAACTGTAGCATAAACCTTCCTCCCTTAACTTAACAGATCACTGAACTGCTATTGGTGTACCATAACCTAAAAGAACTCCAGTGAGAAGGGTACGCTGTCACTTGGCTGCTAAAGAGATCTTTCTATCTACGTCCTCATATAGGTGCTAGAGTTGTGTAGAGAGTGGTAGCAAATGAGGCATAGGATTTAGAGAAGTGTGCTAGGTTGAAATTAAAATGGAGAATAGAATTTTTAGTGAACGTTGAATTTTCACAATATTACAGACACTATTGTACTAAGTATGAACGCTTTATGAAAATAATTTTATTTCGTAGTGTTGTCTTTACTTTGGAAATATTCAAGTTCTAATAATGGACTAACGGTGGACTTTTCCATCTGCAGGTTATATTGAATGGCCAGCAGAGGCAGTGTTGCAGAGGAGAATCTCTCTGCGTTGCTGAGACAAAAGAAAAAAGAAATCCAATTCTTCAGCCTTCTCCATGCCTCTATCAATTTATATGGTAAGTCAAACTCGCGTTTAATCGTTTTGCTCTCATTAAAAGTAGTTCATAGCATCTGATGGCTCTCAGGACCTTTTAGTGGGGTCTTCTGCATAAATATAACTTTTTAAGATGGTAGCAATATTGATTAACTGATAGGGATGTGCTAAAATGAAGAGGTTAGAATCTGTTTCTCATAGTAAGATGGTAGCAATATTGATTAACTGATAGGGATGTGCTAAAATGAAGAGGTTAGAATCTGTTTCTCATAGTTTTTATTATTTCCACTAACTGTAGCATAAACCTTCCTCCCTTAACTTATCAGATCACTGAACTGCTATTGGTGTACCATAACCTAAAAGAACTCCCGTGAGAAGGGTACGCTGTCACTTGGCTGCTAAAGAGATCTTTCTATCTACGTCCTCATATAGGTGCTAGAGTTGTGTAGAGAGTGGTAGCAAATGAGGCATAGGATTTAGAGAAGTGTGCTAGGTTGAAATTAAAATGGAGAATAGAATTTTTAGTGAACTTTGAATTTTCACAATATTACAGACACTATTGTACTAAGTATGAACGCGTTATGAAAATAATTTCATTTGGTAGTGTTGTCTTTACTTTGGAAATATTCAAGTTCTAATAATGGACTAACGGTGGACTTTTCCATCTGCAGGTTATATTGAATGGCCAGCAGAGGCAGTATTGCAGAGGAGAATCTCTCTGCGTTGCTGAGACAAAAGAAAAAAGAAATCCAATTCTTCAGCCTTCTCCATGCCTCTATCAATTTATATGGTAAGTCAAACTCGCGTTTAATCGTTTTGCTCTCATTAAAAGTAGTTCATAGCATCTGATGGCTCTCAGGACCTTTTAGTGGGGTCTTCTGCATAAATATAACTTTTTAAGATGGTAGCAGTATTGATTAACTGATAGGGATGTGCTAAAATGAAGAGGTTAGAATCTGTTACTCATAGTTTTTATAATTTCCACTAACTGCAGCATAAACCTTCCTCCCTTAACTTATCAGATCACTGAATTGCTATTGGTGTACCATAACCTAAAAGAACTCAAGTGAGAAGGGTACGCTGTCACTTGGCTGCTAAAGAGATCTTTCTATCTACGTCCTCATATAGGTGCTAGAGTTGTGTAGAGAGTGGTAGAAAATGAGGCATAGGATTTAGAGAAGTGTGCTAGTTTGAAATTAAAATGGAGAATAGAATTTTTAGTGAACGTTGAATTTTCACAATATTACAGACACTATTGTACTAAGTATGAACGCGTTATGAAAATAATTTCATTTGGTAGTGTTGTCTTTACTTTGGAAATATTCAAGTTCTAATAATGGACTAACTGTGGACTTTTCCATCTGCAGGTTATATTGAATGGCCAGCAGAGGCAGTGTTGCAGAGGAGAATCTCTCTGCGTTGCTGAGACAAAAGAAAAAAGAAATCCAATTCTTCAGCCTTCTCCACGCCTCTATCAATTTATATGGTAAGTCAAACTCGCGTTTAATCGTTTTGCTCTCATTAAAAGTAGTTCATAGCATCTGATGGCTCTCAGGACCTTTTAGTGGGGTCTTCTGCATAAATATAACTTTTTAAGATGGTAGCAATATTGATTAACTGATAGGGATGTGCTAAAATGAAGAGGTTAGAATCGGTTTCTCATAGTTTTTATTATTTCCACTAACTGTAGCATAAACCTTCCTCAACCTATCAGATCACTGAATTGCTATTGGTGTACCATAACCTAAAAGAACTCCAGTGAGAAGGGTACGCTGTCACTTGGCTGCTAAAGAGATCTTTCTATCTACGTCCTCATATAGGTGCTAGAGTTGTGTAGAGAGTGGTAGCAAATGAGGCATAGGATTTAGAGAAGTGTGCTAGGTTGAAATTAAAATGGAGAATAGAATTTTTAGTGAACTTTGAATTTTCACAATATTACAGACACTATTGTACTAAGTATGAACGCGTTATGAAAATAATTTCATTTGGTAGTGTTGTCTTTACTTTGGAAATATTCAAGTTCTAATAATGGACTAACGGTGGACTTTTCCATCTGCAGGTTATATTGAATGGCCAGCAGAGGCAGTGTTGCAGAGGAGAATCTCTCTGCGTTGCTGAGACAAAAGAAAAAAGAAATCCAATTCTTCAGCCTTCTCCATGCCTCTATCAATTTATATGGTAAGTCAAACTCGCGTTTAATCGTTTTGCTCTCATTAAAAGTAGTTCATAGCATCTGATGGCTCTCAGGACCTTTTAGTGGGGTCTTCTGCATAAATATAACTTTTTAAGATGGTAGCAGTATTGATTAACTGATAGGGATGTGCTAAAATGAAGAGGTTAGAATCTGTTTCTCATAGTAAGATGGTAGCAATATTGATTAACTGATAGGGATGTGCTAAAATGAAGAGGTTAGAATCTGTTTCTCATAGTTTTTATTATTTCCACTAACTGTAGCATAAACCTTCCTCCCTTAACTTATCAGATCACTGAACTGCTATTGGTGTACCATAACCTAAAAGAACTCCAGTGAGAAGGGTACGCTGTCACTTGGCTGCTAAAGAGATCTTTCTATCTACGTCCTCATATAGGTGCTAGAGTTGTGTAGAGAGTGGTAGCAAATGAGGCATAGGATTTAGAGAAGTGTGCTAGGTTGAAATTAAAATGGAGAATAGAATTTTTAGTTAACTTTGAATTTTCACAATATTACAGACACTATTGTACTAAGTATGAACGCGTTATGAAAATAATTTCATTTGGTAGTGTTGTCTTTACTTTGGAAATATTCAAGTTCTAATAATGGACTAACGGTGGACTTTTCCATCTGCAGGTTATATTGAATGGCCAGCAGAGGCAGTGTTGCAGAGGAGAATCTCTCTGCGTTGCTGAGACAAAAGAAAAAAGAAATCCAATTCTTCAGCCTTCTCCATGCCTCTATCAATTTATATGGTAAGTCAAACTCGCGTTTAATCGTTTTGCTCTCATTAAAAGTAGTTCATAGCATCTGATGGCTCTCAGGACCTTTTAGTGGGGTCTTCTGCATAAATATAACTTTTTAAGATGGTAGCAGTATTGATTAACTGATAGGGATGTGCTAAAATGAAGAGGTTAGAATCTGTTTCTCATAGTAAGATGGTAGCAATATTGATTAACTGATAGGGATGTGCTAAAATGAAGAGGTTAGAATCTGTTTCTCATAGTTTTTATTATTTCCACTAACTGTAGCATAAACCTTCCTCCCTTAACTTATCAGATCACTGAACTGCTATTGGTGTACCATAACCTAAAAGAACTCCAGTGAGAAGGGTACGCTGTCACTTGGCTGCTAAAGAGATCTTTCTATCTACGTCCTCATATAGGTGCTAGAGTTGTGTAGAGAGTGGTAGCAAATGAGGCATAGGATTTAGAGAAGTGTGCTAGGTTGAAATTAAAATGGAGAATAGAATTTTTAGTGAACTTTGAATTTTCACAATATTACAGACACTATTGTACTAAGTATGAACGCGTTATGAAAATAATTTCATTTGGTAGTGTTGTCTTTACTTTGGAAATATTCAAGTTCTAATAATGGACTAACGGTGGACTTTTCCATCTGCAGGTTATATTGAATGGCCAGCAGAGGCAGTGTTGCAGAGGAGAATCTCTCTGCGTTGCTGAGACAAAAGAAAAAAGAAATCCAATTCTTCAGCCTTCTCCATGCCTCTATCAATTTCTATGGTAAGTCAAACTCGCGTTTAATCGTTTTGCTCTCATTAAAAGTAGTTCATAGCATCTGATGGCTCTCAGGACCTTTTAGTGGGGTCTTCTGCATAAATATAACTTTTTAAGATGGTAGCAGTATTGATTAACTGATAGGGATGTGCTAAAATGAAGAGGTTAGAATCTGTTTCTCATAGTTTTTATTATTTCCACTAACTGTAGCATAAACCTTCCTCCCTTAACTTATCAGATCACTGAACTGCTATTGGTGTACCATAACCTAAAAGAACTCCAGTGAGAAGGGTACGCTGTCACTTGGCTGCTAAAGAGATCTTTCTATCTACGTCCTCATATAGGTGCTAGAGTTGTGTAGAGAGTGGTAGCAAATGAGGCATAGGATTTAGAGAAGTGTGCTAGGTTGAAATTAAAATGGAGAATAGAATTTTTAGTGAACTTTGAATTTTCACAATATTACAGACACTATTGTACGAAGTATGAACGCGTTATGAAAATAATTTCATTTGGTAGTGTTGTCTTTACTTTGGAAATATTCAAGTTCTAATAATGGACTAACGGTGGACTTTTCCATCTGCAGGTTATATTGAATGGCCAGCAGAGGCAGTGTTGCAGAGGAGAATCTCTCTGCGTTGCTGAGACAAAAGAAAAAAGAAATCCAATTCTTCAGCCTTCTCCATGCCTCTATCAATTTATATGGTAAGTCAAACTCGCGTTTAATCATTTTGCTCTCATTAAAAGTAGTTCATAGCATCTGATGGCTCTCAGGACCTTTTAGTGGGGTCTTCTGCATAAATATAACTTTTTAAGATGGTAGCAGTATTGATTAACTGATAGGGATGTGCTAAAATGAAGAGGTTAGAATCTGTTTCTCATAGTAAGATGGTAGCAATATTGATTAACTGATAGGGATGTGCTAAAATGAAGAGGTTAGAATCTGTTTCTCATAAATTTTATTATTTCCACTAACTGTAGCATAAACCTTCCTCCCTTAACTTATCAGATCACTGAACTGCTATTGGTGTACCATAACCTAAAAGAACTCCAGTGAGAAGGGTACGCTGTCACTTGGCTGCTAAAGAGATCTTTCTATCTACGTCCTCATATAGGTGCTAGAGTTGTGTAGAGAGTGGTAGCAAATGAGGCATAGGATTTAGAGAAGTGTGCTAGGTTGAAATTAAAATGGAGAATAGAATTTTTAGTGAACTTTGAATTTTCACAATATTACAGACACTATTGTACTAAGTATGAACGCTTTATGAAAATAATTTCATTTGGTAGTGTTGTCTTTACTTTGGAAATATTCAAGTTCTAATAATGGACTAACGGTGGACTTTTCCATTTGCAGGTTATATTGAATGGCCAGCAGAGGCAGTGTTGCAGAGGAGAATCTCTCTGCGTTGCTGAGACAAAAGAAAAAAGAAATCCAATTCTTCAGCCTTCTCCATGCCTCTATCAATTTCTATGGTAAGTCAAACTCGCGTTTAATCGTTTTGCTCTCATTAAAAGTAGTTCATAGCATCTGATGGCTCTCAGGACCTTTTAGTGGGGTCTTCTGCATAAATATAACTTTTTAAGATGGTAGCAGTATTGATTAACTGATAGGGATGTGCTAAAATGAAGAGGTTAGAATCTGTTTCTCATAGTTTTTATTATTTCCACTAACTGTAGCATAAACCTTCCTCCCTTAACTTATCAGATCACTGAACTGCTATTGGTGTACCATAACCTAAAAGAACTCCAGTGAGAAGGGTACGCTGTCACTTGGCTGCTAAAGAGATCTTTCTATCTACGTCCTCATATAGGTGCTAGAGTTGTGTAGAGAGTGGTAGCAAATGAGGCATAGGATTTAGAGAAGTGTGCTAGGTTGAAATTAAAATGGAGAATAGAATTTTTAGTGAACTTTGAATTTTCACAATATTACAGACACTATTGTACGAAGTATGAACGCGTTATGAAAATAATTTCATTTGGTAGTGTTGTCTTTACTTTGGAAATATTCAAGTTCTAATAATGGACTAACGGTGGACTTTTCCATCTGCAGGTTATATTGAATGGCCAGCAGAGGCAGTGTTGCAGAGGAGAATCTCTCTGCGTTGCTGAGACAAAAGAAAAAAGAAATCCAATTCTTCAGCCTTCTCCATGCCTCTATCAATTTATATGGTAAGTCAAACTCGCGTTTAATCATTTTGCTCTCATTAAAAGTAGTTCATAGCATCTGATGGCTCTCAGGACCTTTTAGTGGGGTCTTCTGCATAAATATAACTTTTTAAGATGGTAGCAGTATTGATTAACTGATAGGGATGTGCTAAAATGAAGAGGTTAGAATCTGTTTCTCATAGTAAGATGGTAGCAATATTGATTAACTGATAGGGATGTGCTAAAATGAAGAGGTTAGAATCTGTTTCTCATAAATTTTATTATTTCCACTAACTGTAGCATAAACCTTCCTCCCTTAACTTAACAGATCACTGAACTGCTATTGGTGTACCATAACCTAAAAGAACTCCAGTGAGAAGGGTACGCTGTCACTTGGCTGCTAAAGAGATCTTTCTATCTACGTCCTCATATAGGTGCTAGAGTTGTGTAGAGAGTGGTAGCAAATGAGGCATAGGATTTAGAGAAGTGTGCTAGGTTGAAATTAAAATGGAGAATAGAATTTTTAGTGAACGTTGAATTTTCACAATATTACAGACACTATTGTACTAAGTATGAACGCTTTATGAAAATAATTTTATTTCGTAGTGTTGTCTTTACTTTGGAAATATTCAAGTTCTAATAATGGACTAACGGTGGACTTTTCCATCTGCAGGTTATATTGAATGGCCAGCAGAGGCAGTGTTGCAGAGGAGAATCTCTCTGCGTTGCTGAGACAAAAGAAAAAAGAAATCCAATTCTTCAGCCTTCTCCATGCCTCTATCAATTTATATGGTAAGTCAAACTCGCGTTTAATCGTTTTGCTCTCATTAAAAGTAGTTCATAGCATCTGATGGCTCTCAGGACCTTTTAGTGGGGTCTTCTGCATAAATATAACTTTTTAAGATGGTAGCAATATTGATTAACTGATAGGGATGTGCTAAAATGAAGAGGTTAGAATCTGTTTCTCATAGTAAGATGGTAGCAATATTGATTAACTGATAGGGATGTGCTAAAATGAAGAGGTTAGAATCTGTTTCTCATAGTTTTTATTATTTCCACTAACTGTAGCATAAACCTTCCTCCCTTAACTTATCAGATCACTGAACTGCTATTGGTGTACCATAACCTAAAAGAACTCCCGTGAGAAGGGTACGCTGTCACTTGGCTGCTAAAGAGATCTTTCTATCTACGTCCTCATATAGGTGCTAGAGTTGTGTAGAGAGTGGTAGCAAATGAGGCATAGGATTTAGAGAAGTGTGCTAGGTTGAAATTAAAATGGAGAATAGAATTTTTAGTGAACGTTGAATTTTCACAATATTACAGACACTATTGTACTAAGTATGAACGCTTTATGAAAATAATTTCATTTGGTAGTGTTGTCTTTACTTTGGAAATATTCAAGTTTTAATAATGGACTAACTGTGGACTTTTCCATCTGCAGGTTATATTGAATGGCCAGCAGAGGCAGTGTTGCAGAGGAGAATCTCTCTGCGTTGCTGAGACAAAAGAAAAAAGAAATCCAATTCTTCAGCCTTCTCCATGCCTCTATCAATTTATATGGTAAGTCAAACTCGCGTTTAATCGTTTTGCTCTCATTAAAAGTAGTTCATAGCATCTGATGGCTCTCAGGACCTTTTAGTGGGGTCTTCTGCATAAATATAACTTTTTAAGATGGTAGCAGTATTGATTAACTGATAGGGATGTGCTAAAATGAAGAGGTTATAATCTGTTTCTCATAGTAAGATGGTAGCAATATTGATTAACTGATAGGGATGTGCTAAAATGAAGAGGTTAGAATCTGTTTCTCATAGTTTTTATTATTTCCACTAACTGTAGCATAAACCTTCCTCCCTTAACTTATCAGATCACTGAACTGCTATTGGTGTACCATAACCTAAAAGAACTCCAGTGAGAAGGGTATGCTGTCACTTGGCTGCTAAAGAGATCTTTCTATCTACGTCCTCATATAGGTGCTAGAGTTGTGTAGAGAGTGGTAGCAAATGAGGCATAGGATTTAGAGAAGTGTGCTAGGTTGAAATTAAAATGGAGAATAGAATTTTTAGTGAACGTTGAATTTTCACAATATTACAGACACTATTGTACGAAGTATGAACGCGTTATGAAAATAATTTCATTTGGTAGTGTTGTCTTTACTTTGGAAATATTCAAGTTCTAATAATGGACTAACTGTGGACTTTTCCATCTGCAGGTTATATTGAATGGCCAGCAGAGGCAGTGTTGCAGAGGAGAATCTCTCTGCGTTGCTGAGACAAAAGAAAAAAGAAATCCAATTCTTCAGCCTTCTCCACGCCTCTATCAATTTATATGGTAAGTCAAACTCGCGTTTAATCGTTTTGCTCTCATTAAAAGTAGTTCATAGCATCTGATGGCTCTCAGGACCTTTTAGTGGGGTCTTCTGCATAAATATAACTTTTTAAGATGGTAGCAATATTGATTAACTGATAGGGATGTGCTAAAATGAAGAGGTTAGAATCGGTTTCTCATAGTTTTTATTATTTCCACTAACTGTAGCATAAACCTTCCTCAACCTATCAGATCACTGAATTGCTATTGGTGTACCATAACCTAAAAGAACTCCAGTGAGAAGGGTACGCTGTCACTTGGCTGCTAAAGAGATCTTTCTATCTACGTCCTCATATAGGTGCTAGAGTTGTGTAGAGAGTGGTAGCAAATGAGGCATAGGATTTAGAGAAGTGTGCTAGGTTGAAATTAAAATGGAGAATAGAATTTTTAGTGAACGTTGAATTTTCACAATATTACAGGCACTATTGTACTAAGTATGAACGCTTTATGAAAATAATTTCATTTGGTAGTGTTGTCTTTACTTTGGAAATATTCAAGTTCTAATAATGGACTAACTGTGGACTTTTCCATCTGCAGGTTATATTGAATGGCCAGCAGAGGCAGTGTTGCAGAGGAGAATCTCTCTGCGTTGCTGAGACAAAAGAAAAAAGAAATCCAATTCTTCAGCCTTCTCCACGCCTCTATCAATTTATATGGTAAGTCAAACTCGCGTTTAATCGTTTTGCTCTCATTAAAAGTAGTTCATAGCATCTGATGGCTCTCAGGACCTTTTAGTGGGGTCTTCTGCATAAATATAACTTTTTAAGATGGTAGCAATATTGATTAACTGATAGGGATGTGCTAAAATGAAGAGGTTAGAATCTGTTTCTCATAGTAAGATGGTAGCAATATTGATTAACTGATAGGGATGTGCTAAAATGAAGAGGTTAGAATCTGTTTCTCATAGTTTTTATTATTTCCACTAACTGTAGCATAAACCTTCCTCCCTTAACTTATCAGATCACTGAACTGCTATTGGTGTACCATAACCTAAAAGAACTCCAGTGAGAAGGGTACGCTGTCACTTGGCTGCTAAAGAGATCTTTCTATCTACGTCCTCATATAGGTGCTAGAGTTGTGTAGAGAGTGGTAGCAAATGAGGCATAGGATTTAGAGAAGTGTGCTAGGTTGAAATTAAAATGGAGAATAGAATTTTTAGTGAACGTTGAATTTTCACAATATTACAGACACTATTGTACTAAGTATGAACGCTTTATGAAAATAATTTCATTTGGTAGTGTTGTCTTTACTTTGGAAATATTCAAGTTTTAATAATGGACTAACTGTGGACTTTTCCATCTGCAGGTTATATTGAATGGCCAGCAGAGGCAGTGTTGCAGAGGAGAATCTCTCTGCGTTGCTGAGACAAAAGAAAAAAGAAATCCAATTCTTCAGCCTTCTCCACGCCTCTATCAATTTATATGGTAAGTCAAACTCGCGTTTAATCGTTTTGCTCTCATTAAAAGTAGTTCATAGCATCTGATGGCTCTCAGGACCTTTTAGTGGGGTCTTCTGCATAAATATAACTTTTTAAGATGGTAGCAATATTGATTAACTGATAGGGATGTGCTAAAATGAAGAGGTTAGAATCTGTTTCTCATAGTAAGATGGTAGCAATATTGATTAACTGATAGGGATGTGCTAAAATGAAGAGGTTAGAATCGGTTTCTCATAGTTTTTATTATTTCCACTAACTGTAGCATAAACCTTCCTCAACCTATCAGATCACTGAATTGCTATTGGTGTACCATAACCTAAAAGAACTCCAGTGAGAAGGGTACGCTGGCACTTGGCTGCTAAAGAGATCTTTCTATCTACGTCCTCATATAGGTGCTAGAGTTGTGTAGAGAGTGGTAGCAAATGAGGCATAGGATTTAGAGAAGTGTGCTAGGTTGAAATTAAAATGGAGAATAGAATTTTTAGTGAACGTTGAATTTTCACAATATTACAGGCACTATTGTACTAAGTATGAACGCTTTATGAAAATAATTTCATTTGGTAGTGTTGTCTTTACTTTGGAAATATTCAAGTTCTAATAATGGACTAACTGTGGACTTTTCCATCTGCAGGTTATATTGAATGGCCAGCAGAGGCAGTGTTGCAGAGGAGAATCTCTCTGCGTTGCTGAGACAAAAGAAAAAAGAAATCCAATTCTTCAGCCTTCTCCACGCCTCTATCAATTTATATGGTAAGTCAAACTCGCGTTTAATCGTTTTGCTCTCATTAAAAGTAGTTCATAGCATCTGATGGCTCTCAGGACCTTTTAGTGGGGTCTTCTGCATAAATATAACTTTTTAAGATGGTAGCAATATTGATTAACTGATAGGGATGTGCTAAAATGAAGAGGTTAGAATCTGTTACTCATAGTTTTTATAATTTCCACTAACTGCAGCATAAACCTTCCTCCCTTAACTTATCAGATCACTGAATTGCTATTGGTGTACCATAACCTAAAAGAACTCCAGTGAGAAGGGTACGCTGTCACTTGGCTGCTAAAGAGATCTTTCTATCTACGTCCTCGTATAGGTGCTAGAGTTGTGTAGAGAGTGGTAGCAAATGAGGCATAGGATTTAGAGAAGTGTGCTAGGTTGAAATTAAAATGGAGAATAGAATTTTTAGTGAACGTTGAATTTTCACAATATTACAGACACTATTGTACTAAGTATGAACGCTTTATGAAAATAATTTTATTTCGTAGTGTTGTCTTTACTTTGGAAATATTCAAGTTCTAATAATGGACTAACGGTGGACTTTTCCATTTGCAGGTTATATTGAATGGCCAGCAGAGGCAGTGTTACAGAGGAGAATCTCTCTGCGTTGCTGAGACAAAAAAAAAAGAAATCCAATTCTTCAGCCTTCTCCATGCCTCTATCAATTTATATGGTAAGTCAAACTCGCGTTTAATCGTTTTGCTCTCATTAAAAGTAGTTCATAGCATCTGATGGCTCTCAGGACCTTTTAGTGGGGTCTTCTGCATAAATAGAACTTTTTTACGATGGTAGCAATATTGATTAACTGATAGGGATCTGCTAAAATGAAGAGGTTAGAATCGGTTTCTCATAGTTTTTATTATTTCCACTAACTGTAGCATAAACCTTCCTCCCTTAACTTATCAGATCACTGAACTGCTATTGGTGTACCATAACCTAAAAGAACTCCAGTGAGAAGGGTACGCTGTCACTTGGCTGCTAAAGAGATCTTTCTATCTACGTCCTCATATAGGTGCTAGAGTTGTGTAGAGAGTGGTAGCAAATGAGGCATAGGATTTAGAGAAGTGTGCTAGGTTGAAATTAAAATGGAGAATAGAATTTTTAGTGAACTTTGAATTTTCACAATATTACAGACACTATTGTACTAAGTATGAACGCTTTATGAAAATAATTTCATTTGGTAGTGTTGTCTTTACTTTGGAAATATTCAAGTTCTAATAATGGACTAACGGTGGACTTTTCCATCTGCAGGTTATATTGAATGGCCAGCAGAGGCAGTGTTGCAGAGGAGAATCTCTCTGCGTTGCTGAGACAAAAGAAAAAAGAAATCCAATTCTTCAGCCTTCTCCATGCCTCTATCAATTTATATGGTAAGTCAAACTCGCGTTTAATCGTTTTGCTCTCATTAAAAGTAGTTCATAGCATCTGATGGCTCTCAGGACCTTTTAGTGGGGTCTTCTGCATAAATATAACTTTTTAAGATGGTAGCAGTATTGATTAACTGATAGGGATGTGCTAAAATGAAGAGGTTAGAATCTGTTTCTCATAGTAAGATGGTAGCAATATTGATTAACTGATAGGGATGTGCTAAAATGAAGAGGTTAGAATCTGTTTCTCATAAATTTTATTATTTCCACTAACTGTAGCATAAACCTTCCTCCCTTAACTTATCAGATCACTGAACTGCTATTGGTGTACCATAACCTAAAAGAACTCCAGTGAGAAGGGTACGCTGTCACTTGGCTGCTAAAGAGATCTTTCTATCTACGTCCTCATATAGGTGCTAGAGTTGTGTAGAGTGGTAGCAAATGAGGCATAGGATTTAGAGAAGTGTGCTAGGTTGAAATTAAAATGGAGAATAGAATTTTTAGTGAACTTTGAATTTTCACAATATTACAGACACTATTGTACTAAGTATGAACGCGTTATGAAAATAATTTCATTTGGTAGTGTTGTCTTTACTTTGGAAATATTCAAGTTCTAATAATGGACTAACGGTGGACTTTTCCATCTGCAGGTTATATTGAATGGCCAGCAGAGGCAGTGTTGCAGAGGAGAATCTCTCTGCGTTGCTGAGACAAAAGAAAAAAGAAATCCAATTCTTCAGCCTTCTCCATGCCTCTATCAATTTATATGGTAAGTCAAACTCGCGTTTAATCGTTTTGCTCTCATTAAAAGTAGTTCATAGCATCTGATGGCTCTCAGGACCTTTTAGTGGGGTCTTCTGCATAAATATAACTTTTTAAGATGGTAGCAGTATTGATTAACTGATAGGGATGTGCTAAAATGAAGAGGTTAGAATCTGTTACTCATAGTTTTTATAATTTCCACTAACTGCAGCATAAACCTTCCTCCCTTAACTTATCAGATCACTGAATTGCTATTGGTGTACCATAACCTAAAAGAACTCCAGTGAGAAGGGTACGCTGTCACTTGGCTGCTAAAGAGATCTTTCTATCTACGTCCTCATATAGGTGCTAGAGTTGTGTAGAGAGTGGTAGCAAATGAGGCATAGGATTTAGAGAAGTGTGCTAGGTTGAAATTAAAATGGAGAATAGAATTTTTAGTGAACGTTGAATTTTCACAATATTACAGACACTATTGTACTAAGTATGAACGCTTTATGAAAATAATTTCATTTGGTAGTGTTGTCTTTACTTTGGAAATATTCAAGTTCTAATAATGGACTAACTGTGGACTTTTCCATCTGCAGGTTATATTGAATGGCCAGCAGAGGCAGTGTTGCAGAGGAGAATCTCTCTGCGTTGCTGAGAGAAAAGAAAAAAGAAATCCAATTCTTCAGCCTTCTCCACGCCTCTATCAATTTATATGGTAAGTCAAACTCGCGTTTAATCGTTTTGCTCTCATTAAAAGTAGTTCATAGCATCTGATGGCTCTCAGGACCTTTTAGTGGGGTCTTCTGCATAAATATAACTTTTTAAGATGGTAGCAATATTGATTAACTGATAGGGATGTGCTAAAATGAAGAGGTTAGAATCTGTTTCTCATAGTAAGATGGTAGCAATATTGATTAACTGATAGGGATGTGCTAAAATGAAGAGGTTAGAATCTGTTTCTCATAGTTTTTATTATTTCCACTAACTGTAGCATAAACCTTCCTCCCTTAACTTATCAGATCACTGAACTGCTATTGGTGTACCATAACCTAAAAGAACTCCAGTGAGAAGGGTACGCTGTCACTTGGCTGCTAAAGAGATCTTTCTATCTACGTCCTCATATAGGTGCTAGAGTTGTGTAGAGAGTGGTAGCAAATGAGGCATAGGATTTAGAGAAGTGTGCTAGGTTGAAATTAAAATGGAGAATAGAATTTTTAGTGAACTTTGAATTTTCACAATATTACAGACACTATTGTACTAAGTATGAACGCGTTATGAAAATAATTTCATTTGGTAGTGTTGTCTTTACTTTGGAAATATTCAAGTTCTAATAATGGACTAACGGTGGACTTTTCCATCTGCAGGTTATATTGAATGGCCAGCAGAGGCAGTGTTGCAGAGGAGAATCTCTCTGCGTTGCTGAGACAAAAGAAAAAAGAAATCCAATTCTTCAGCCTTCTCCATGCCTCTATCAATTTATATGGTAAGTCAAACTCGCGTTTAATCGTTTTGCTCTCATTAAAAGTAGTTCATAGCATCTGATGGCTCTCAGGACCTTTTAGTGGGGTCTTCTGCATAAATATAACTTTTTAAGATGGTAGCAGTATTGATTAACTGATAGGGATGTGCTAAAATGAAGAGGTTAGAATCTGTTTCTCATAGTAAGATGGTAGCAATATTGATTAACTGATAGGGATGTGCTAAAATGAAGAGGTTAGAATCTGTTTCTCATAAATTTTATTATTTCCACTAACTGTAGCATAAACCTTCCTCCCTTAACTTATCAGATCACTGAACTGCTATTGGTGTACCATAACCTAAAAGAACTCCAGTGAGAAGGGTACGCTGTCACTTGGCTGCTAAAGAGATCTTTCTATCTACGTCCTCATATAGGTGCTAGAGTTGTGTAGAGAGTGGTAGCAAATGAGGCATAGGATTTAGAGAAGTGTGCTAGGTTGAAATTAAAATGGAGAATAGAATTTTTAGTGAACTTTGAATTTTCACAATATTACAGACACTATTGTACTAAGTATGAACGCTTTATGAAAATAATTTCATTTGGTAGTGCTGTCTTTACTTTGGAAATATTCAAGTTCTAATAATGGACTAACGGTGGACTTTTCCATTTGCAGGTTATATTGAATGGCCAGCAGAGGCAGTGTTGCAGAGGAGAATCTCTCTGCGTTGCTGAGACAAAAAAAAAAGAAATCCAATTCTTCAGCCTTCTCCATGCCTCTATCAATTTATATGGTAAGTCAAACTCGCGTTTAATCGTTTTGCTTTCATTAAAAGTAGTTCATAGCATCTGATGGCTCTCAGGACCTTTTAGTGGGGTCTTCTGCATAAATATAACTTTTTAAGATGGTAGCAATATTGATTAACTGATAGGGATGTGCTAAAATGAAGAGGTTAGAATCTGTTTCTCATAGTTTTTATTATTTCCACTAACTGTAGCATAAACCTTCCTCCCTTAACTTATCAGATCACTGAACTGCTATTGGTGTACCATAACCTAAAAGAACTCCAGTGAGAAGGGTACGCTGTCACTTGGCTGCTAAAGAGATCTTTCTATCTACGTCCTCATATAGGTGCTAGAGTTGTGTAGAGAGTGGTAGCAAATGAGGCATAGGATTTAGAGAAGTGTGCTAGGTTGAAATTAAAATGGAGAATAGAATTATCTGAAAGAAACACGTTAGTTAGATTCCTCACCTTAGAATATCCCCAGGCGTCAGACTGGATCCGGAAGATTTTTCGTCAGCAATACCCCTTGCGCGTCGCTAGGCGTCGTCTGCGGCTCCGCGTCCGTCGTCGGCGTCGTGCGCCGGGATGACGTCGTCGGAGTACTTAGACGCCGCCCTCGCGCGCTGACGTCAGTTCTTCTTTTTTCCGCGCCAGTAAGCGCAGATCCGGGAGAGCTACCCCTTTTAGTCTTTTTTGACTAACTCTTTTTGATCATTTTTGATCCCTGTCTGTCGACATCTGGTGCCGGTAGGATGCCTGGGTTCAAGGCTTGTGAAGACTGTCATCGACTGATGTCGGTGACCGATCACCACCGCCGGTGCCTCTATTGCTTAGGCCTCGACCACGACGCGGAGTCGTGCAACGACTGCCAGGCCCTGACTTCGAAGGCTAGGCGGGAGCCGTCCCGCAAGCTTCTCGAGCTTCGCCACTCGGCTCCGCGTCGTGCGCGATCCCGGTCCAGGAGGAGGTCCAAGGATCGCTCGCGGAGCCCTAGCCGACGCCACCATCGATCGTCGGGCTCCAAGTCGTCGGGTAAGTCCAAGCACTCAAAGAAGTCCAAGAGGCGACATCGCTCTTCGGACTCCCCTCGCCGGTCGCGCGACTTGGCCGAGGGTCCAAGTGGTTCCACCCCCGCGGCTCCGGCGGAGCCGCAGGTGCCGCGTCCGCCCCCATACCTTCCGGTCCCTGGGGCTGACGCGGCGCCGGCGGAGATCAGCGCCTTCCTCTCGGCCATGAGGAGCCTGGCCCCGCCGTCGACGCCCGCTGGCGCGCCTTCGGGCCCCGCGGGCTCGACTGGGCGACCTCGCGTGCCGGCGGCTCCGGCCCCGGCGCCGTCGACGACTCCGGTCTCGACGCCGCAGGTCCCCGCGGGGCCCATGCCTGGGCCCCAGTCGACGCCGGTTGACCTTGTCACTCCTCCACCGGCGCCGACGCCTGAACCACCGACGCCGTCACCGGCGCCGCCGACGCCGACGCCTGTGACGCCGACGCCCCAGTTTAGCCCTCATCCGGACCCGACGCCGGCACGGCGTCCGCCGACGCCGCATCCGACGCCGCTAGAGACCTACCATCTCTACAGTCCGGTTCCGATCATTCCTCCTGTTTATCAGGAATCGGAAGAAGGGGGCGACTGGGAGGGGTTCGAGGACCCTCTGGCTGTTCAGTCACAGCTTTCTCAGGACTGGGCAGATGAACTGGGGGAGGCCAGCGGGCTGGACACCTCGCCAGACGCTGGATTCACTTCTCCTCCGACCGTGGCTTCGGAGGAGGGTGCAGCATTTTCTGTGGTGCTGCGCAAGGCGGCTGAGGCCCTTGGGCTCGAGTTGCCTGCCGTGGCTGTGAGGACCAACATCCTCACTGAGGTGCTTCAAACCTCAGCAAGCTCCACTGAGCCTCTGCTGCCGTTTAACGAGGCCCTCACTGACGTTCTGCAGGGCACCTGGTCCAAGCCCTCCACAGTTCCTCCTGTGGATAGGAACGTTGCCAGGCGCCACCGCCCTGCTCCGGGCGACCCCAGCTTCCTGTCCCAACACCCCACCCCCGAGAGTCTGGTTATCCAGGCCTCTACTTCCCAATCCTCCTTCCCGACCGCTCCGCCGGACCGGGATTCCAAGAGACTCGAGCAGTTTGGCAAGAAACTGTTCTCGTCCCTTAGTTTGGGCCTGCGGTCCTTAAATACCGCCTGTCTCTTGGACCGTTATTCCCATTCCCTGTGGGATACGGTGGAGGACGTGCTGCCCCTGTGTCCGGAGGAGGTCCGGCCACGTCTTTCCCAGGCTCTGGCCGATGGGAGGGATGCAGCACGGCACGCCATAAGATGTGGGCTTGACACCACGGACTCGCTAGGTCGGGCGATTTCCACCACGGTGGCGCTCCGCCGCCACGCCTGGATGCGGTCCACGTCATTTTCCGGGGATGTCCAGAACACCCTCATGGACATGCCCTTTGATGGCACTCGCCTGTTTGGTGAGAAGGCGGACAGTGCGCTGAACCGCTTTAAGGACTCCCGGGCTACGGCCAAGTCCTTGGGCCTCTCGGCTCCGCGGGCGCACACCTCCGCTTTTCGCCCCTTTCGTGGCCAAGGAAGGGGCGCCTCCTCACGTCCGCAGAGCCACCAGCCGCAGAACCAACCTGCGCGCGGTCGCGGACGTGGCTTCCGCCGTGGCGGAAATGGAGGCCGACGTGGTCAGCCCACATCCACCCCGGCAGCATCCGCCTCAAAGCCTTCCTAGTCCGAGCTTTCAGGCCCATACCACGCCAGTGGGCGGCAGAGTTCGCCATCACCTGCTCCACTGGCGGTCCATAACATCGGACAGGTGGGTGCTGCAAATCGTCCGAAGGGGCTACTCCCTCCCCTTCGAGACGACCCCTCCAGCCATGCCACCACAGCACCACCGTATCTCGGGGGATCATTTGGATCTTCTCCGCGAGGAAGTTTCGGCTCTCTTGGCCAAGGGGGCCGTCGAGCGCGTTCCGAGTCCAGAAGTAGGTCGTGGTTGTTATTCCCACTACTTTCTGGTTCCCAAGAAGGGCAAGGGGGGCCTGCGCCCTATCTTGGACCTCCGGAACGTCAATGCCTTCCTCCGAAAGGAAAGGTTCAAGATGCTAACGTTGGCTCAGGTTTTAACTGCCCTAGACCCTGGAGACTGGATGGTAGCGTTGGACTTGCAGGACGCATATTTCCATATCCCCGTCCTGCCGGCCCACCGGCGTTACCTGCGGTTCACGGTGGGCCAAGAGCACTTTCAGTTTACCGTGCTCCCCTTCGGCCTCACCAGTGCCCCTCGGGTGTTCACGAAAGTGATGGCGGTGGTCGCAGCTCATCTGCGCAGATCAGGGGTCCCAGTCTTCCCCTATCTCGACGACTGGTTGTTGAAGGCGGGCTCGCCCCAGGCAGTCGTCTCCCACCTCCAGACTACGGCGGATCTCCTGCATTTGCTGGGGTTTTCCATCAACGTGCCGAAGTCACACTTGCGTCCCTCTCAGAAGCTCCTCTTCATCGGAGCGGTTCTCGATTCGGCGCAGTTCCGGGTCCATCCACCGGAACAGCGGGTCCGGGATATACAGGCCCTGATTCCCATCTTTCGGCCTCTATCCCGGGTTTCGGTCAGGCTAGTGTTGCGGCTTCTGGGGCTGATGGCCTCCTGCATCCTACTAGTGCATCACGCCAGGCGGCGCATGCGGGCTCTGCAGTGGGACCTGAAGTTTCAGTGGGCCCAGCATCACGGCAACCTGTCCGACCATGTCTTGATCTCGGAGGGTACTGCACAGCAGTTGCAGTGGTGGCTCACGGACCGCGAGTGGGTCAAGGGCAAGAGCCTCTCCCTTCCCCAACCGGAGCACGTAGTAGTGACGGATGCGTCCCTCCTGGGATGGGGTGGCCATATGGGAGAGGCGGAGATCAGAGGCCTCTGGTCTCCGGCGGAGTCTCGTCTCCACATCAACCTGTTGGAGTTGAGAGCGATCCGGCTTGCACTGAAAGCCTTCCTTCCCTCTGTCAGGGGAAGTGTCGTGCAGGTGTTCACGGACAACACCACCGCCATGTGGTACTGCAACAAACAGGGCGGGGTGGGGTCGTGGACCCTTTGTCAGGAGGCTCTGCGCCTCTGGACATGGCTGGAACACCAGGGCGTCACCCTGGTGGTTCAACATCTGGCGGGCTCTCTGAACGCCAGAGCAGACGAACTCAGCCGCCGGTGCATGATGGATCACGAATGGCGTCTGAACTCCGAAGTGGTGCAAGGCCTCTTTCAGCAGTGGGGAGAGCCTTGGTTAGATCTATTCGCCACCGAAGAGAACGCGCAATGTCAGCAGTTCTGCGCGTTGGAATTGCCAAGGCGGCACTCGCTCGGCGACGCTTTTCGTCACGAGTGGAGTTGCGGTCTGTTGTACGCCTTTCCGCCTATACCACTTCTGCCCAGAGTGCTGAAGATCAGGCGCGACCGGGCCCAAGTCATCTTGGTGGCTCCGGATTGGGCACGAAGATACTGGTATCCCGAGCTACTCAGTCTGTTGACCGATCCCCCGATACGTCTGCCCCTTCGGGAGGATCTTCTGTCGCAGCAGCAGGGGACGGTCCTCCACCCGAACCTGTCCAGCCTCCACCTCCATGCGTGGAGATTGAGCGGCGGCAGTTGATGCCATTTGACTTGCCTCCTGAAGTCTGTGATATCATTCTGGCAGCCAGGCGTCCCTCCACAAAGTCGGTATACGCCTGCCGGTGGAACAAATTTGTGGCATGGTGCACAGCAAAGGCTGTGGATCCCCTTTCCGCCCCTCTTTCTGAGGTTCTCCTCTTCCTTCTTTCTCTGGCCCGGCAGGGCTCTGCCCTGGGCACCCTGAAAGGTTATCTTGCTGCCATCTCCGCCTTCTTGCGGCTTCCTGATCAGCCTTCTCTTTTCAAGTCCCCTGTGGTTACACGCTTTCTCAAAGGCATTACACACACGTTCCCTCCTGTCCCTTTTGTAATGCCTCAGTGGGACTTGAATCTGGTTTTGACATTCCTGATGTGCGCTCCCTTCGAGCCTCTTCACAATTGCCCTCTTCGTCTTCTAACTCTAAAGACTGCTTTTCTGGTAGCCATCACCTCGGCTAGACGGGTGAGTGAGCTCCAGGCTTTATCTTCAAAGCCTCCTTTTCTATCTGTTCATCCGGACAAGGTTGTCCTTCGGCCTCGTCCCTCTTTTCTTCCTAAAGTGGTGACTCCATTTCACCTTGGGCAGTCTGTCACCTTGCCCACCTTCTTTCCGCCTCCGCATCCTTCCAAAGAGGAAGAGAGGCTCCACCGTCTGGACCCAAAACGTGCGCTCTCCTTCTATCTGGACCGCACAAAACAGTTCCGGGTGGACGACCAGCTTTTTGTTGGGTACGTGGGCGCTAAGAAGGGGAAAGCTGTGCACAAACGAACCATCTCTCGGTGGGTCGTTTTGTGTATAAAAATCTGCTATTCCTTGGCTAAAAAGGACCCTCCTGTTGGGCTGCGCGCCCATTCTACTCGGGCCACGGCGGCTACTACTGCCTTGGGACGGGGAGTCCCTTTGCAGGACATCTGTCAGGCGGCGACGTGGGCTTCTCTACACACGTTTGCCAGGCATTATTGCCTTGACAGCCAAGTCCGGAGGGATGGCTTCTTTGGCCGTTCTGTCCTCCAGGACTTTCTGGTGTGATCTTGGTTCGCAGACCCTCCACCGGGGATGGTATTGCTTGGGTATCTATTCTAAGGTGAGGAATCTAACTAACGTGTTTCTTTCAGATGAACAAGTTACTAACCTTCGGTAACGATGTATCTGTAAGAAACATTAGTTAGTTAGATTCCTCACCGACCCTCCCATCCTCCCCGTTCTGCGAACTGACATCTAGGGTTAAGGTTGTCCTTTCAGGCCCCTAGATTTTATTTTTGGCACCAGTGTCGGTCTTTGCATGGCTCTGCGTTCCTGGCGCGGAAGGCTATGTACAAGAACTGACGTCAGCGCGCGAGGGCGGCGTCTAAGTACTCCGACGTCATCCCGGCGCACGACGCCGACGACGGACGCGGAGCCGCAGACGACGCCTAGCGACGCGCAAGGGGTATTGCTGACGAAAAATCTTCCGGATCCAGTCTGACGCCTGGGGATATTCTAAGGTGAGGAATCTAACTAACTAATGTTTCTTACAGATACATCGTTACCGAAGGTTAGTAACTTGTTCTTTAGTGAACGTTGAATTTTCACAATATTACAGACACTATTGTACTAAGTATGAACGCTTTATGAAAATAATTTCATTTGGTAGTGTTGTCTTTACTTTGGAAATATTCAAGTTCTAATAATGGACTAACGGTGGACTTTTCCATTTGCAGGTTATATTGAATGGCCAGCAGAGGCAGTGTTGCAGAGGAGAATCTCTCTGCGTTGCTGAGACAAAAAAAAAAGAAATCCAATTCTTCAGCCTTCTCCATGCCTCTATCAATTTATATGGTAAGTCAAACTCGCGTTTAATCGTTTTGCTTTCATTAAAAGTAGTTCATAGCATCTGATGGCTCTCAGGACCTTTTAGTGGGGTCTTCTGCATAAATATAACTTTTTAAGATGGTAGCAATATTGATTAACTGATAGGGATGTGCTAAAATGAAGAGGTTAGAATCGGTTTCTCATAGTTTTTATTATTTCCACTAACTGTAGCATAAACCTTCCTCAACCTATCAGATCACTGAATTGCTATTGGTGTACCATAACCTAAAAGAACTCCAGTGAGAAGGGTACGCTGGCACTTGGCTGCTAAAGAGATCTTTCTATCTACGTCCTCATATAGGTGCTAGAGTTGTGTAGAGAGTGGTAGCAAATGAGGCATAGGATTTAGAGAAGTGTGCTAGGTTGAAATTAAAATGGAGAATAGAATTTTTAGTGAACGTTGAATTTTCACAATATTACAGACACTATTGTACTAAGTATGAACGCTTTATGAAAATAATTTCATTTGGTAGTGTTGTCTTTACTTTGGAAATATTCAAGTTCTAATAATGGACTAACGGTGGACTTTTCCATCTGCAGGTTATATTGAATGGCCAGCAGAGGCAGTGTTGCAGAGGAGAATCTCTCTGCGTTGCTGAGACAAAAGAAAAAAGAAATCCAATTCTTCAGCCTTCTCCATGCCTCTATCAATTTATATGGTAAGTCAAACTCGCGTTTAATCGTTTTGCTCTCATTAAAAGTAGTTCATAGCATCTGATGGCTCTCAGGACCTTTTAGTGGGGTCTTCTGCATAAATATAACTTTTTAAGATGGTAGCAGTATTGATTAACTGATAGGGATGTGCTAAAATGAAGAGGTTAGAATCTGTTTCTCATAGTTTTTATTATTTCCACTAACTGTAGCATAAACCTTCCTCCCTTAACTTATCAGATCACTGAACTGCTATTGGTGTACCATAACCTAAAAGAACTCCAGTGAGAAGGGTACGCTGTCACTTGGCTGCTAAAGAGATCTTTCTATCTACGTCCTCATATAGGTGCTAGAGTTGTGTAGAGAGTGGTAGCAAATGAGGCATAGGATTTAGAGAAGTGTGCTAGGTTGAAATTAAAATGGAGAATAGAATTATCTGAAAGAAACACGTTAGTTAGATTCCTCACCTTAGAATATCCCCAGGCGTCAGACTGGATCCGGAAGATTTTTCGTCAGCAATACCCCTTGCGCGTCGCTAGGCGTCGTCTGCGGCTCCGCGTCCGTCGTCGGCGTCGTGCGCCGGGATGACGTCGTCGGAGTACTTAGACGCCGCCCTCGCGCGCTGACGTCAGTTCTTCTTTTTTCCGCGCCAGTAAGCGCAGATCCGGGAGAGCTACCCCTTTTAGTCTTTTTTGACTAACTCTTTTTGATCATTTTTGATCCCTGTCTGTCGACATCTGGTGCCGGTAGGATGCCTGGGTTCAAGGCTTGTGAAGACTGTCATCGACTGATGTCGGTGACCGATCACCACCGCCGGTGCCTCTATTGCTTAGGCCTCGACCACGACGCGGAGTCGTGCAACGACTGCCAGGCCCTGACTTCGAAGGCTAGGCGGGAGCCGTCCCGCAAGCTTCTCGAGCTTCGCCACTCGGCTCCGCGTCGTGCGCGATCCCGGTCCAGGAGGAGGTCCAAGGATCGCTCGCGGAGCCCTAGCCGACGCCACCATCGATCGTCGGGCTCCAAGTCGTCGGGTAAGTCCAAGCACTCAAAGAAGTCCAAGAGGCGACATCGCTCTTCGGACTCCCCTCGCCGGTCGCGCGACTTGGCCGAGGGTCCAAGTGGTTCCACCCCCGCGGCTCCGGCGGAGCCGCAGGTGCCGCGTCCGCCCCCATACCTTCCGGTCCCTGGGGCTGACGCGGCGCCGGCGGAGATCAGCGCCTTCCTCTCGGCCATGAGGAGCCTGGCCCCGCCGTCGACGCCCGCTGGCGCGCCTTCGGGCCCCGCGGGCTCGACTGGGCGACCTCGCGTGCCGGCGGCTCCGGCCCCGGCGCCGTCGACGACTCCGGTCTCGACGCCGCAGGTCCCCGCGGGGCCCATGCCTGGGCCCCAGTCGACGCCGGTTGACCTTGTCACTCCTCCACCGGCGCCGACGCCTGAACCACCGACGCCGTCACCGGCGCCGCCGACGCCGACGCCTGTGACGCCGACGCCCCAGTTTAGCCCTCATCCGGACCCGACGCCGGCACGGCGTCCGCCGACGCCGCATCCGACGCCGCTAGAGACCTACCATCTCTACAGTCCGGTTCCGATCATTCCTCCTGTTTATCAGGAATCGGAAGAAGGGGGCGACTGGGAGGGGTTCGAGGACCCTCTGGCTGTTCAGTCACAGCTTTCTCAGGACTGGGCAGATGAACTGGGGGAGGCCAGCGGGCTGGACACCTCGCCAGACGCTGGATTCACTTCTCCTCCGACCGTGGCTTCGGAGGAGGGTGCAGCATTTTCTGTGGTGCTGCGCAAGGCGGCTGAGGCCCTTGGGCTCGAGTTGCCTGCCGTGGCTGTGAGGACCAACATCCTCACTGAGGTGCTTCAAACCTCAGCAAGCTCCACTGAGCCTCTGCTGCCGTTTAACGAGGCCCTCACTGACGTTCTGCAGGGCACCTGGTCCAAGCCCTCCACAGTTCCTCCTGTGGATAGGAACGTTGCCAGGCGCCACCGCCCTGCTCCGGGCGACCCCAGCTTCCTGTCCCAACACCCCACCCCCGAGAGTCTGGTTATCCAGGCCTCTACTTCCCAATCCTCCTTCCCGACCGCTCCGCCGGACCGGGATTCCAAGAGACTCGAGCAGTTTGGCAAGAAACTGTTCTCGTCCCTTAGTTTGGGCCTGCGGTCCTTAAATACCGCCTGTCTCTTGGACCGTTATTCCCATTCCCTGTGGGATACGGTGGAGGACGTGCTGCCCCTGTGTCCGGAGGAGGTCCGGCCACGTCTTTCCCAGGCTCTGGCCGATGGGAGGGATGCAGCACGGCACGCCATAAGATGTGGGCTTGACACCACGGACTCGCTAGGTCGGGCGATTTCCACCACGGTGGCGCTCCGCCGCCACGCCTGGATGCGGTCCACGTCATTTTCCGGGGATGTCCAGAACACCCTCATGGACATGCCCTTTGATGGCACTCGCCTGTTTGGTGAGAAGGCGGACAGTGCGCTGAACCGCTTTAAGGACTCCCGGGCTACGGCCAAGTCCTTGGGCCTCTCGGCTCCGCGGGCGCACACCTCCGCTTTTCGCCCCTTTCGTGGCCAAGGAAGGGGCGCCTCCTCACGTCCGCAGAGCCACCAGCCGCAGAACCAACCTGCGCGCGGTCGCGGACGTGGCTTCCGCCGTGGCGGAAATGGAGGCCGACGTGGTCAGCCCACATCCACCCCGGCAGCATCCGCCTCAAAGCCTTCCTAGTCCGAGCTTTCAGGCCCATACCACGCCAGTGGGCGGCAGAGTTCGCCATCACCTGCTCCACTGGCGGTCCATAACATCGGACAGGTGGGTGCTGCAAATCGTCCGAAGGGGCTACTCCCTCCCCTTCGAGACGACCCCTCCAGCCATGCCACCACAGCACCACCGTATCTCGGGGGATCATTTGGATCTTCTCCGCGAGGAAGTTTCGGCTCTCTTGGCCAAGGGGGCCGTCGAGCGCGTTCCGAGTCCAGAAGTAGGTCGTGGTTGTTATTCCCACTACTTTCTGGTTCCCAAGAAGGGCAAGGGGGGCCTGCGCCCTATCTTGGACCTCCGGAACGTCAATGCCTTCCTCCGAAAGGAAAGGTTCAAGATGCTAACGTTGGCTCAGGTTTTAACTGCCCTAGACCCTGGAGACTGGATGGTAGCGTTGGACTTGCAGGACGCATATTTCCATATCCCCGTCCTGCCGGCCCACCGGCGTTACCTGCGGTTCACGGTGGGCCAAGAGCACTTTCAGTTTACCGTGCTCCCCTTCGGCCTCACCAGTGCCCCTCGGGTGTTCACGAAAGTGATGGCGGTGGTCGCAGCTCATCTGCGCAGATCAGGGGTCCCAGTCTTCCCCTATCTCGACGACTGGTTGTTGAAGGCGGGCTCGCCCCAGGCAGTCGTCTCCCACCTCCAGACTACGGCGGATCTCCTGCATTTGCTGGGGTTTTCCATCAACGTGCCGAAGTCACACTTGCGTCCCTCTCAGAAGCTCCTCTTCATCGGAGCGGTTCTCGATTCGGCGCAGTTCCGGGTCCATCCACCGGAACAGCGGGTCCGGGATATACAGGCCCTGATTCCCATCTTTCGGCCTCTATCCCGGGTTTCGGTCAGGCTAGTGTTGCGGCTTCTGGGGCTGA
The DNA here is from genome assembly GCF_964204655.1 of Triturus cristatus. Classification (NCBI taxonomy): domain Eukaryota; kingdom Metazoa; phylum Chordata; class Amphibia; order Caudata; family Salamandridae; genus Triturus; species Triturus cristatus. Next base: position 564,709,514 of record NC_140593.1, read on the forward strand.
TGGCCTCCTGCATCCTACTAGTGCATCACGCCAGGCGGCGCATGCGGGCTCTGCAGTGGGACCTGAAGTTTCAGTGGGCCCAGCATCACGGCAACCTGTCCGACCATGTCTTGATCTCGGAGGGTACTGCACAGCAGTTGCAGTGGTGGCTCACGGACCGCGAGTGGGTCAAGGGCAAGAGCCTCTCCCTTCCCCAACCGGAGCACGTAGTAGTGACGGATGCGTCCCTCCTGGGATGGGGTGGCCATATGGGAGAGGCGGAGATCAGAGGCCTCTGGTCTCCGGCGGAGTCTCGTCTCCACATCAACCTGTTGGAGTTGAGAGCGATCCGGCTTGCACTGAAAGCCTTCCTTCCCTCTGTCAGGGGAAGTGTCGTGCAGGTGTTCACGGACAACACCACCGCCATGTGGTACTGCAACAAACAGGGCGGGGTGGGGTCGTGGACCCTTTGTCAGGAGGCTCTGCGCCTCTGGACATGGCTGGAACACCAGGGCGTCACCCTGGTGGTTCAACATCTGGCGGGCTCTCTGAACGCCAGAGCAGACGAACTCAGCCGCCGGTGCATGATGGATCACGAATGGCGTCTGAACTCCGAAGTGGTGCAAGGCCTCTTTCAGCAGTGGGGAGAGCCTTGGTTAGATCTATTCGCCACCGAAGAGAACGCGCAATGTCAGCAGTTCTGCGCGTTGGAATTGCCAAGGCGGCACTCGCTCGGCGACGCTTTTCGTCACGAGTGGAGTTGCGGTCTGTTGTACGCCTTTCCGCCTATACCACTTCTGCCCAGAGTGCTGAAGATCAGGCGCGACCGGGCCCAAGTCATCTTGGTGGCTCCGGATTGGGCACGAAGATACTGGTATCCCGAGCTACTCAGTCTGTTGACCGATCCCCCGATACGTCTGCCCCTTCGGGAGGATCTTCTGTCGCAGCAGCAGGGGACGGTCCTCCACCCGAACCTGTCCAGCCTCCACCTCCATGCGTGGAGATTGAGCGGCGGCAGTTGATGCCATTTGACTTGCCTCCTGAAGTCTGTGATATCATTCTGGCAGCCAGGCGTCCCTCCACAAAGTCGGTATACGCCTGCCGGTGGAACAAATTTGTGGCATGGTGCACAGCAAAGGCTGTGGATCCCCTTTCCGCCCCTCTTTCTGAGGTTCTCCTCTTCCTTCTTTCTCTGGCCCGGCAGGGCTCTGCCCTGGGCACCCTGAAAGGTTATCTTGCTGCCATCTCCGCCTTCTTGCGGCTTCCTGATCAGCCTTCTCTTTTCAAGTCCCCTGTGGTTACACGCTTTCTCAAAGGCATTACACACACGTTCCCTCCTGTCCCTTTTGTAATGCCTCAGTGGGACTTGAATCTGGTTTTGACATTCCTGATGTGCGCTCCCTTCGAGCCTCTTCACAATTGCCCTCTTCGTCTTCTAACTCTAAAGACTGCTTTTCTGGTAGCCATCACCTCGGCTAGACGGGTGAGTGAGCTCCAGGCTTTATCTTCAAAGCCTCCTTTTCTATCTGTTCATCCGGACAAGGTTGTCCTTCGGCCTCGTCCCTCTTTTCTTCCTAAAGTGGTGACTCCATTTCACCTTGGGCAGTCTGTCACCTTGCCCACCTTCTTTCCGCCTCCGCATCCTTCCAAAGAGGAAGAGAGGCTCCACCGTCTGGACCCAAAACGTGCGCTCTCCTTCTATCTGGACCGCACAAAACAGTTCCGGGTGGACGACCAGCTTTTTGTTGGGTACGTGGGCGCTAAGAAGGGGAAAGCTGTGCACAAACGAACCATCTCTCGGTGGGTCGTTTTGTGTATAAAAATCTGCTATTCCTTGGCTAAAAAGGACCCTCCTGTTGGGCTGCGCGCCCATTCTACTCGGGCCACGGCGGCTACTACTGCCTTGGGACGGGGAGTCCCTTTGCAGGACATCTGTCAGGCGGCGACGTGGGCTTCTCTACACACGTTTGCCAGGCATTATTGCCTTGACAGCCAAGTCCGGAGGGATGGCTTCTTTGGCCGTTCTGTCCTCCAGGACTTTCTGGTGTGATCTTGGTTCGCAGACCCTCCACCGGGGATGGTATTGCTTGGGTATCTATTCTAAGGTGAGGAATCTAACTAACGTGTTTCTTTCAGATGAACAAGTTACTAACCTTCGGTAACGATGTATCTGTAAGAAACATTAGTTAGTTAGATTCCTCACCGACCCTCCCATCCTCCCCGTTCTGCGAACTGACATCTAGGGTTAAGGTTGTCCTTTCAGGCCCCTAGATTTTATTTTTGGCACCAGTGTCGGTCTTTGCATGGCTCTGCGTTCCTGGCGCGGAAGGCTATGTACAAGAACTGACGTCAGCGCGCGAGGGCGGCGTCTAAGTACTCCGACGTCATCCCGGCGCACGACGCCGACGACGGACGCGGAGCCGCAGACGACGCCTAGCGACGCGCAAGGGGTATTGCTGACGAAAAATCTTCCGGATCCAGTCTGACGCCTGGGGATATTCTAAGGTGAGGAATCTAACTAACTAATGTTTCTTACAGATACATCGTTACCGAAGGTTAGTAACTTGTTCTTTAGTGAACGTTGAATTTTCACAATATTACAGACACTATTGTACTAAGTATGAACGCTTTATGAAAATAATTTCATTTGGTAGTGTTGTCTTTACTTTGGAAATATTCAAGTTCTAATAATGGACTAACGGTGGACTTTTCCATTTGCAGGTTATATTGAATGGCCAGCAGAGGCAGTGTTGCAGAGGAGAATCTCTCTGCGTTGCTGAGACAAAAAAAAAAGAAATCCAATTCTTCAGCCTTCTCCATGCCTCTATCAATTTATATGGTAAGTCAAACTCGCGTTTAATCGTTTTGCTTTCATTAAAAGTAGTTCATAGCATCTGATGGCTCTCAGGACCTTTTAGTGGGGTCTTCTGCATAAATATAACTTTTTAAGATGGTAGCAATATTGATTAACTGATAGGGATGTGCTAAAATGAAGAGGTTAGAATCGGTTTCTCATAGTTTTTATTATTTCCACTAACTGTAGCATAAACCTTCCTCAACCTATCAGATCACTGAATTGCTATTGGTGTACCATAACCTAAAAGAACTCCAGTGAGAAGGGTACGCTGGCACTTGGCTGCTAAAGAGATCTTTCTATCTACGTCCTCATATAGGTGCTAGAGTTGTGTAGAGAGTGGTAGCAAATGAGGCATAGGATTTAGAGAAGTGTGCTAGGTTGAAATTAAAATGGAGAATAGAATTTTTAGTGAACGTTGAATTTTCACAATATTACAGACACTATTGTACTAAGTATGAACGCTTTATGAAAATAATTTCATTTGGTAGTGTTGTCTTTACTTTGGAAATATTCAAGTTCTAATAATGGACTAACGGTGGACTTTTCCATTTGCAGGTTATATTGAATGGCCAGCAGAGGCAGTGTTGCAGAGGAGAATCTCTCTGCGTTGCTGAGACAAAAAAAAAAGAAATCCAATTCTTCAGCCTTCTCCATGCCTCTATCAATTTATATGGTAAGTCAAACTCGCGTTTTAATCGTTTTGCTTTCATTAAAAGTAGTTCATAGCATCTGATGGCTCTCAGGACCTTTTAGTGGGGTCTTCTGCATAAATATAACTTTTTAAGATGGTAGCAATATTGATTAACTGATAGGGATGTGCTAAAATGAAGAGGTTAGAATCTGTTTCTCATAGTAAGATGGTAGCAATATTGATTAACTGATAGGGATGTGCTAAAATGAAGAGGTTAGAATCTGTTTCTCATAGTTTTTATTATTTCCACTAACTGTAGCATAAACCTTCCTCCCTTAACTTATCAGATCACTGAACTGCTATTGGTGTACCATAACCTAAAAGAACTCCAGTGAGAAGGGTACGCTGTCACTTGGCTGCTAAAGAGATCTTTCTATCTACGTCCTCATATAGGTGCTAGAGTTGTGTAGAGAGTGGTAGCAAATGAGGCATAGGATTTAGAGAAGTGTGCTAGGTTGAAATTAAAATGGAGAATAGAATTTTTAGTGAACGTTGAATTTTCACAATATTACAGACACTATTGTACTAAGTATGAACGCTTTATGAAAATAATTTCATTTGGTAGTGTTGTCTTTACTTTGGAAATATTCAAGTTCTAATAATGGACTAACGGTGGACTTTTCCATTTGCAGGTTATATTGAATGGCCAGCAGAGGCAGTGTTGCAGAGGAGAATCTCTCTGCGTTGCTGAGACAAAAAAAAAAGAAATCCAATTCTTCAGCCTTCTCCATGCCTCTATCAATTTATATGGTAAGTCAAACTCGCGTTTAATCGTTTTGCTTTCATTAAAAGTAGTTCATAGCATCTGATGGCTCTCAGGACCTTTTAGTGGGGTCTTCTGCATAAATATAACTTTTTAAGATGGTAGCAATATTGATTAACTGATAGGGATGTGCTAAAATGAAGAGGTTAGAATCGGTTTCTCATAGTTTTTATTATTTCCACTAACTGTAGCATAAACCTTCCTCAACCTATCAGATCACTGAATTGCTATTGGTGTACCATAACCTAAAAGAACTCCAGTGAGAAGGGTACGCTGGCACTTGGCTGCTAAAGAGATCTTTCTATCTACGTCCTCATATAGGTGCTAGAGTTGTGTAGAGAGTGGTAGCAAATGAGGCATAGGATTTAGAGAAGTGTGCTAGGTTGAAATTAAAATGGAGAATAGAATTTTTAGTGAACGTTGAATTTTCACAATATTACAGACACTATTGTACTAAGTATGAACGCTTTATGAAAATAATTTCATTTGGTAGTGTTGTCTTTACTTTGGAAATATTCAAGTTCTAATAATGGACTAACTGTGGACTTTTCCATCTGCAGGTTATATTGAATGGCCAGCAGAGGCAGTGTTGCAGAGGAGAATCTCTCTGCGTTGCTGAGACAAAAGAAAAAAGAAATCCAATTCTTCAGCCTTCTCCACGCCTCTATCAATTTATATGGTAAGTCAAACTCGCGTTTAATCGTTTTGCTCTCATTAAACGTAGTTCATAGCATCTGATGGCTCTCAGGACCTTTTAGTGGGGTCTTCTGCATAAATATAACTTTTTAAGATGGTAGCAATATTGATTAACTGATAGGGATGTGCTAAAATGAAGAGGTTAGAATCTGTTTCTCATAGTAAGATGGTAGCAATATTGATTAACTGATAGGGATGTGCTAAAATGAAGAGGTTAGAATCTGTTTCTCATAGTTTTTATTATTTCCACTAACTGTAGCATAAACCTTCCTCCCTTAACTTATCAGATCACTGAACTGCTATTGGTGTACCATAACCTAAAAGAACTCCAGTGAGAAGGGTACGCTGTCACTTGGCTGCTAAAGAGATCTTTCTATCTACGTCCTCATATAGGTGCTAGAGTTGTGTAGAGAGTGGTAGCAAATGAGGCATAGGATTTAGAGAAGTGTGCTAGGTTGAAATTAAAATGGAGAATAGAATTTTTAGTGAACGTTGAATTTTCACAATATTACAGACACTATTGTACTAAGTATGAACGCTTTATGAAAATAATTTCATTTGGTAGTGTTGTCTTTACTTTGGAAATATTCAAGTTCTAATAATGGACTAACGGTGGACTTTTCCATTTGCAGGTTATATTGAATGGCCAGCAGAGGCAGTGTTGCAGAGGAGAATCTCTCTGCGTTGCTGAGACAAAAAAAAAAGAAATCCAATTCTTCAGCCTTCTCCATGCCTCTATCAATTTATATGGTAAGTCAAACTCGCGTTTAATCGTTTTGCTTTCATTAAAAGTAGTTCATAGCATCTGATGGCTCTCAGGACCTTTTAGTGGGGTCTTCTGCATAAATATAACTTTTTAAGATGGTAGCAATATTGATTAACTGATAGGGATGTGCTAAAATGAAGAGGTTAGAATCGGTTTCTCATAGTTTTTATTATTTCCACTAACTGTAGCATAAACCTTCCTCAACCTATCAGATCACTGAATTGCTATTGGTGTACCATAACCTAAAAGAACTCCAGTGAGAAGGGTACGCTGGCACTTGGCTGCTAAAGAGATCTTTCTATCTACGTCCTCATATAGGTGCTAGAGTTGTGTAGAGAGTGGTAGCAAATGAGGCATAGGATTTAGAGAAGTGTGCTAGGTTGAAATTAAAATGGAGAATAGAATTTTTAGTGAACGTTGAATTTTCACAATATTACAGACACTATTGTACTAAGTATGAACGCTTTATGAAAATAATTTCATTTGGTAGTGTTGTCTTTACTTTGGAAATATTCAAGTTCTAATAATGGACTAACTGTGGACTTTTCCATCTGCAGGTTATATTGAATGGCCAGCAGAGGCAGTGTTGCAGAGGAGAATCTCTCTGCGTTGCTGAGACAAAAGAAAAAAGAAATCCAATTCTTCAGCCTTCTCCACGCCTCTATCAATTTATATGGTAAGTCAAACTCGCGTTTAATCGTTTTGCTCTCATTAAACGTAGTTCATAGCATCTGATGGCTCTCAGGACCTTTTAGTGGGGTCTTCTGCATAAATATAACTTTTTAAGATGGTAGCAATATTGATTAACTGATAGGGATGTGCTAAAATGAAGAGGTTAGAATCTGTTTCTCATAGTAAGATGGTAGCAATATTGATTAACTGATAGGGATGTGCTAAAATGAAGAGGTTAGAATCTGTTTCTCATAGTTTTTATTATTTCCACTAACTGTAGCATAAACCTTCCTCCCTTAACTTATCAGATCACTGAACTGCTATTGGTGTACCATAACCTAAAAGAACTCCAGTGAGAAGGGTACGCTGTCACTTGGCTGCTAAAGAGATCTTTCTATCTACGTCCTCATATAGGTGCTAGAGTTGTGTAGAGAGTGGTAGCAAATGAGGCATAGGATTTAGAGAAGTGTGCTAGGTTGAAATTAAAATGGAGAATAGAATTTTTAGTGAACGTTGAATTTTCACAATATTACAGACACTATTGTACTAAGTATGAACGCTTTATGAAAATAATTTCATTTGGTAGTGTTGTCTTTACTTTGGAAATATTCAAGTTCTAATAATGGACTAACGGTGGACTTTTCCATTTGCAGGTTATATTGAATGGCCAGCAGAGGCAGTGTTGCAGAGGAGAATCTCTCTGCGTTGCTGAGACAAAAAAAAAAGAAATCCAATTCTTCAGCCTTCTCCATGCCTCTATCAATTTATATGGTAAGTCAAACTCGCGTTTAATCGTTTTGCTTTCATTAAAAGTAGTTCATAGCATCTGATGGCTCTCAGGACCTTTTAGTGGGGTCTTCTGCATAAATATAACTTTTTAAGATGGTAGCAATATTGATTAACTGATAGGGATGTGCTAAAATGAAGAGGTTAGAATCGGTTTCTCATAGTTTTTATTATTTCCACTAACTGTAGCATAAACCTTCCTCAACCTATCAGATCACTGAATTGCTATTGGTGTACCATAACCTAAAAGAACTCCAGTGAGAAGGGTACGCTGGCACTTGGCTGCTAAAGAGATCTTTCTATCTACGTCCTCATATAGGTGCTAGAGTTGTGTAGAGAGTGGTAGCAAATGAGGCATAGGATTTAGAGAAGTGTGCTAGGTTGAAATTAAAATGGAGAATAGAATTTTTAGTGAACGTTGAATTTTCACAATATTACAGACACTATTGTACTAAGTATGAACGCTTTATGAAAATAATTTCATTTGGTAGTGTTGTCTTTACTTTGGAAATATTCAAGTTCTAATAATGGACTAACTGTGGACTTTTCCATCTGCAGGTTATATTGAATGGCCAGCAGAGGCAGTGTTGCAGAGGAGAATCTCTCTGCGTTGCTGAGACAAAAGAAAAAAGAAATCCAATTCTTCAGCCTTCTCCACGCCTCTATCAATTTATATGGTAAGTCAAACTCGCGTTTTAATCGTTTTGCTCTCATTAAACGTAGTTCATAGCATCTGATGGCTCTCAGGACCTTTTAGTGGGGTCTTCTGCATAAATATAACTTTTTAAGATGGTAGCAATATTGATTAACTGATAGGGATGTGCTAAAATGAAGAGGTTAGAATCTGTTTCTCATAGTAAGATGGTAGCAATATTGATTAACTGATAGGGATGTGCTAAAATGAAGAGGTTAGAATCTGTTTCTCATAGTTTTTATTATTTCCACTAACTGTAGCATAAACCTTCCTCCCTTAACTTATCAGATCACTGAACTGCTATTGGTGTACCATAACCTAAAAGAACTCCAGTGAGAAGGGTACGCTGTCACTTGGCTGCTAAAGAGATCTTTCTATCTACGTCCTCATATAGGTGCTAGAGTTGTGTAGAGAGTGGTAGCAAATGAGGCATAGGATTTAGAGAAGTGTGCTAGGTTGAAATTAAAATGGAGAATAGAATTTTTAGTGAACGTTGAATTTTCACAATATTACAGACACTATTGTACTAAGTATGAACGCTTTATGAAAATAATTTCATTTGGTAGTGTTGTCTTTACTTTGGAAATATTCAAGTTCTAATAATGGACTAACGGTGGACTTTTCCATTTGCAGGTTATATTGAATGGCCAGCAGAGGCAGTGTTGCAGAGGAGAATCTCTCTGCGTTGCTGAGACAAAAAAAAAAGAAATCCAATTCTTCAGCCTTCTCCATGCCTCTATCAATTTATATGGTAAGTCAAACTCGCGTTTAATCGTTTTGCTTTCATTAAAAGTAGTTCATAGCATCTGATGGCTCTCAGGACCTTTTAGTGGGGTCTTCTGCATAAATATAACTTTTTAAGATGGTAGCAATATTGATTAACTGATAGGGATGTGCTAAAATGAAGAGGTTAGAATCTGTTTCTCATAGTTTTTATTATTTCCACTAACTGTAGCATAAACCTTCCTCCCTTAACTTATCAGATCACTGAACTGCTATTGGTGTACCATAACCTAAAAGAACTCCAGTGAGAAGGGTACGCTGTCACTTGGCTGCTAAAGAGATCTTTCTATCTACGTCCTCATATAGGTGCTAGAGTTGTGTAGAGAGTGGTAGCAAATGAGGCATAGGATTTAGAGAAGTGTGCTAGGTTGAAATTAAAATGGAGAATAGAATTTTTAGTGAACGTTGAATTTTCACAATATTACAGACACTATTGTACTAAGTATGAACGCTTTATGAAAATAATTTCATTTGGTAGTGTTGTCTTTACTTTGGAAATATTCAAGTTCTAATAATGGACTAACGGTGGACTTTTCCATTTGCAGGTTATATTGAATGGCCAGCAGAGGCAGTGTTGCAGAGGAGAATCTCTCTGCGTTGCTGAGACAAAAAAAAAAGAAATCCAATTCTTCAGCCTTCTCCATGCCTCTATCAATTTATATGGTAAGTCAAACTCGCGTTTAATCGTTTTGCTTTCATTAAAAGTAGTTCATAGCATCTGATGGCTCTCAGGACCTTTTAGTGGGGTCTTCTGCATAAATATAACTTTTTAAGATGGTAGCAATATTGATTAACTGATAGGGATGTGCTAAAATGAAGAGGTTAGAATCGGTTTCTCATAGTTTTTATTATTTCCACTAACTGTAGCATAAACCTTCCTCAACCTATCAGATCACTGAATTGCTATTGGTGTACCATAACCTAAAAGAACTCCAGTGAGAAGGGTACGCTGGCACTTGGCTGCTAAAGAGATCTTTCTATCTACGTCCTCATATAGGTGCTAGAGTTGTGTAGAGAGTGGTAGCAAATGAGGCATAGGATTTAGAGAAGTGTGCTAGGTTGAAATTAAAATGGAGAATAGAATTTTTAGTGAACGTTGAATTTTCACAATATTACAGACACTATTGTACTAAGTATGAACGCTTTATGAAAATAATTTCATTTGGTAGTGTTGTCTTTACTTTGGAAATATTCAAGTTCTAATAATGGACTAACTGTGGACTTTTCCATCTGCAGGTTATATTGAATGGCCAGCAGAGGCAGTGTTGCAGAGGAGAATCTCTCTGCGTTGCTGAGACAAAAGAAAAAAGAAATCCAATTCTTCAGCCTTCTCCACGCCTCTATCAATTTATATGGTAAGTCAAACTCGCGTTTAATCGTTTTGCTCTCATTAAACGTAGTTCATAGCATCTGATGGCTCTCAGGACCTTTTAGTGGGGTCTTCTGCATAAATATAACTTTTTAAGATGGTAGCAATATTGATTAACTGATAGGGATGTGCTAAAATGAAGAGGTTAGAATCTGTTTCTCATAGTAAGATGGTAGCAATATTGATTAACTGATAGGGATGTGCTAAAATGAAGAGGTTAGAATCTGTTTCTCATAGTTTTTATTATTTCCACTAACTGTAGCATAAACCTTCCTCCCTTAACTTATCAGATCACTGAACTGCTATTGGTGTACCATAACCTAAAAGAACTCCAGTGAGAAGGGTACGCTGTCACTTGGCTGCTAAAGAGATCTTTCTATCTACGTCCTCATATAGGTGCTAGAGTTGTGTAGAGAGTGGTAGCAAATGAGGCATAGGATTTAGAGAAGTGTGCTAGGTTGAAATTAAAATGGAGAATAGAATTTTTAGTGAACGTTGAATTTTCACAATATTACAGACACTATTGTACTAAGTATGAACGCTTTATGAAAATAATTTCATTTGGTAGTGTTGTCTTTACTTTGGAAATATTCAAGTTCTAATAATGGACTAACGGTGGACTTTTCCATTTGCAGGTTATATTGAATGGCCAGCAGAGGCAGTGTTGCAGAGGAGAATCTCTCTGCGTTGCTGAGACAAAAAAAAAAGAAATCCAATTCTTCAGCCTTCTCCATGCCTCTATCAATTTATATGGTAAGTCAAACTCGCGTTTAATCGTTTTGCTTTCATTAAAAGTAGTTCATAGCATCTGATGGCTCTCAGGACCTTTTAGTGGGGTCTTCTGCATAAATATAACTTTTTAAGATGGTAGCAATATTGATTAACTGATAGGGATGTGCTAAAATGAAGAGGTTAGAATCGGTTTCTCATAGTTTTTATTATTTCCACTAACTGTAGCATAAACCTTCCTCAACCTATCAGATCACTGAATTGCTATTGGTGTACCATAACCTAAAAGAACTCCAGTGAGAAGGGTACGCTGGCACTTGGCTGCTAAAGAGATCTTTCTATCTACGTCCTCATATAGGTGCTAGAGTTGTGTAGAGAGTGGTAGCAAATGAGGCATAGGATTTAGAGAAGTGTGCTAGGTTGAAATTAAAATGGAGAATAGAATTTTTAGTGAACGTTGAATTTTCACAATATTACAGACACTATTGTACTAAGTATGAACGCTTTATGAAAATAATTTCATTTGGTAGTGTTGTCTTTACTTTGGAAATATTCAAGTTCTAATAATGGACTAACTGTGGACTTTTCCATCTGCAGGTTATATTGAATGGCCAGCAGAGGCAGTGTTGCAGAGGAGAATCTCTCTGCGTTGCTGAGACAAAAGAAAAAAGAAATCCAATTCTTCAGCCTTCTCCACGCCTCTATCAATTTATATGGTAAGTCAAACTCGCGTTTTAATCGTTTTGCTCTCATTAAACGTAGTTCATAGCATCTGATGGCTCTCAGGACCTTTTAGTGGGGTCTTCTGCATAAATATAACTTTTTAAGATGGTAGCAATATTGATTAACTGATAGGGATGTGCTAAAATGAAGAGGTTAGAATCTGTTTCTCATAGTAAGATGGTAGCAATATTGATTAACTGATAGGGATGTGCTAAAATGAAGAGGTTAGAATCTGTTTCTCATAGTTTTTATTATTTCCACTAACTGTAGCATAAACCTTCCTCCCTTAAGTTATCAGATCACTGAACTGCTATTGGTGTACCATAACCTAAAAGAACTCCAGTGAGAAGGGTACGCTGTCACTTGGCTGCTAAAGAGATCTTTCTATCTACGTCCTCATATAGGTGCTAGAGTTGTGTAGAGAGTGGTAGCAAATGAGGCATAGGATTTAGAGAAGTGTGCTAGGTTGAAATTAAAATGGAGAATAGAATTTTTAGTGAACGTTGAATTTTCACAATATTACAGACACTATTGTACTAAGTATGAACGCTTTATGAAAATAATTTCATTTGGTAGTGTTGTCTTTACTTTGGAAATATTCAAGTTCTAATAATGGACTAACGGTGGACTTTTCCATTTGCAGGTTATATTGAATGGCCAGCAGAGGCAGTGTTGCAGAGGAGAATCTCTCTGCGTTGCTGAGACAAAAAAAAAAGAAATCCAATTCTTCAGCCTTCTCCATGCCTCTATCAATTTATATGGTAAGTCAAACTCGCGTTTAATCGTTTTGCTTTCATTAAAAGTAGTTCATAGCATCTGATGGCTCTCAGGACCTTTTAGTGGGGTCTTCTGCATAAATATAACTTTTTAAGATGGTAGCAATATTGATTAACTGATAGGGATGTGCTAAAATGAAGAGGTTAGAATCTGTTTCTCATAGTTTTTATTATTTCCACTAACTGTAGCATAAACCTTCCTCCCTTAACTTATCAGATCACTGAACTGCTATTGGTGTACCATAACCTAAAAGAACTCCAGTGAGAAGGGTACGCTGTCACTTGGCTGCTAAAGAGATCTTTCTATCTACGTCCTCATATAGGTGCTAGAGTTGTGTAGAGAGTGGTAGCAAATGAGGCATAGGATTTAGAGAAGTGTGCTAGGTTGAAATTAAAATGGAGAATAGAATTTTTAGTGAACGTTGAATTTTCACAATATTACAGACACTATTGTACTAAGTATGAACGCTTTATGAAAATAATTTCATTTGGTAGTGTTGTCTTTACTTTGGAAATATTCAAGTTCTAATAATGGACTAACGGTGGACTTTTCCATTTGCAGGTTATATTGAATGGCCAGCAGAGGCAGTGTTGCAGAGGAGAATCTCTCTGCGTTGCTGAGACAAAAAAAAAAGAAATCCAATTCTTCAGCCTTCTCCATGCCTCTATCAATTTATATGGTAAGTCAAACTCGCGTTTAATCGTTTTGCTTTCATTAAAAGTAGTTCATAGCATCTGATGGCTCTCAGGACCTTTTAGTGGGGTCTTCTGCATAAATATAACTTTTTAAGATGGTAGCAATATTGATTAACTGATAGGGATGTGCTAAAATGAAGAGGTTAGAATCGGTTTCTCATAGTTTTTATTATTTCCACTAACTGTAGCATAAACCTTCCTCAACCTATCAGATCACTGAATTGCTATTGGTGTACCATAACCTAAAAGAACTCCAGTGAGAAGGGTACGCTGGCACTTGGCTGCTAAAGAGATCTTTCTATCTACGTCCTCATATAGGTGCTAGAGTTGTGTAGAGAGTGGTAGCAAATGAGGCATAGGATTTAGAGAAGTGTGCTAGGTTGAAATTAAAATGGAGAATAGAATTTTTAGTGAACGTTGAATTTTCACAATATTACAGACACTATTGTACTAAGTATGAACGCTTTATGAAAATAATTTCATTTGGTAGTGTTGTCTTTACTTTGGAAATATTCAAGTTCTAATAATGGACTAACTGTGGACTTTTCCATCTGCAGGTTATATTGAATGGCCAGCAGAGGCAGTGTTGCAGAGGAGAATCTCTCTGCGTTGCTGAGACAAAAGAAAAAAGAAATCCAATTCTTCAGCCTTCTCCACGCCTCTATCAATTTATATGGTAAGTCAAACTCGCGTTTAATCGTTTTGCTCTCATTAAACGTAGTTCATAGCATCTGATGGCTCTCAGGACCTTTTAGTGGGGTCTTCTGCATAAATATAACTTTTTAAGATGGTAGCAATATTGATTAACTGATAGGGATGTGCTAAAATGAAGAGGTTAGAATCTGTTTCTCATAGTAAGATGGTAGCAATATTGATTAACTGATAGGGATGTGCTAAAATGAAGAGGTTAGAATCTGTTTCTCATAGTTTTTATTATTTCCACTAACTGTAGCATAAACCTTCCTCCCTTAACTTATCAGATCACTGAACTGCTATTGGTGTACCATAACCTAAAAGAACTCCAGTGAGAAGGGTACGCTGTCACTTGGCTGCTAAAGAGATCTTTCTATCTACGTCCTCATATAGGTGCTAGAGTTGTGTAGAGAGTGGTAGCAAATGAGGCATAGGATTTAGAGAAGTGTGCTAGGTTGAAATTAAAATGGAGAATAGAATTTTTAGTGAACGTTGAATTTTCACAATATTACAGACACTATTGTACTAAGTATGAACGCTTTATGAAAATAATTTCATTTGGTAGTGTTGTCTTTACTTTGGAAATATTCAAGTTCTAATAATGGACTAACGGTGGACTTTTCCATTTGCAGGTTATATTGAATGGCCAGCAGAGGCAGTGTTGCAGAGGAGAATCTCTCTGCGTTGCTGAGACAAAAAAAAAAGAAATCCAATTCTTCAGCCTTCTCCATGCCTCTATCAATTTATATGGTAAGTCAAACTCGCGTTTAATCGTTTTGCTTTCATTAAAAGTAGTTCATAGCATCTGATGGCTCTCAGGACCTTTTAGTGGGGTCTTCTGCATAAATATAACTTTTTAAGATGGTAGCAATATTGATTAACTGATAGGGATGTGCTAAAATGAAGAGGTTAGAATCGGTTTCTCATAGTAAGATGGTAGCAATATTGATTAACTGATAGGGATGTGCTAAAATGAAGAGATTAGAATCTGTTTCTCATAGTTTTTATTATTTCCACTAACTGTAGCATAAACCTTCCTCCCTTAACTTATCAGATCACTGAACTGCTATTGGTGTACCATAACCTAAAAGAACTCCAGTGAGAAGGGTACGCTGTCACTTGGCTGCTAAAGAGATCTTTCTATCTACGTCCTCATATAGGTGCTAGAGTTGTGTAGAGAGTGGTAGCAAATGAGGCATAGGATTTAGAGAAGTGTGCTAGGTTGAAATTAAAATGGAGAATAGAATTTTTAGTGAACTTTGAATTTTCACAATATTACAGACACTATTGTACTAAGTATGAACGCTTTATGAAAATAATTTCATTTGGTAGTGTTGTCTTTACTTTGGAAATATTCAAGTTCTAATAATGGACTAACGGTGGACTTTTCCATCTGCAGGTTATATTGAATGGCCAGCAGAGGCAGTGTTGCAGAGGAGAATCTCTCTGCGTTGCTGAGACAAAAGAAAAAAGAAATCCAATTCTTCAGCCTTCTCCATGCCTCTATCAATTTATATGGTAAGTCAAACTCGCGTTTAATCGTTTTGCTCTCATTAAAAGTAGTTCATAGCATCTGATGGCTCTCAGGACCTTTTAGTGGGGTCTTCTGCATAAATATAACTTTTTAAGATGGTAGCAATATTGATTAACTGATAGGGATGTGCTAAAATGAAGAGGTTAGAATCTGTTACTCATAGTTTTTATAATTTCCACTAACTGCAGCATAAACCTTCCTCCCTTAACTTATCAGATCACTGAATTGCTATTGGTGTACCATAACCTAAAAGAACTCCAGTGAGAAGGGTACGCTGTCACTTGGCTGCTAAAGAGATCTTTCTATCTACGTCCTCGTATAGGTGCTAGAGTTGTGTAGAGAGTGGTAGCAAATGAGGCATAGGATTTAGAGAAGTGTGCTAGGTTGAAATTAAAATGGAGAATAGAATTTTTAGTGAACGTTGAATTTTCACAATATTACAGACACTATTGTACTAAGTATGAACGCTTTATGAAAATAATTTTATTTCGTAGTGTTGTCTTTACTTTGGAAATATTCAAGTTCTAATAATGGACTAACGGTGGACTTTTCCATCTGCAGGTTATATTGAATGGCCAGCAGAGGCAGTGTTGCAGAGGAGAATCTCTCTGCGTTGCTGAGACAAAAGAAAAAAGAAATCCAATTCTTCAGCCTTCTCCATGCCTCTATCAATTTATATGGTAAGTCAAACTCGCGTTTAATCGTTTTGCTCTCATTAAAAGTAGTTCATAGCATCTGATGGCTCTCAGGACCTTTTAGTGGGGTCTTCTGCATAAATATAACTTTTTAAGATGGTAGCAGTATTGATTAACTGATAGGGATGTGCTAAAATGAAGAGGTTAGAATCTGTTACTCATAGTTTTTATAATTTCCACTAACTGCAGCATAAACCTTCCTCCCTTAACTTATCAGATCACTGAATTGCTATTGGTGTACCATAACCTAAAAGAACTCAAGTGAGAAGGGTACGCTGTCACTTGGCTGCTAAAGAGATCTTTCTATCTACGTCCTCATATAGGTGCTAGAGTTGTGTAGAGAGTGGTAGAAAATGAGGCATAGGATTTAGAGAAGTGTGCTAGTTTGAAATTAAAATGGAGAATAGAATTTTTAGTGAACGTTGAATTTTCACAATATTACAGACACTATTGTACTAAGTATGAACGCGTTATGAAAATAATTTCATTTGGTAGTGTTGTCTTTACTTTGGAAATATTCAAGTTCTAATAATGGACTAACTGTGGACTTTTCCATCTGCAGGTTATATTGAATGGCCAACAGAGGCAGTGTTGCAGAGGAGAATCTCTCTGCGTTGCTGAGACAAAAGAAAAAAGAAATCCAATTCTTCAGCCTTCTCCACGCCTCTATCAATTTATATGGTAAGTCAAACTCGCGTTTAATCGTTTTGCTCTCATTAAAAGTAGTTCATAGCATCTGATGGCTCTCAGGACCTTTTAGTGGGGTCTTCTGCATAAATATAACTTTTTAAGATGGTAGCAATATTGATTAACTGATAGGGATGTGCTAAAATGAAGAGGTTAGAATCTGTTTCTCATAGTAAGATGGTAGCAATATTGATTAACTGATAGGGATGTGCTAAAATGAAGAGGTTAGAATCTGTTTCTCATAGTTTTTATTATTTCCACTAACTGTAGCATAAACCTTCCTCCCTTAACTTATCAGATCACTGAACTGCTATTGGTGTACCATAACCTAAAAGAACTCCAGTGAGAAGGGTACGCTGTCACTTGGCTGCTAAAGAGATCTTTCTATCTACGTCCTCATATAGGTGCTAGAGTTGTGTAGAGAGTGGTAGCAAATGAGGCATAGGATTTAGAGAAGTGTGCTAGGTTGAAATTAAAATGGAGAATAGAATTTTTAGTGAACTTTGAATTTTCACAATATTACAGACACTATTGTACTAAGTATGAACGCGTTATGAAAATAATTTCATTTGGTAGTGTTGTCTTTACTTTGGAAATATTCAAGTTCTAATAATGGACTAACGGTGGACTTTTCCATCTGCAGGTTATATTGAATGGCCAGCAGAGGCAGTGTTGCAGAGGAGAATCTCTCTGCGTTGCTGAGACAAAAGAAAAAAGAAATCCAATTCTTCAGCCTTCTCCATGCCTCTATCAATTTATATGGTAAGTCAAACTCGCGTTTAATCGTTTTGCTCTCATTAAAAGTAGTTCATAGCATCTGATGGCTCTCAGGACCTTTTAGTGGGGTCTTCTGCATAAATATAACTTTTTAAGATGGTAGCAGTATTGATTAACTGATAGGGATGTGCTAAAATGAAGAGGTTAGAATCTGTTTCTCATAGTTTTTATTATTTCCACTAACTGTAGCATAAACCTTCCTCCCTTAACTTATCAGATCACTGAACTGCTATTGGTGTACCATAACCTAAAAGAACTCCAGTGAGAAGGGTACGCTGTCACTTGGCTGCTAAAGAGATCTTTCTATCTACGTCCTCATATAGGTGCTAGAGTTGTGTAGAGAGTGGTAGCAAATGAGGCATAGGATTTAGAGAAGTGTGCTAGGTTGAAATTAAAATGGAGAATAGAATTTTTAGTGAACGTTGAATTTTCACAATATTACAGACACTATTGTACTAAGTATGAAGGCTTTATGAAAATAATTTCATTTGGTAGTGTTGTCTTTACTTTGGAAATATTCAAGTTCTAATAATGGACTAACGGTGGACTTTTCCATCTGCAGGTTATATTGAATGGCCAGCAGAGGCAGTGTTGCAGAGGAGAATCTCTCTGCGTTGCTGAGACAAAAGAAAAAAGAAATCCAATTCTTCAGCCTTCTCCATGCCTCTATCAATTTATATGGTAAGTCAAACTCGCGTTTAATCGTTTTGCTCTCATTAAAAGTAGTTCATAGCATCTGATGGCTCTCAGGACCTTTTAGTGGGGTCTTCTGCATAAATATAACTTTTTAAGATGGTAGCAATATTGATTAACTGATAGGGATGTGCTAAAATGAAGAGGTTAGAATCTGTTACTCATAGTTTTTATAATTTCCACTAACTGCAGCATAAACCTTCCTCCCTTAACTTATCAGATCACTGAATTGCTATTGGTGTACCATAACCTAAAAGAACTCCAGTGAGAAGGGTACGCTGTCACTTGGCTGCTAAAGAGATCTTTCTATCTACGTCCTCGTATAGGTGCTAGAGTTGTGTAGAGAGTGGTAGCAAATGAGGCATAGGATTTAGAGAAGTGTGCTAGGTTGAAATTAAAATGGAGAATAGAATTTTTAGTGAACGTTGAATTTTCACAATATTACAGACACTATTGTACTAAGTATGAACGCTTTATGAAAATAATTTTATTTCGTAGTGTTGTCTTTACTTTGGAAATATTCAAGTTCTAATAATGGACTAACGGTGGACTTTTCCATCTGCAGGTTATATTGAATGGCCAGCAGAGGCAGTGTTGCAGAGGAGAATCTCTCTGCGTTGCTGAGACAAAAGAAAAAAGAAATCCAATTCTTCAGCCTTCTCCATGCCTCTATCAATTTATATGGTAAGTCAAACTCGCGTTTAATCGTTTTGCTCTCATTAAAAGTAGTTCATAGCATCTGATGGCTCTCAGGACCTTTTAGTGGGGTCTTCTGCATAAATATAACTTTTTAAGATGGTAGCAGTATTGATTAACTGATAGGGATGTGCTAAAATGAAGAGGTTAGAATCTGTTACTCATAGTTTTTATAATTTCCACTAACTGCAGCATAAACCTTCCTCCCTTAACTTATCAGATCACTGAATTGCTATTGGTGTACCATAACCTAAAAGAACTCAAGTGAGAAGGGTACGCTGTCACTTGGCTGCTAAAGAGATCTTTCTATCTACGTCCTCATATAGGTGCTAGAGTTGTGTAGAGAGTGGTAGCAAATGAGGCATAGGATTTAGAGAAGTGTGCTAGGTTGAAATTAAAATGGAGAATAGAATTTTTAGTGAACTTTGAATTTTCACAATATTACAGACACTATTGTACTAAGTATGAACGCGTTATGAAAATAATTTCATTTGGTAGTGTTGTCTTTACTTTGGAAATATTTAAGTTCTAATAATGGACTAACGGTGGACTTTTCCATCTGCAGGTTATATTGAATGGCCAGCAGAGGCAGTGTTGCAGAGGAGAATCTCTCTGCGTTGCTGAGACAAAAGAAAAAAGAAATCCAATTCTTCAGCCTTCTCCATGCCTCTATCAATTTATATGGTAAGTCAAACTCGCGTTTAATCGTTTTGCTCTCATTAAAAGTAGTTCATAGCATCTGATGGCTCTCAGGACCTTTTAGTGGGGTCTTCTGCATAAATATAACTTTTTAAGATGGTAGCAGTATTGATTAACTGATAGGGATGTGCTAAAATGAAGAGGTTAGAATCTGTTACTCATAGTAAGATGGTAGCAATATTGATTAACTGATAGGGATGTGCTAAAATGAAGAGGTTAGAATCTGTTTCTCATAGTTTTTATTATTTCCACTAACTGTAGCATAAACCTTCCTCCCTTAACTTATCAGATCACTGAAATGCTATTGGTGTACCATAACCTAAAAGAACTCCAGTGAGAAGGGTACGCTGTCACTTGGCTGCTAAAGAGATCTTTCTATCTACGTCCTCATATAGGTGCTAGAGTTGTGTAGAGAGTGGTAGCAAATGAGGCATAGGATTTAGAGAAGTGTGCTAGGTTGAAATTAAAATGGAGAATAGAATTTTTAGTGAACGTTGAATTTTCACAATATTACAGACACTATTGTACTAAGTATGAACGCTTTATGAAAATAATTTCATTTGGTAGTGTTGTCTTTACTTTGGAAATATTCAAGTTCTAATAATGGACTAACTGTGGACTTTTCCATCTGCAGGTTATATTGAATGGCCAGCAGAGGCAGTGTTGCAGAGGAGAATCTCTCTGCGTTGCTGAGACAAAAGAAAAAAGAAATCCAATTCTTCAGCCTTCTCCACGCCTCTATCAATTTATATGGTAAGTCAAACTCGCGTTTAATCGTTTTGCTCTCATTAAAAGTAGTTCATAGCATCTGATGGCTCTCAGGACCTTTTAGTGGGGTCTTCTGCATAAATATAACTTTTTAAGATGGTAGCAATATTGATTAACTGATAGGGATGAGCTAAAATGAAGAGGTTAGAATCTGTTTCTCATAGTAAGATGGTAGCAATATTGATTAACTGATAGGGATGTGCTAAAATGAAGAGGTTAGAATCTGTTTCTCATAGTTTTTATTATTTCCACTAACTGTAGCATAAACCTTCCTCCCTTAACTTATCAGATCACTGAACTGCTATTGGTGTACCATAACCTAAAAGAACTCCAGTGAGAAGGGTACGCTGTCACTTGGCTGCTAAAGAGATCTTTCTATCTACGTCCTCGTATAGGTGCTAGAGTTGTGTAGAGAGTGGTAGCAAATGAGGCATAGGATTTAGAGAAGTGTGCTAGGTTGAAATTAAAATGGAGAATAGAATTTTTAGTGAACGTTGAATTTTCACAATATTACAGACACTATTGTACTAAGTATGAACGCTTTATGAAAATAATTTTATTTCGTAGTGTTGTCTTTACTTTGGAAATATTCAAGTTCTAATAATGGACTAACGGTGGACTTTTCCATTTGCAGGTTATATTGAATGGCCAGCAGAGGCAGTGTTACAGAGGAGAATCTCTCTGCGTTGCTGAGACAAAAAAAAAAGAAATCCAATTCTTCAGCCTTCTCCATGCCTCTATCAATTTATATGGTAAGTCAAACTCGCGTTTAATCGTTTTGCTCTCATTAAAAGTAGTTCATAGCATCTGATGGCTCTCAGGACCTTTTAGTGGGGTCTTCTGCATAAATAGAACTTTTTTACGATGGTAGCAATATTGATTAACTGATAGGGATCTGCTAAAATGAAGAGGTTAGAATCGGTTTCTCATAGTTTTTATTATTTCCACTAACTGTAGCATAAACCTTCCTCCCTTAACTTATCAGATCACTGAACTGCAATTGGTGTACCATAACCTAAAAGAACTCCAGTGAGAAGGGTACGCTGTCACTTGGCTGCTAAAGAGATCTTTCTATCTACGTCCTCATATAGGTGCTAGAGTTGTGTAGAGAGTGGTAGCAAATGAGGCATAGGATTTAGAGAAGTGTGCTAGGTTGAAATTAAAATGGAGAATAGAATTTTTAGTGAACGTTGAATTTTCACAATATTACAGACACTATTGTACTAAGTATGAACGCGTTATGAAAATAATTTCATTTGGTAGTGTTGTCTTTACTTTGGAAATATTCAAGTTCTAATAATGGACTAACGGTGGACTTTTCCATCTGCAGGTTATATTCAATGGCCAGCAGAGGCAGTGTTGCAGAGGAGAATCTCTCTGCGTTGCTGAGACAAAAGAAAAAAGAAATCCAATTCTTCAGCCTTCTCCATGCCTCTATCAATTTATATGGTAAGTCAAACTCGCGTTTAATCATTTTGCTCTCATTAAAAGTAGTTCATAGCATCTGATGGCTCTCAGGACCTTTTAGTGGGGTCTTCTGCATAAATATAACTTTTTAAGATGGTAGCAGTATTGATTAACTGATAGGGATGTGCTAAAATGAAGAGGTTAGAATCTGTTACTCATAGTTTTTATAATTTCCACTAACTGCAGCATAAACCTTCCTCCCTTAACTTATCAGATCACTGAATTGCTATTGGTGTACCATAACCTAAAAGAACTCCAGTGAGAAGGGTACGCTGTCACTTGGCTGCTAAAGAGATCTTTCTATCTACGTCCTCATATAGGTGCTAGAGTTGTGTAGAGAGTGGTAGCAAATGAGGCATAGGATTTAGAGAAGTGTGCTAGGTTGAAATTAAAATGGAGAATAGAATTTTTAGTGAACGTTGAATTTTCACAATATTACAGACACTATTGTACTAAGTATGAACGCTTTATGAAAATAATTTCATTTGGTAGTGTTGTCTTTACTTTGGAAATATTCAAGTTCTAATAATGGACTAACTGTGGACTTTTCCATCTGCAGGTTATATTGAATGGCCAGCAGAGGCAGTGTTGCAGAGGAGAATCTCTCTGCGTTGCTGAGACAAAAGAAAAAAGAAATCCAATTCTTCAGCCTTCTCCATGCCTCTATCAATTTATATGGTAAGTCAAACTCGCGTTTAATCGTTTTGCTCTCATTAAAAGTAGTTCATAGCATCTGATGGCTCTCAGGACCTTTTAGTGGGGTCTTCTGCATAAATATAACTTTTTAAGATGGTAGCAATATTGATTAACTGATAGGGATGTGCTAAAATGAAGAGGTTAGAATCTGTTTCTCATAGTAAGATGGTAGCAATATTGATTAACTGATAGGGATGTGCTAAAATGAAGAGGTTAGAATCTGTTTCTCATAGTTTTTATTATTTCCACTAACTGTAGCATAAACCTTCCTCCCTTAACTTATCAGATCACTGAACTGCTATTGGTGTACCATAACCTAAAAGAACTCCAGTGAGAAGGGTACGCTGTCACTTGGCTGCTAAAGAGATCTTTCTATCTACGTCCTCGTATAGGTGCTAGAGTTGTGTAGAGAGTGGTAGCAAATGAGGCATAGGATTTAGAGAAGTGTGCTAGGTTGAAATTAAAATGGAGAATAGAATTTTTAGTGAACGTTGAATTTTCACAATATTACAGACACTATTGTACTAAGTATGAACGCGTTATGAAAATAATTTCATTTGGTAGTGTTGTCTTTACTTTGGAAATATTTAAGTTCTAATAATGGACTAACGGTGGACTTTTCCATCTGCAGGTTATATTGAATGGCCAGCAGAGGCAGTGTTGCAGAGGAGAATCTCTCTGCGTTGCTGAGACAAAAGAAAAAAGAAATCCAATTCTTCAGCCTTCTCCATGCCTCTATCAATTTATATGGTAAGTCAAACTCGCGTTTAATCGTTTTGCTCTCATTAAAAGTAGTTCATAGCATCTGATGGCTCTCAGGACCTTTTAGTGGGGTCTTCTGCATAAATATAACTTTTTAAGATGGTAGCAGTATTGATTAACTGATAGGGATGTGCTAAAATGAAGAGGTTAGAATCTGTTACTCATAGTAAGATGGTAGCAATATTGATTAACTGATAGGGATGTGCTAAAATGAAGAGGTTAGAATCTGTTTCTCATAGTTTTTATTATTTCCACTAACTGTAGCATAAACCTTCCTCCCTTAACTTATCAGATCACTGAACTGCTATTGGTGTACCATAACCTAAAAGAACTCCAGTGAGAAGGGTACGCTGTCACTTGGCTGCTAAAGAGATCTTTCTATCTACGTCCTCATATAGGTGCTAGAGTTGTGTAGAGAGTGGTAGCAAATGAGGCATAGGATTTAGAGAAGTGTGCTAGGTTGAAATTAAAATGGAGAATAGAATTTTTAGTGAACGTTGAATTTTCACAATATTACAGACACTATTGTACTAAGTATGAACGCTTTATGAAAATAATTTCATTTGGTAGTGTTGTCTTTACTTTGGAAATATTCAAGTTCTAATAATGGACTAACTGTGGACTTTTCCATCTGCAGGTTATATTGAATGGCCAGCAGAGGCAGTGTTGCAGAGGAGAATCTCTCTGCGTTGCTGAGACAAAAGAAAAAAGAAATCCAATTCTTCAGCCTTCTCCATGCCTCTATCAATTTATATGGTAAGTCAAACTCGCGTTTAATCGTTTTGCTCTCATTAAAAGTAGTTCATAGCATCTGATGGCTCTCAGGACCTTTTAGTGGGGTCTTCTACATAAATATAACTTTTTAAGATGGTAGCAATATTGATTAACTGATAGGGATGTGCTAAAATGAAGAGGTTAGAATCTGTTTCTCATAGTAAGATGGTAGCAATATTGATTAACTGATAGGGATGTGCTAAAATGAAGAGGTTAGAATCTGTTTCTCATAGTTTTTATTATTTCCACTAACTGTAGCATAAACCTTCCTCCCTTAACTTATCAGATCACTGAACTGCTAAAGGTGTACCATAACCTAAAAGAACTCCAGTGAGAAGGGTACGCTGTCACTTGGCTGCTAAAGAGATCTTTCTATCTACGTCCTCGTATAGGTGCTAGAGTTGTGTAGAGAGTGGTAGCAAATGAGGCATAGGATTTAGAGAAGTGTGCTAGGTTGAAATTAAAATGGAGAATAGAATTTTTAGTGAACGTTGAATTTTCACAATATTACAGACACTATTGTACTAAGTATGAACGCGTTATGAAAATAATTTCATTTGGTAGTGTTGTCTTTACTTTGGAAATATTTAAGTTCTAATAATGGACTAACGGTGGACTTTTCCATCTGCAGGTTATATTGAATGGCCAGCAGAGGCAGTGTTGCAGAGGAGAATCTCTCTGCGTTGCTGAGACAAAAGAAAAAAGAAATCCAATTCTTCAGCCTTCTCCATGCCTCTATCAATTTATATGGTAAGTCAAACTCGCGTTTAATCGTTTTGCTCTCATTAAAAGTAGTTCATAGCATCTGATGGCTCTCAGGACCTTTTAGTGGGGTCTTCTGCATAAATATAACTTTTTAAGATGGTAGCAGTATTGATTAACTGATAGGGATGTGCTAAAATGAAGAGGTTAGAATCTGTTACTCATAGTAAGATGGTAGCAATATTGATTAACTGATAGGGATGTGCTAAAATGAAGAGGTTAGAATCTGTTTCTCATAGTTTTTATTATTTCCACTAACTGTAGCATAAACCTTCCTCCCTTAACTTATCAGATCACTGAACTGCTATTGGTGTACCATAACCTAAAAGAACTCCAGTGAGAAGGGTACGCTGTCACTTGGCTGCTAAAGAGATCTTTCTATCTACGTCCTCATATAGGTGCTAGAGTTGTGTAGAGAGTGGTAGCAAATGAGGCATAGGATTTAGAGAAGTGTGCTAGGTTGAAATTAAAATGGAGAATAGAATTTTTAGTGAACGTTGAATTTTCACAATATTACAGACACTATTGTACTAAGTATGAACGCTTTATGAAAATAATTTCATTTGGTAGTGTTGTCTTTACTTTGGAAATATTCAAGTTCTAATAATGGACTAACTGTGGACTTTTCCATCTGCAGGTTATATTGAATGGCCAGCAGAGGCAGTGTTGCAGAGGAGAATCTCTCTGCGTTGCTGAGACAAAAGAAAAAAGAAATCCAATTCTTCAGCCTTCTCCACGCCTCTATCAATTTATATGGTAAGTCAAACTCGCGTTTAATCGTTTTGCTCTCATTAAAAGTAGTTCATAGCATCTGATGGCTCTCAGGACCTTTTAGTGGGGTCTTCTGCATAAATATAACTTTTTAAGATGGTAGCAATATTGATTAACTGATAGGGATGTGCTAAAATGAAGAGGTTAGAATCTGTTTCTCATAGTAAGATGGTAGCAATATTGATTAACTGATAGGGATGTGCTAAAATGAAGAGGTTAGAATCTGTTTCTCATAGTTTTTATTATTTCCACTAACTGTAGCATAAACCTTCCTCCCTTAACTTATCAGATCACTGAACTGCTATTGGTGTACCATAACCTAAAAGAACTCCAGTGAGAAGGGTACGCTGTCACTTGGCTGCTAAAGAGATCTTTCTATCTACGTCCTCGTATAGGTGCTAGAGTTGTGTAGAGAGTGGTAGCAAATGAGGCATAGGATTTAGAGAAGTGTGCTAGGTTGAAATTAAAATGGAGAATAGAATTTTTAGTGAACGTTGAATTTTCACAATATTACAGACACTATTGTACTAAGTATGAACGCTTTATGAAAATAATTTTATTTCGTAGTGTTGTCTTTACTTTGGAAATATTCAAGTTCTAATAATGGACTAACGGTGGACTTTTCCATTTGCAGGTTATATTGAATGGCCAGCAGAGGCAGTGTTACAGAGGAGAATCTCTCTGCGTTGCTGAGACAAAAAAAAAAGAAATCCAATTCTTCAGCCTTCTCCATGCCTCTATCAATTTATATGGTAAGTCAAACTCGCGTTTAATCGTTTTGCTCTCATTAAAAGTAGTTCATAGCATCTGATGGCTCTCAGGACCTTTTAGTGGGGTCTTCTGCATAAATAGAACTTTTTTACGATGGTAGCAATATTGATTAACTGATAGGGATCTGCTAAAATGAAGAGGTTAGAATCGGTTTCTCATAGTTTTTATTATTTCCACTAACTGTAGCATAAACCTTCCTCCCTTAACTTATCAGATCACTGAACTGCTATTGGTGTACCATAACCTAAAAGAACTCCAGTGAGAAGGGTACGCTGTCACTTGGCTGCTAAAGAGATCTTTCTATCTACGTCCTCATATAGGTGCTAGAGTTGTGTAGAGAGTGGTAGCAAATGAGGCATAGGATTTAGAGAAGTGTGCTAGGTTGAAATTAAAATGGAGAATAGAATTTTTAGTGAACTTTGAATTTTCACAATATTACAGACACTATTGTACTAAGTATGAACGCTTTATGAAAATAATTTTATTTCGTAGTGTTGTCTTTACTTTGGAAATATTCAAGTTCTAATAATGGACTAACGGTGGACTTTTCCATTTGCAGGTTATATTGAATGGCCAGCAGAGGCAGTGTTACAGAGGAGAATCTCTCTGCGTTGCTGAGACAAAAAAAAAAGAAATCCAATTCTTCAGCCTTCTCCATGCCTCTATCAATTTATATGGTAAGTCAAACTCGCGTTTAATCGTTTTGCTCTCATTAAAAGTAGTTCATAGCATCTGATGGCTCTCAGGACCTTTTAGTGGGGTCTTCTGCATAAATAGAACTTTTTTACGATGGTAGCAATATTGATTAACTGATAGGGATCTGCTAAAATGAAGAGGTTAGAATCGGTTTCTCATAGTTTTTATTATTTCCACTAACTGTAGCATAAACCTTCCTCCCTTAACTTATCAGATCACTGAACTGCTATTGGTGTACCATAACCTAAAAGAACTCCAGTGAGAAGGGTACGCTGTCACTTGGCTGCTAAAGAGATCTTTCTATCTACGTCCTCATATAGGTGCTAGAGTTGTGTAGAGAGTGGTAGCAAATGAGGCATAGGATTTAGAGAAGTGTGCTAGGTTGAAATTAAAATGGAGAATAGAATTTTTAGTGAACTTTGAATTTTCACAATATTACAGACACTATTGTACTAAGTATGAACGCGTTATGAAAATAATTTCATTTGGTAGTGTTGTCTTTACTTTGGAAATATTCAAGTTCTAATAATGGACTAACGGTGGACTTTTCCATCTGCAGGTTATATTCAATGGCCAGCAGAGGCAGTGTTGCAGAGGAGAATCTCTCTGCGTTGCTGAGACAAAAGAAAAAAGAAATCCAATTCTTCAGCCTTCTCCATGCCTCTATCAATTTATATGGTAAGTCAAACTCGCGTTTAATCATTTTGCTCTCATTAAAAGTAGTTCATAGCATCTGATGGCTCTCAGGACCTTTTAGTGGGGTCTTCTGCATAAATATAACTTTTTAAGATGGTAGCAGTATTGATTAACTGATAGGGATGTGCTAAAATGAAGAGGTTAGAATCTGTTACTCATAGTTTTTATAATTTCCACTAACTGCAGCATAAACCTTCCTCCCTTAACTTATCAGATCACTGAATTGCTATTGGTGTACCATAACCTAAAAGAACTCCAGTGAGAAGGGTACGCTGTCACTTGGCTGCTAAAGAGATCTTTCTATCTACGTCCTCATATAGGTGCTAGAGTTGTGTAGAGAGTGGTAGCAAATGAGGCATAGGATTTAGAGAAGTGTGCTAGGTTGAAATTAAAATGGAGAATAGAATTTTTAGTGAACGTTGAATTTTCACAATATTACAGACACTATTGTACTAAGTATGAACGCTTTATGAAAATAATTTCATTTGGTAGTGTTGTCTTTACTTTGGAAATATTCAAGTTCTAATAATGGACTAACTGTGGACTTTTCCATCTGCAGGTTATATTGAATGGCCAGCAGAGGCAGTGTTGCAGAGGAGAATCTCTCTGCGTTGCTGAGACAAAAGAAAAAAGAAATCCAATTCTTCAGCCTTCTCCATGCCTCTATCAATTTATATGGTAAGTCAAACTCGCGTTTAATCGTTTTGCTCTCATTAAAAGTAGTTCATAGCATCTGATGGCTCTCAGGACCTTTTAGTGGGGTCTTCTGCATAAATATAACTTTTTAAGATGGTAGCAATATTGATTAACTGATAGGGATGTGCTAAAATGAAGAGGTTAGAATCTGTTTCTCATAGTAAGATGGTAGCAATATTGATTAACTGATAGGGATGTGCTAAAATGAAGAGGTTAGAATCTGTTTCTCATAGTTTTTATTATTTCCACTAACTGTAGCATAAACCTTCCTCCCTTAACTTATCAGATCACTGAACTGCTATTGGTGTACCATAACCTAAAAGAACTCCAGTGAGAAGGGTACGCTGTCACTTGGCTGCTAAAGAGATCTTTCTATCTACGTCCTCGTATAGGTGCTAGAGTTGTGTAGAGAGTGGTAGCAAATGAGGCATAGGATTTAGAGAAGTGTGCTAGGTTGAAATTAAAATGGAGAATAGAATTTTTAGTGAACGTTGAATTTTCACAATATTACAGACACTATTGTACTAAGTATGAACGCTTTATGAAAATAATTTTATTTCGTAGTGTTGTCTTTACTTTGGAAATATTCAAGTTCTA
Organism: Triturus cristatus; assembly: GCF_964204655.1. Classification (NCBI taxonomy): domain Eukaryota; kingdom Metazoa; phylum Chordata; class Amphibia; order Caudata; family Salamandridae; genus Triturus; species Triturus cristatus. The sequence goes on from NC_140593.1 coordinate 564,738,424, forward strand.
ATAATGGACTAAGGGTGGACTTTTCCATCTGCAGGTTATATTCAATGGCCAGCAGAGGCAGTGTTGCAGAGGAGAATCTCTCTGCGTTGCTGAGACAAAAGAAAAAAGAAATCCAATTCTTCAGCCTTCTCCATGCCTCTATCAATTTATATGGTAAGTCAAACTCGCGTTTAATCATTTTGCTCTCATTAAAAGTAGTTCATAGCATCTGATGGCTCTCAGGACCTTTTAGTGGGGTCTTCTGCATAAATATAACTTTTTAAGATGGTAGCAGTATTGATTAACTGATAGGGATGTGCTAAAATGAAGAGGTTAGAATCTGTTACTCATAGTTTTTATAATTTCCACTAACTGCAGCATAAACCTTCCTCCCTTAACTTATCAGATCACTGAATTGCTATTGGTGTACCATAACCTAAAAGAACTCCAGTGAGAAGGGTACGCTGTCACTTGGCTGCTAAAGAGATCTTTCTATCTACGTCCTCATATAGGTGCTAGAGTTGTGTAGAGAGTGGTAGCAAATGAGGCATAGGATTTAGAGAAGTGTGCTAGGTTGAAATTAAAATGGAGAATAGAATTTTTAGTGAACGTTGAATTTTCACAATATTACAGACACTATTGTACTAAGTATGAACGCTTTATGAAAATAATTTCATTTGGTAGTGTTGTCTTTACTTTGGAAATATTCAAGTTCTAATAATGGACTAACTGTGGACTTTTCCATCTGCAGGTTATATTGAATGGCCAGCAGAGGCAGTGTTGCAGAGGAGAATCTCTCTGCGTTGCTGAGACAAAAGAAAAAAGAAATCCAATTCTTCAGCCTTCTCCATGCCTCTATCAATTTATATGGTAAGTCAAACTCGCGTTTAATCGTTTTGCTCTCATTAAAAGTAGTTCATAGCATCTGATGGCTCTCAGGACCTTTTAGTGGGGTCTTCTGCATAAATATAACTTTTTAAGATGGTAGCAATATTGATTAACTGATAGGGATGTGCTAAAATGAAGAGGTTAGAATCTGTTTCTCATAGTAAGATGGTAGCAATATTGATTAACTGATAGGGATGTGCTAAAATGAAGAGGTTAGAATCTGTTTCTCATAGTTTTTATTATTTCCACTAACTGTAGCATAAACCTTCCTCCCTTAACTTATCAGATCACTGAACTGCTATTGGTGTACCATAACCTAAAAGAACTCCAGTGAGAAGGGTACGCTGTCACTTGGCTGCTAAAGAGATCTTTCTATCTACGTCCTCATATAGGTGCTAGAGTTGTGTAGAGAGTGGTAGCAAATGAGGCATAGGATTTAGAGAAGTGTGCTAGGTTGAAATTAAAATGGAGAATAGAATTTTTAGTGAACGTTGAATTTTCACAATATTACAGACACTATTGTACTAAGTATGAACGCGTTATGAAAATAATTTCATTTGGTAGTGTTGTCTTTACTTTGGAAATATTCAAGTTCTAATAATGGACTAACGGTGGACTTTTCCATTTGCAGGTTATATTGAATGGCCAGCAGAGGCAGTGTTACAGAGGAGAATCTCTCTGCGTTGCTGAGACAAAAAAAAAAGAAATCCAATTCTTCAGCCTTCTCCATGCCTCTATCAATTTATATGGTAAGTCAAACTCGCGTTTAATCGTTTTGCTCTCATTAAAAGTAGTTCATAGCATCTGATGGCTCTCAGGACCTTTTAGTGGGGTCTTCTGCATAAATAGAACTTTTTTACGATGGTAGCAATATTGATTAACTGATAGGGATCTGCTAAAATGAAGAGGTTAGAATCGGTTTCTCATAGTTTTTATTATTTCCACTAACTGTAGCATAAACCTTCCTCCCTTAACTTATCAGATCACTGAACTGCTATTGGTGTACCATAACCTAAAAGAACTCCAGTGAGAAGGGTACGCTGTCACTTGGCTGCTAAAGAGATCTTTCTATCTACGTCCTCATATAGGTGCTAGAGTTGTGTAGAGAGTGGTAGCAAATGAGGCATAGGATTTAGAGAAGTGTGCTAGGTTGAAATTAAAATGGAGAATAGAATTTTTAGTGAACTTTGAATTTTCACAATATTACAGACACTATTGTACTAAGTATGAACGCGTTATGAAAATAATTTCATTTGGTAGTGTTGTCTTTACTTTGGAAATATTCAAGTTCTAATAATGGACTAACGGTGGACTTTTCCATCTGCAGGTTATATTCAATGGCCAGCAGAGGCAGTGTTGCAGAGGAGAATCTCTCTGCGTTGCTGAGACAAAAGAAAAAAGAAATCCAATTCTTCAGCCTTCTCCATGCCTCTATCAATTTATATGGTAAGTCAAACTCGCGTTTAATCATTTTGCTCTCATTAAAAGTAGTTCATAGCATCTGATGGCTCTCAGGACCTTTTAGTGGGGTCTTCTGCATAAATATAACTTTTTAAGATGGTAGCAGTATTGATTAACTGATAGGGATGTGCTAAAATGAAGAGGTTAGAATCTGTTACTCATAGTTTTTATAATTTCCACTAACTGCAGCATAAACCTTCCTCCCTTAACTTATCAGATCACTGAATTGCTATTGGTGTACCATAACCTAAAAGAACTCCAGTGAGAAGGGTACGCTGTCACTTGGCTGCTAAAGAGATCTTTCTATCTACGTCCTCATATAGGTGCTAGAGTTGTGTAGAGAGTGGTAGCAAATGAGGCATAGGATTTAGAGAAGTGTGCTAGGTTGAAATTAAAATGGAGAATAGAATTTTTAGTGAACGTTGAATTTTCACAATATTACAGACACTATTGTACTAAGTATGAACGCTTTATGAAAATAATTTCATTTGGTAGTGTTGTCTTTACTTTGGAAATATTCAAGTTCTAATAATGGACTAACTGTGGACTTTTCCATCTGCAGGTTATATTGAATGGCCAGCAGAGGCAGTGTTGCAGAGGAGAATCTCTCTGCGTTGCTGAGACAAAAGAAAAAAGAAATCCAATTCTTCAGCCTTCTCCATGCCTCTATCAATTTATATGGTAAGTCAAACTCGCGTTTAATCGTTTTGCTCTCATTAAAAGTAGTTCATAGCATCTGATGGCTCTCAGGACCTTTTAGTGGGGTCTTCTGCATAAATATAACTTTTTAAGATGGTAGCAATATTGATTAACTGATAGGGATGTGCTAAAATGAAGAGGTTAGAATCTGTTTCTCATAGTAAGATGGTAGCAATATTGATTAACTGATAGGGATGTGCTAAAATGAAGAGGTTAGAATCTGTTTCTCATAGTTTTTATTATTTCCACTAACTGTAGCATAAACCTTCCTCCCTTAACTTATCAGATCACTGAACTGCTATTGGTGTACCATAACCTAAAAGAACTCCAGTGAGAAGGGTACGCTGTCACTTGGCTGCTAAAGAGATCTTTCTATCTACGTCCTCATATAGGTGCTAGAGTTGTGTAGAGAGTGGTAGCAAATGAGGCATAGGATTTAGAGAAGTGTGCTAGGTTGAAATTAAAATGGAGAATAGAATTTTTAGTGAACTTTGAATTTTCACAATATTACAGACACTATTGTTCTAAGTATGAACGCGTTATGAAAATAATTTCATTTGGTAGTGTTGTCTTTACTTTGGAAATATTCAAGTTCTAATAATGGACTAACTGTGGACTTTTCCATCTGCAGGTTATATTGAATGGCCAGCAGAGGCAGTGTTGCAGAGGAGAATCTCTCTGCGTTGCTGAGACAAAAAAAAAAGAAATCCAATTCTTCAGCCTTCTCCATGCCTCTATCAATTTATATGGTAAGTCAAACTCGCGTTTAATCGTTTTGCTCTCATTAAAAGTAGTTCATAGCATCTGATGGCTCTCAGGACCTTTTAGTGGGGTCTTCTGCATAAATATAACTTTTTAAGATGGTAGCAGTATTGATTAACTGATAGGGATGTGCTAAAATGAAGAGGTTAGAATCTGTTTCTCATAGTAAGATGGTAGCAATATTGATTAACTGATAGGGATGTGCTAAAATGAAGAGGTTAGAATCTGTTACTCATAGTTTTTATAATTTCCACTAACTGCAGCATAAACCTTCCTCCCTTAACTTATCAGATCACTGAATTGCTATTGGTGTACCATAACCTAAAAGAACTCCAGTGAGAAGGGTACGCTGTCACTTTGCTGCTAAAGAGATCTTTCTATCTACGTCCTCGTATAGGTGCTAGAGTTGTGTAGAGAGTGGTAGCAAATGAGGCATAGGATTTAGAGAAGTGTGCTAGGTTGAAATTAAAATGGAGAATAGAATTTTTAGTGAACGTTGAATTTTCATAATATTAGACACTATTATACTAAGTATGAACGCTTTATGAAAATAATTTTATTTCGTAGTGTTGTCTTTACTTTGGAAATATTCAAGTTCTAATAATGGACTAACGGTGGACTTTTCCATCTGCAGGTTATATTGAATGGCCAGCAGAGGCAGTGTTGCAGAGGATAATCTCTCTGCGTTGCTGAGACAACAAAAAAGAAATCCAATTCTTCAGCATTCTCCATGCCTCTATCAATTTATATGGTAAGTCAAACTCGCGTTTAATCGTTTTGCTCTCATTAAAAGTAGTTCATAACATCTGATGGCTCTCAGGACCTTTTAGTGGGGTCTTCTGCATATATATAACTTTTTAAGATGGTAGCAATATTGATTAACTGATAGGGATGTGCTAAAATGAAGAGGTTTGAATCTGATTCTCATAGTTTTTATTATTTCCACTAACTGTAGCATAAACCTTCCTCCCTTAACTTATCAGATCACTGAATTGCTATTGGTGTACCATAACCTAAAAGAACTCCAGTGAGAAGGGTATGCTGTCACTTGGCTGCTAAAGAGATCTTTCTATCTACGTCCTCATATAGGTGCTAGAGTTGTGTAGAGAGTGGTAGCAAATGAGGCATAGGATTTAGAGAAGTGTGCTAGGTTGAAATTAAAATGGAGAATAGAATTTTTAGTGAACGTTGAATTTTCACAATATTACAGACACTATTGTACTAAGTATGAACGCTTTATGAAAATAATTTCATTTGGTAGTGTTATCTTTACTTTGGAAATATTCAAGTTCTAATAATGGACTAAGGGTGGACTTTTCCATCTGCAGGTTATATTGATTGGCCAGCAGAGGCAGTGTTGCAGAGGAGAATCTCTCTGCGTTGCTGAGACAAAAAAAAAAAGAAATCCAATTCTTCAGCCTTCTCCATGCCTCTATCAATTTATATGGTAAGTCAAACTCGCGTTTAATCGTTTTGCTCTTATTAAAAGTAGTTCATAGCATCTGATGGCTCTCGGGACCTTTTAGTGGGGTCTTCTGCATAAATATAACTTTTTAAGATGGTAGCAATATTGATTAACTGATAGGGATGTGCTAAAATGAAGAGGTTAGAATCTGTTTCTCATAGTTTTTATTATTTCCACTAACTGTAGCATAAACCTTCCTCAACCTATCAGATCACTGAATTGCTATTGGTGTACCATAACCTAAAAGAACTCCAGTGAGAAGGGTACGCTGGCACTTGGCTGCTAAAGAGATCTTTCTATCTACGTCCTCATATAGGTGCTAGAGTTGTGTAGAGAGTGGTAGCAAATGAGGCATAGGATTTAGAGAAGTGTGCTAGGTTGAAATTAAAATGGAGAATAGAATTTTTAGTGAACGTTGAATTTTCACAATATTACAGACACTATTGTACTAAGTATGAACGCTTTATGAAAATAATTTCATTTGGTAGTGTTGTCTTTACTTTGGAAATATTCAAGTTCTAATAATGGACTAACTGTGGACTTTTCCATCTGCAGGTTATATTGAATGGCCAGCAGAGGCAGTGTTGCAGAGGAGAATCTCTCTGCGTTGCTGAGACAAAAGAAAAAAGAAATCCAATTCTTCAGCCTTCTCCACGCCTCTATCAATTTATATGGTAAGTCAAACTCGCGTTTAATCGTTTTGCTCTCATTAAAAGTAGTTCATAGCATCTGATGGCTCTCAGGACCTTTTAGTGGGGTCTTCTGCATAAATATAACTTTTTAAGATGGTAGCAATATTGAATAACTGATAGGGATGTGCTAAAATGAAGAGGTTAGAATCTGTTTCTCATAGTAAGATGGTAGCAATATTGATTAACTGATAGGGATGTGCTAAAATGAAGAGGTTAGAATCTGTTTCTCATAGTTTTTATTATGTCCACTAACTGTAGCATAAACCTTCCTCCCTTAACTTATCAGATCACTAAACTGCTATTGGTGTACCATAACCTAAAAGAACTCCAGTGAGAAGGGTACGCTGTCACTTGGCTGCTAAAGAGATCTTTCTATCTACGTCCTCATATAGGTGCTAGAGTTGTGTAGAGAGTGGTAGCAAATGAGGCATAGGATTTAGAGAAGTGTGCTAGGTTGAAATTAAAATGGAGAATAGAATTTTTAGTGAACTTTGAATTTTCACAATATTACAGACACTATTGTACTAAGTATGAACGCGTTATGAAAATAATTTCATTTGGTAGTGTTGTCTTTACTTTGGAAATATTCAAGTTCTAATAATGGACTAACGGTGGACTTTTCCATCTGCAGGTTATATTGAATGGCCAGCAGAGGCAGTGTTGCAGAGGAGAATCTCTCTGCGTTGCTGAGACAAAAGAAAAAAGAAATCCAATTCTTCAGCCTTCTCCATGCCTCTATCAATTTATATGGTAAGTCAAACTCGCGTTTAATCGTTTTGCTCTCATTAAAAGTAGTTCATAGCATCTGATGGCTCTCAGGACCTTTTAGTGGGGTCTTCTGCATAAATATAACTTTTTAAGATGGTAGCAATATTGATTAACTGATAGGGATGTGCTAAAATGAAGAGGTTAGAATCTGTTACTCATAGTTTTTATAATTTCCACTAACTGCAGCATAAACCTTCCTCCCTTAACTTATCAGATCACTGAACTGCTATTGGTGTACCATAACCTAAAAGAACTCCAGTGAGAAGGGTACGCTGTCACTTGGCTGCTAAAGAGATCTTTCTATCTACGTCCTCATATAGGTGCTAGAGTTGTGTAGAGAGTGGTAGCAAATGAGGCATAGGATTTAGAGAAGTGTGCTAGGTTGAAATTAAAATGGAGAATAGAATTTTTAGTGAACTTTGAATTTTCACAATATTACAGACACTATTGTACTAAGTATGAACGCGTTATGAAAATAATTTCATTTGGTAGTGTTGTCTTTACTTTGGAAATATTCAAGTTCTAATAATGGACTAACGGTGGACTTTTCCATCTGCAGGTTATATTGAATGGCCAGCAGAGGCAGTGTTGCAGAGGAGAATCTCTCTGCGTTGCTGAGACAAAAGAAAAAAGAAATCCAATTCTTCAGCCTTCTCCATGCCTCTATCAATTTATATGGTAAGTCAAACTCGCGTTTAATCGTTTTGCTCTCATTAAAAGTAGTTCATAGCATCTGATGGCTCTCAGGACCTTTTAGTGGGGTCTTCTGCATAAATATAACTTTTTAAGATGGTAGCAATATTGATTAACTGATAGGGATGTGCTAAAATGAAGAGGTTAGAATCTGTTACTCATAGTTTTTATAATTTCCACTAACTGCAGCATAAACCTTCCTCCCTTAACTTATCAGATCACTGAATTGCTATTGGTGTACCATAACCTAAAAGAACTCCAGTGAGAAGGGTACGCTGTCACTTGGCTGCTAAAGAGATCTTTCTATCTACGTCCTCGTATAGGTGCTAGAGTTGTGTAGAGAGTGGTAGCAAATGAGGCATAGGATTTAGAGAAGTGTGCTAGGTTGAAATTAAAATGGAGAATAGAATTTTTAGTGAACGTTGAATTTTCACAATATTACAGACACTATTGTACTAAGTATGAACGCTTTATGAAAATAATTTTATTTCGTAGTGTTGTCTTTACTTTGGAAATATTCAAGTTCTAATAATGGACTAACGGTGGACTTTTCCATCTGCAGGTTATATTGAATGGCCAGCAGAGGCAGTGTTGCAGAGGAGAATCTCTCTGCGTTGCTGAGACAAAAGAAAAAAGAAATCCAATTCTTCAGCCTTCTCCATGCCTCTATCAATTTATATGGTAAGTCAAACTCGCGTTTAATCGTTTTGCTCTCATTAAAAGTAGTTCATAGCATCTGATGGCTCTCAGGACCTTTTAGTGGGGTCTTCTGCATAAATATAACTTTTTAAGATGGTAGCAGTATTGATTAACTGATAGGGATGTGCTAAAATGAAGAGGTTAGAATCTGTTACTCATAGTTTTTATAATTTCCACTAACTGCAGCATAAACCTTCCTCCCTTAACTTATCAGATCACTGAATTGCTATTGGTGTACCATAACCTAAAAGAACTCAAGTGAGAAGGGTACGCTGTCACTTGGCTGCTAAAGAGATCTTTCTATCTACGTCCTCATATAGGTGCTAGAGTTGTGTAGAGAGTGGTAGAAAATGAGGCATAGGATTTAGAGAAGTGTGCTAGTTTGAAATTAAAATGGAGAATAGAATTTTTAGTGAACGTTGAATTTTCACAATATTACAGACACTATTGTACTAAGTATGAACGCGTTATGAAAATAATTTCATTTGGTAGTGTTGTCTTTACTTTGGAAATATTCAAGTTCTAATAATGGACTAACTGTGGACTTTTCCATCTGCAGGTTATATTGAATGGCCAACAGAGGCAGTGTTGCAGAGGAGAATCTCTCTGCGTTGCTGAGACAAAAGAAAAAAGAAATCCAATTCTTCAGCCTTCTCCACGCCTCTATCAATTTATATGGTAAGTCAAACTCGCGTTTAATCGTTTTGCTCTCATTAAAAGTAGTTCATAGCATCTGATGGCTCTCAGGACCTTTTAGTGGGGTCTTCTGCATAAATATAACTTTTTAAGATGGTAGCAATATTGATTAACTGATAGGGATGTGCTAAAATGAAGAGGTTAGAATCTGTTTCTCATAGTAAGATGGTAGCAATATTGATTAACTGATAGGGATGTGCTAAAATGAAGAGGTTAGAATCTGTTTCTCATAGTTTTTATTATTTCCACTAACTGTAGCATAAACCTTCCTCCCTTAACTTATCAGATCACTGAACTGCTATTGGTGTACCATAACCTAAAAGAACTCCAGTGAGAAGGGTACGCTGTCACTTGGCTGCTAAAGAGATCTTTCTATCTACGTCCTCATATAGGTGCTAGAGTTGTGTAGAGAGTGGTAGCAAATGAGGCATAGGATTTAGAGAAGTGTGCTAGGTTGAAATTAAAATGGAGAATAGAATTTTTAGTGAACTTTGAATTTTCACAATATTACAGACACTATTGTACTAAGTATGAACGCGTTATGAAAATAATTTCATTTGGTAGTGTTGTCTTTACTTTGGAAATATTCAAGTTCTAATAATGGACTAACGGTGGACTTTTCCATCTGCAGGTTATATTGAATGGCCAGCAGAGGCAGTGTTGCAGAGGAGAATCTCTCTGCGTTGCTGAGACAAAAGAAAAAAGAAATCCAATTCTTCAGCCTTCTCCATGCCTCTATCAATTTATATGGTAAGTCAAACTCGCGTTTAATCGTTTTGCTCTCATTAAAAGTAGTTCATAGCATCTGATGGCTCTCAGGACCTTTTAGTGGGGTCTTCTGCATAAATATAACTTTTTAAGATGGTAGCAATATTGATTAACTGATAGGGATGTGCTAAAATGAAGAGGTTAGAATCTGTTACTCATAGTTTTTATAATTTCCACTAACTGCAGCATAAACCTTCCTCCCTTAACTTATCAGATCACTGAATTGCTATTGGTGTACCATAACCTAAAAGAACTCCAGTGAGAAGGGTACGCTGTCACTTGGCTGCTAAAGAGATCTTTCTATCTACGTCCTCGTATAGGTGCTAGAGTTGTGTAGAGAGTGGTAGCAAATGAGGCATAGGATTTAGAGAAGTGTGCTAGGTTGAAATTAAAATGGAGAATAGAATTTTTAGTGAACGTTGAATTTTCACAATATTACAGACACTATTGTACTAAGTATGAACGCTTTATGAAAATAATTTTATTTCGTAGTGTTGTCTTTACTTTGGAAATATTCAAGTTCTAATAATGGACTAACGGTGGACTTTTCCATCTGCAGGTTATATTGAATGGCCAGCAGAGGCAGTGTTGCAGAGGAGAATCTCTCTGCGTTGCTGAGACAAAAGAAAAAAGAAATCCAATTCTTCAGCCTTCTCCATGCCTCTATCAATTTATATGGTAAGTCAAACTCGCGTTTAATCGTTTTGCTCTCATTAAAAGTAGTTCATAGCATCTGATGGCTCTCAGGACCTTTTAGTGGGGTCTTCTGCATAAATATAACTTTTTAAGATGGTAGCAGTATTGATTAACTGATAGGGATGTGCTAAAATGAAGAGGTTAGAATCTGTTACTCATAGTTTTTATAATTTCCACTAACTGCAGCATAAACCTTCCTCCCTTAACTTATCAGATCACTGAATTGCTATTGGTGTACCATAACCTAAAAGAACTCAAGTGAGAAGGGTACGCTGTCACTTGGCTGCTAAAGAGATCTTTCTATCTACGTCCTCATATAGGTGCTAGAGTTGTGTAGAGAGTGGTAGAAAATGAGGCATAGGATTTAGAGAAGTGTGCTAGTTTGAAATTAAAATGGAGAATAGAATTTTTAGTGAACGTTGAATTTTCACAATATTACAGACACTATTGTACTAAGTATGAACGCGTTATGAAAATAATTTCATTTGGTAGTGTTGTCTTTACTTTGGAAATATTCAAGTTCTAATAATGGACTAACTGTGGACTTTTCCATCTGCAGGTTATATTGAATGGCCAACAGAGGCAGTGTTGCAGAGGAGAATCTCTCTGCGTTGCTGAGACAAAAGAAAAAAGAAATCCAATTCTTCAGCCTTCTCCACGCCTCTATCAATTTATATGGTAAGTCAAACTCGCGTTTAATCGTTTTGCTCTCATTAAAAGTAGTTCATAGCATCTGATGGCTCTCAGGACCTTTTAGTGGGGTCTTCTGCATAAATATAACTTTTTAAGATGGTAGCAATATTGATTAACTGATAGGGATGTGCTAAAATGAAGAGGTTAGAATCTGTTTCTCATAGTAAGATGGTAGCAATATTGATTAACTGATAGGGATGTGCTAAAATGAAGAGGTTAGAATCTGTTTCTCATAGTTTTTATTATTTCCACTAACTGTAGCATAAACCTTCCTCCCTTAACTTATCAGATCACTGAACTGCTATTGGTGTACCATAACCTAAAAGAACTCCAGTGAGAAGGGTACGCTGTCACTTGGCTGCTAAAGAGATCTTTCTATCTACGTCCTCATATAGGTGCTAGAGTTGTGTAGAGAGTGGTAGCAAATGAGGCATAGGATTTAGAGAAGTGTGCTAGGTTGAAATTAAAATGGAGAATAGAATTTTTAGTGAACGTTGAATTTTCACAATATTACAGACACTATTGTACTAAGTATGAACGCTTTATGAAAATAATTTCATTTGGTAGTGTTGTCTTTACTTTGGAAATATTTAAGTTCTAATAATGGACTAACGGTGGACTTTTCCATCTGCAGGTTATATTGAATGGCCAGCAGAGGCAGTGTTGCAGAGGAGAATCTCTCTGCGTTGCTGAGACAAAAGAAAAAAGAAATCCAATTCTTCAGCCTTCTCCATGCCTCTATCAATTTATATGGTAAGTCAAACTCGCGTTTAATCGTTTTGCTCTCATTAAAAGTAGTTCATAGCATCTGATGGCTCTCAGGACCTTTTAGTGGGGTCTTCTGCATAAATATAACTTTTTAAGATGGTAGCAGTATTGATTAACTGATAGGGATGTGCTAAAATGAAGAGGTTAGAATCTGTTACTCATAGTAAGATGGTAGCAATATTGATTAACTGATAGGGATGTGCTAAAATGAAGAGGTTAGAATCTGTTTCTCATAGTTTTTATTATTTCCACTAACTGTAGCATAAACCTTCCTCCCTTAACTTATCAGATCACTGAACTGCTATTGGTGTACCATAACCTAAAAGAACTCCAGTGAGAAGGGTACGCTGTCACTTGGCTGCTAAAGAGATCTTTCTATCTACGTCCTCATATAGGTGCTAGAGTTGTGTAGAGAGTGGTAGCAAATGAGGCATAGGATTTAGAGAAGTGTGCTAGGTTGAAATTAAAATGGAGAATAGAATTTTTAGTGAACGTTGAATTTTCACAATATTACAGACACTATTGTACTAAGTATGAACGCTTTATGAAAATAATTTCATTTGGTAGTGTTGTCTTTACTTTGGAAATATTCAAGTTCTAATAATGGACTAACTGTGGACTTTTCCATCTGCAGGTTATATTGAATGGCCAGCAGAGGCAGTGTTGCAGAGGAGAATCTCTCTGCGTTGCTGAGACAAAAGAAAAAAGAAATCCAATTCTTCAGCCTTCTCCACGCCTCTATCAATTTATATGGTAAGTCAAACTCGCGTTTAATCGTTTTGCTCTCATTAAAAGTAGTTCATAGCATCTGATGGCTCTCAGGACCTTTTAGTGGGGTCTTCTGCATAAATATAACTTTTTAAGATGGTAGCAATATTGATTAACTGATAGGGATGTGCTAAAATGAAGAGGTTAGAATCTGTTTCTCATAGTAAGATGGTAGCAATATTGATTAACTGATAGGGATGTGCTAAAATGAAGAGGTTAGAATCTGTTTCTCATAGTTTTTATTATTTCCACTAACTGTAGCATAAACCTTCCTCCCTTAACTTATCAGATCACTGAACTGCTATTGGTGTACCATAACCTAAAAGAACTCCAGTGAGAAGGGTACGCTGTCACTTGGCTGCTAAAGAGATCTTTCTATCTACGTCCTCGTATAGGTGCTAGAGTTGTGTAGAGAGTGGTAGCAAATGAGGCATAGGATTTAGAGAAGTGTGCTAGGTTGAAATTAAAATGGAGAATAGAATTTTTAGTGAACGTTGAATTTTCACAATATTACAGACACTATTGTACTAAGTATGAACGCTTTATGAAAATAATTTTATTTCGTAGTGTTGTCTTTACTTTGGAAATATTCAAGTTCTAATAATGGACTAACGGTGGACTTTTCCATTTGCAGGTTATATTGAATGGCCAGCAGAGGCAGTGTTACAGAGGAGAATCTCTCTGCGTTGCTGAGACAAAAAAAAAAGAAATCCAATTCTTCAGCCTTCTCCATGCCTCTATCAATTTATATGGTAAGTCAAACTCGCGTTTAATCGTTTTGCTCTCATTAAAAGTAGTTCATAGCATCTGATGGCTCTCAGGACCTTTTAGTGGGGTCTTCTGCATAAATAGAACTTTTTTACGATGGTAGCAATATTGATTAACTGATAGGGATCTGCTAAAATGAAGAGGTTAGAATCGGTTTCTCATAGTTTTTATTATTTCCACTAACTGTAGCATAAACCTTCCTCCCTTAACTTATCAGATCACTGAACTGCTATTGGTGTACCATAACCTAAAAGAACTCCAGTGAGAAGGGTACGCTGTCACTTGGCTGCTAAAGAGATCTTTCTATCTACGTCCTCATATAGGTGCTAGAGTTGTGTAGAGAGTGGTAGCAAATGAGGCATAGGATTTAGAGAAGTGTGCTAGGTTGAAATTAAAATGGAGAATAGAATTTTTAGTGAACTTTGAATTTTCACAATATTACAGACACTATTGTACTAAGTATGAACGCGTTATGAAAATAATTTCATTTGGTAGTGTTGTCTTTACTTTGGAAATATTCAAGTTCTAATAATGGACTAACGGTGGACTTTTCCATCTGCAGGTTATATTCAATGGCCAGCAGAGGCAGTGTTGCAGAGGAGAATCTCTCTGCGTTGCTGAGACAAAAGAAAAAAGAAATCCAATTCTTCAGCCTTCTCCATGCCTCTATCAATTTATATGGTAAGTCAAACTCGCGTTTAATCATTTTGCTCTCATTAAAAGTAGTTCATAGCATCTGATGGCTCTCAGGACCTTTTAGTGGGGTCTTCTGCATAAATATAACTTTTTAAGATGGTAGCAGTATTGATTAACTGATAGGGATGTGCTAAAATGAAGAGGTTAGAATCTGTTACTCATAGTTTTTATAATTTCCACTAACTGCAGCATAAACCTTCCTCCCTTAACTTATCAGATCACTGAATTGCTATTGGTGTACCATAACCTAAAAGAACTCCAGTGAGAAGGGTACGCTGTCACTTGGCTGCTAAAGAGATCTTTCTATCTACGTCCTCATATAGGTGCTAGAGTTGTGTAGAGAGTGGTAGCAAATGAGGCATAGGATTTAGAGAAGTGTGCTAGGTTGAAATTAAAATGGAGAATAGAATTTTTAGTGAACGTTGAATTTTCACAATATTACAGACACTATTGTACTAAGTATGAACGCTTTATGAAAATAATTTCATTTGGTAGTGTTGTCTTTACTTTGGAAATATTCAAGTTCTAATAATGGACTAACTGTGGACTTTTCCATCTGCAGGTTATATTGAATGGCCAGCAGAGGCAGTGTTGCAGAGGAGAATCTCTCTGCGTTGCTGAGACAAAAGAAAAAAGAAATCCAATTCTTCAGCCTTCTCCATGCCTCTATCAATTTATATGGTAAGTCAAACTCGCGTTTAATCGTTTTGCTCTCATTAAAAGTAGTTCATAGCATCTGATGGCTCTCAGGACCTTTTAGTGGGGTCTTCTGCATAAATATAACTTTTTAAGATGGTAGCAATATTGATTAACTGATAGGGATGTGCTAAAATGAAGAGGTTAGAATCTGTTTCTCATAGTAAGATGGTAGCAATATTGATTAACTGATAGGGATGTGCTAAAATGAAGAGGTTAGAATCTGTTTCTCATAGTTTTTATTATTTCCACTAACTGTAGCATAAACCTTCCTCCCTTAACTTATCAGATCACTGAACTGCTATTGGTGTACCATAACCTAAAAGAACTCCAGTGAGAAGGGTACGCTGTCACTTGGCTGCTAAAGAGATCTTTCTATCTACGTCCTCGTATAGGTGCTAGAGTTGTGTAGAGAGTGGTAGCAAATGAGGCATAGGATTTAGAGAAGTGTGCTAGGTTGAAATTAAAATGGAGAATAGAATTTTTAGTGAACGTTGAATTTTCACAATATTACAGACACTATTGTACTAAGTATGAACGCTTTATGAAAATAATTTTATTTCGTAGTGTTGTCTTTACTTTGGAAATATTCAAGTTCTAATAATGGACTAAGGGTGGACTTTTCCATCTGCAGGTTATATTCAATGGCCAGCAGAGGCAGTGTTGCAGAGGAGAATCTCTCTGCGTTGCTGAGACAAAAGAAAAAAGAAATCCAATTCTTCAGCCTTCTCCATGCCTCTATCAATTTATATGGTAAGTCAAACTCGCGTTTAATCATTTTGCTCTCATTAAAAGTAGTTCATAGCATCTGATGGCTCTCAGGACCTTTTAGTGGGGTCTTCTGCATAAATATAACTTTTTAAGATGGTAGCAGTATTGATTAACTGATAGGGATGTGCTAAAATGAAGAGGTTAGAATCTGTTACTCATAGTTTTTATAATTTCCACTAACTGCAGCATAAACCTTCCTCCCTTAACTTATCAGATCACTGAATTGCTATTGGTGTACCATAACCTAAAAGAACTCCAGTGAGAAGGGTACGCTGTCACTTGGCTGCTAAAGAGATCTTTCTATCTACGTCCTCATATAGGTGCTAGAGTTGTGTAGAGAGTGGTAGCAAATGAGGCATAGGATTTAGAGAAGTGTGCTAGGTTGAAATTAAAATGGAGAATAGAATTTTTAGTGAACGTTGAATTTTCACAATATTACAGACACTATTGTACTAAGTATGAACGCTTTATGAAAATAATTTCATTTGGTAGTGTTGTCTTTACTTTGGAAATATTCAAGTTCTAATAATGGACTAACTGTGGACTTTTCCATCTGCAGGTTATATTGAATGGCCAGCAGAGGCAGTGTTGCAGAGGAGAATCTCTCTGCGTTGCTGAGACAAAAGAAAAAAGAAATCCAATTCTTCAGCCTTCTCCATGCCTCTATCAATTTATATGGTAAGTCAAACTCGCGTTTAATCGTTTTGCTCTCATTAAAAGTAGTTCATAGCATCTGATGGCTCTCAGGACCTTTTAGTGGGGTCTTCTGCATAAATATAACTTTTTAAGATGGTAGCAATATTGATTAACTGATAGGGATGTGCTAAAATGAAGAGGTTAGAATCTGTTTCTCATAGTAAGATGGTAGCAATATTGATTAACTGATAGGGATGTGCTAAAATGAAGAGGTTAGAATCTGTTTCTCATAGTTTTTATTATTTCCACTAACTGTAGCATAAACCTTCCTCCCTTAACTTATCAGATCACTGAACTGCTATTGGTGTACCATAACCTAAAAGAACTCCAGTGAGAAGGGTACGCTGTCACTTGGCTGCTAAAGAGATCTTTCTATCTACGTCCTCATATAGGTGCTAGAGTTGTGTAGAGAGTGGTAGCAAATGAGGCATAGGATTTAGAGAAGTGTGCTAGGTTGAAATTAAAATGGAGAATAGAATTTTTAGTGAACGTTGAATTTTCACAATATTACAGACACTATTGTACTAAGTATGAACGCGTTATGAAAATAATTTCATTTGGTAGTGTTGTCTTTACTTTGGAAATATTCAAGTTCTAATAATGGACTAACGGTGGACTTTTCCATTTGCAGGTTATATTGAATGGCCAGCAGAGGCAGTGTTACAGAGGAGAATCTCTCTGCGTTGCTGAGACAAAAAAAAAAGAAATCCAATTCTTCAGCCTTCTCCATGCCTCTATCAATTTATATGGTAAGTCAAACTCGCGTTTAATCGTTTTGCTCTCATTAAAAGTAGTTCATAGCATCTGATGGCTCTCAGGACCTTTTAGTGGGGTCTTCTGCATAAATAGAACTTTTTTACGATGGTAGCAATATTGATTAACTGATAGGGATCTGCTAAAATGAAGAGGTTAGAATCGGTTTCTCATAGTTTTTATTATTTCCACTAACTGTAGCATAAACCTTCCTCCCTTAACTTATCAGATCACTGAACTGCTATTGGTGTACCATAACCTAAAAGAACTCCAGTGAGAAGGGTACGCTGTCACTTGGCTGCTAAAGAGATCTTTCTATCTACGTCCTCATATAGGTGCTAGAGTTGTGTAGAGAGTGGTAGCAAATGAGGCATAGGATTTAGAGAAGTGTGCTAGGTTGAAATTAAAATGGAGAATAGAATTTTTAGTGAACTTTGAATTTTCACAATATTACAGACACTATTGTACTAAGTATGAACGCGTTATGAAAATAATTTCATTTGGTAGTGTTGTCTTTACTTTGGAAATATTCAAGTTCTAATAATGGACTAAGGGTGGACTTTTCCATCTGCAGGTTATATTCAATGGCCAGCAGAGGCAGTGTTGCAGAGGAGAATCTCTCTGCGTTGCTGAGACAAAAGAAAAAAGAAATCCAATTCTTCAGCCTTCTCCATGCCTCTATCAATTTATATGGTAAGTCAAACTCGCGTTTAATCATTTTGCTCTCATTAAAAGTAGTTCATAGCATCTGATGGCTCTCAGGACCTTTTAGTGGGGTCTTCTGCATAAATATAACTTTTTAAGATGGTAGCAGTATTGATTAACTGATAGGGATGTGCTAAAATGAAGAGGTTAGAATCTGTTACTCATAGTTTTTATAATTTCCACTAACTGCAGCATAAACCTTCCTCCCTTAACTTATCAGATCACTGAATTGCTATTGGTGTACCATAACCTAAAAGAACTCCAGTGAGAAGGGTACGCTGTCACTTGGCTGCTAAAGAGATCTTTCTATCTACGTCCTCATATAGGTGCTAGAGTTGTGTAGAGAGTGGTAGCAAATGAGGCATAGGATTTAGAGAAGTGTGCTAGGTTGAAATTAAAATGGAGAATAGAATTTTTAGTGAACGTTGAATTTTCACAATATTACAGACACTATTGTACTAAGTATGAACGCTTTATGAAAATAATTTCATTTGGTAGTGTTGTCTTTACTTTGGAAATATTCAAGTTCTAATAATGGACTAACTGTGGACTTTTCCATCTGCAGGTTATATTGAATGGCCAGCAGAGGCAGTGTTGCAGAGGAGAATCTCTCTGCGTTGCTGAGACAAAAGAAAAAAGAAATCCAATTCTTCAGCCTTCTCCATGCCTCTATCAATTTATATGGTAAGTCAAACTCGCGTTTAATCGTTTTGCTCTCATTAAAAGTAGTTCATAGCATCTGATGGCTCTCAGGACCTTTTAGTGGGGTCTTCTGCATAAATATAACTTTTTAAGATGGTAGCAATATTGATTAACTGATAGGGATGTGCTAAAATGAAGAGGTTAGAATCTGTTTCTCATAGTAAGATGGTAGCAATATTGATTAACTGATAGGGATGTGCTAAAATGAAGAGGTTAGAATCTGTTTCTCATAGTTTTTATTATTTCCACTAACTGTAGCATAAACCTTCCTCCCTTAACTTATCAGATCACTGAACTGCTATTGGTGTACCATAACCTAAAAGAACTCCAGTGAGAAGGGTACGCTGTCACTTGGCTGCTAAAGAGATCTTTCTATCTACGTCCTCATATAGGTGCTAGAGTTGTGTAGAGAGTGGTAGCAAATGAGGCATAGGATTTAGAGAAGTGTGCTAGGTTGAAATTAAAATGGAGAATAGAATTTTTAGTGAACGTTGAATTTTCACAATATTACAGACACTATTGTACTAAGTATGAACGCGTTATGAAAATAATTTCATTTGGTAGTGTTGTCTTTACTTTGGAAATATTCAAGTTCTAATAATGGACTAACGGTGGACTTTTCCATTTGCAGGTTATATTGAATGGCCAGCAGAGGCAGTGTTACAGAGGAGAATCTCTCTGCGTTGCTGAGACAAAAAAAAAAGAAATCCAATTCTTCAGCCTTCTCCATGCCTCTATCAATTTATATGGTAAGTCAAACTCGCGTTTAATCGTTTTGCTCTCATTAAAAGTAGTTCATAGCATCTGATGGCTCTCAGGACCTTTTAGTGGGGTCTTCTGCATAAATAGAACTTTTTTATGATGGTAGCAATATTGATTAACTGATAGGGATCTGCTAAAATGAAGAGGTTAGAATCGGTTTCTCATAGTTTTTATTATTTCCACTAACTGTAGCATAAACCTTCCTCCCTTAACTTATCAGATCACTGAACTGCTATTGGTGTACCATAACCTAAAAGAACTCCAGTGAGAAGGGTACGCTGTCACTTGGCTGCTAAAGAGATCTTTCTATCTACGTCCTCATATAGGTGCTAGAGTTGTGTAGAGAGTGGTAGCAAATGAGGCATAGGATTTAGAGAAGTGTGCTAGGTTGAAATTAAAATGGAGAATAGAATTTTTAGTGAACTTTGAATTTTCACAATATTACAGACACTATTGTACTAAGTATGAACGCGTTATGAAAATAATTTCATTTGGTAGTGTTGTCTTTACTTTGGAAATATTCAAGTTCTAATAATGGACTAACGGTGGACTTTTCCATCTGCAGGTTATATTCAATGGCCAGCAGAGGCAGTGTTGCAGAGGAGAATCTCTCTGCGTTGCTGAGACAAAAGAAAAAAGAAATCCAATTCTTCAGCCTTCTCCATGCCTCTATCAATTTATATGGTAAGTCAAACTCGCGTTTAATCATTTTGCTCTCATTAAAAGTAGTTCATAGCATCTGATGGCTCTCAGGACCTTTTAGTGGGGTCTTCTGCATAAATATAACTTTTTAAGATGGTAGCAGTATTGATTAACTGATAGGGATGTGCTAAAATGAAGAGGTTAGAATCTGTTACTCATAGTTTTTATAATTTCCACTAACTGCAGCATAAACCTTCCTCCCTTAACTTATCAGATCACTGAATTGCTATTGGTGTACCATAACCTAAAAGAACTCCAGTGAGAAGGGTACGCTGTCACTTGGCTGCTAAAGAGATCTTTCTATCTACGTCCTCATATAGGTGCTAGAGTTGTGTAGAGAGTGGTAGCAAATGAGGCATAGGATTTAGAGAAGTGTGCTAGGTTGAAATTAAAATGGAGAATAGAATTTTTAGTGAACGTTGAATTTTCACAATATTACAGACACTATTGTACTAAGTATGAACGCTTTATGAAAATAATTTCATTTGGTAGTGTTGTCTTTACTTTGGAAATATTCAAGTTCTAATAATGGACTAACTGTGGACTTTTCCATCTGCAGGTTATATTGAATGGCCAGCAGAGGCAGTGTTGCAGAGGAGAATCTCTCTGCGTTGCTGAGACAAAAGAAAAAAGAAATCCAATTCTTCAGCCTTCTCCATGCCTCTATCAATTTATATGGTAAGTCAAACTCGCGTTTAATCGTTTTGCTCTCATTAAAAGTAGTTCATAGCATCTGATGGCTCTCAGGACCTTTTAGTGGGGTCTTCTGCATAAATATAACTTTTTAAGATGGTAGCAATATTGATTAACTGATAGGGATGTGCTAAAATGAAGAGGTTAGAATCTGTTTCTCATAGTAAGATGGTAGCAATATTGATTAACTGATAGGGATGTGCTAAAATGAAGAGGTTAGAATCTGTTTCTCATAGTTTTTATTATTTCCACTAACTGTAGCATAAACCTTCCTCCCTTAACTTATCAGATCACTGAACTGCTATTGGTGTACCATAACCTAAAAGAACTCCAGTGAGAAGGGTACGCTGTCACTTGGCTGCTAAAGAGATCTTTCTATCTACGTCCTCATATAGGTGCTAGAGTTGTGTAGAGAGTGGTAGCAAATGAGGCATAGGATTTAGAGAAGTGTGCTAGGTTGAAATTAAAATGGAGAATAGAATTTTTAGTGAACTTTGAATTTTCACAATATTACAGACACTATTGTTCTAAGTATGAACGCGTTATGAAAATAATTTCATTTGGTAGTGTTGTCTTTACTTTGGAAATATTCAAGTTCTAATAATGGACTAACTGTGGACTTTTCCATCTGCAGGTTATATTGAATGGCCAGCAGAGGCAGTGTTGCAGAGGAGAATCTCTCTGCGTTGCTGAGACAAAAAAAAAAGAAATCCAATTCTTCAGCCTTCTCCATGCCTCTATCAATTTATATGGTAAGTCAAACTCGCGTTTAATCGTTTTGCTCTCATTAAAAGTAGTTCATAGCATCTGATGGCTCTCAGGACCTTTTAGTGGGGTCTTCTGCATAAATATAACTTTTTAAGATGGTAGCAATATTGATTAACTGATAGGGATGTGCTAAAATGAAGAGGTTAGAATCTGTTTCTCATAGTAAGATGGTAGCAATATTGATTAACTGATAGGGATGTGCTAAAATGAAGAGGTTAGAATCTGTTTCTCATAGTTTTTATTATTTCCACTAACTGTAGCATAAACCTTCCTCCCTTAACTTATCAGATCACTGAACTGCTATTGGTGTACCATAACCTAAAAGAACTCCAGTGAGAAGGGTACGCTGTCACTTGGCTGCTAAAGAGATCTTTCTATCTACGTCCTCATATAGGTGCTAGAGTTGTGTAGAGAGTGGTAGCAAATGAGGCATAGGATTTAGAGAAGTGTGCTAGGTTGAAATTAAAATGGAGAATAGAATTTTTAGTGAACGTTGAATTTTCACAATATTACAGACACTATTGTACTAAGTATGAACGCGTTATGAAAATAATTTCATTTGGTAGTGTTGTCTTTACTTTGGAAATATTCAAGTTCTAATAATGGACTAACGGTGGACTTTTCCATTTGCAGGTTATATTGAATGGCCAGCAGAGGCAGTGTTACAGAGGAGAATCTCTCTGCGTTGCTGAGACAAAAAAAAAAGAAATCCAATTCTTCAGCCTTCTCCATGCCTCTATCAATTTATATGGTAAGTCAAACTCGCGTTTAATCGTTTTGCTCTCATTAAAAGTAGTTCATAGCATCTGATGGCTCTCAGGACCTTTTAGTGGGGTCTTCTGCATAAATAGAACTTTTTTATGATGGTAGCAATATTGATTAACTGATAGGGATCTGCTAAAATGAAGAGGTTAGAATCGGTTTCTCATAGTTTTTATTATTTCCACTAACTGTAGCATAAACCTTCCTCCCTTAACTTATCAGATCACTGAACTGCTATTGGTGTACCATAACCTAAAAGAACTCCAGTGAGAAGGGTACGCTGTCACTTGGCTGCTAAAGAGATCTTTCTATCTACGTCCTCATATAGGTGCTAGAGTTGTGTAGAGAGTGGTAGCAAATGAGGCATAGGATTTAGAGAAGTGTGCTAGGTTGAAATTAAAATGGAGAATAGAATTTTTAGTGAACTTTGAATTTTCACAATATTACAGACACTATTGTACTAAGTATGAACGCGTTATGAAAATAATTTCATTTGGTAGTGTTGTCTTTACTTTGGAAATATTCAAGTTCTAATAATGGACTAACGGTGGACTTTTCCATCTGCAGGTTATATTCAATGGCCAGCAGAGGCAGTGTTGCAGAGGAGAATCTCTCTGCGTTGCTGAGACAAAAGAAAAAAGAAATCCAATTCTTCAGCCTTCTCCATGCCTCTATCAATTTATATGGTAAGTCAAACTCGCGTTTAATCATTTTGCTCTCATTAAAAGTAGTTCATAGCATCTGATGGCTCTCAGGACCTTTTAGTGGGGTCTTCTGCATAAATATAACTTTTTAAGATGGTAGCAGTATTGATTAACTGATAGGGATGTGCTAAAATGAAGAGGTTAGAATCTGTTACTCATAGTTTTTATAATTTCCACTAACTGCAGCATAAACCTTCCTCCCTTAACTTATCAGATCACTGAATTGCTATTGGTGTACCATAACCTAAAAGAACTCCAGTGAGAAGGGTACGCTGTCACTTGGCTGCTAAAGAGATCTTTCTATCTACGTCCTCATATAGGTGCTAGAGTTGTGTAGAGAGTGGTAGCAAATGAGGCATAGGATTTAGAGAAGTGTGCTAGGTTGAAATTAAAATGGAGAATAGAATTTTTAGTGAACGTTGAATTTTCACAATATTACAGACACTATTGTACTAAGTATGAACGCTTTATGAAAATAATTTCATTTGGTAGTGTTGTCTTTACTTTGGAAATATTCAAGTTCTAATAATGGACTAACTGTGGACTTTTCCATCTGCAGGTTATATTGAATGGCCAGCAGAGGCAGTGTTGCAGAGGAGAATCTCTCTGCGTTGCTGAGACAAAAGAAAAAAGAAATCCAATTCTTCAGCCTTCTCCATGCCTCTATCAATTTATATGGTAAGTCAAACTCGCGTTTAATCGTTTTGCTCTCATTAAAAGTAGTTCATAGCATCTGATGGCTCTCAGGACCTTTTAGTGGGGTCTTCTGCATAAATATAACTTTTTAAGATGGTAGCAATATTGATTAACTGATAGGGATGTGCTAAAATGAAGAGGTTAGAATCTGTTTCTCATAGTAAGATGGTAGCAATATTGATTAACTGATAGGGATGTGCTAAAATGAAGAGGTTAGAATCTGTTTCTCATAGTTTTTATTATTTCCACTAACTGTAGCATAAACCTTCCTCCCTTAACTTATCAGATCACTGAACTGCTATTGGTGTACCATAACCTAAAAGAACTCCAGTGAGAAGGGTACGCTGTCACTTGGCTGCTAAAGAGATCTTTCTATCTACGTCCTCATATAGGTGCTAGAGTTGTGTAGAGAGTGGTAGCAAATGAGGCATAGGATTTAGAGAAGTGTGCTAGGTTGAAATTAAAATGGAGAATAGAATTTTTAGTGAACTTTGAATTTTCACAATATTACAGACACTATTGTTCTAAGTATGAACGCGTTATGAAAATAATTTCATTTGGTAGTGTTGTCTTTACTTTGGAAATATTCAAGTTCTAATAATGGACTAACTGTGGACTTTTCCATCTGCAGGTTATATTGAATGGCCAGCAGAGGCAGTGTTGCAGAGGAGAATCTCTCTGCGTTGCTGAGACAAAAAAAAAAGAAATCCAATTCTTCAGCCTTCTCCATGCCTCTATCAATTTATATGGTAAGTCAAACTCGCGTTTAATCGTTTTGCTCTCATTAAAAGTAGTTCATAGCATCTGATGGCTCTCAGGACCTTTTAGTGGGGTCTTCTGCATAAATATAACTTTTTAAGATGGTAGCAGTATTGATTAACTGATAGGGATGTGCTAAAATGAAGAGGTTAGAATCTGTTTCTCATAGTAAGATGGTAGCAATATTGATTAACTGATAGGGATGTGCTAAAATGAAGAGGTTAGAATCTGTTACTCATAGTTTTTATAATTTCCACTAACTGCAGCATAAACCTTCCTCCCTTAACTTATCAGATCACTGAATTGCTATTGGTGTACCATAACCTAAAAGAACTCCAGTGAGAAGGGTACGCTGTCACTTTGCTGCTAAAGAGATCTTTCTATCTACGTCCTCGTATAGGTGCTAGAGTTGTGTAGAGAGTGGTAGCAAATGAGGCATAGGATTTAGAGAAGTGTGCTAGGTTGAAATTAAAATGGAGAATAGAATTTTTAGTGAACGTTGAATTTTCATAATATTAGACACTATTATACTAAGTATGAACGCTTTATGAAAATAATTTTATTTCGTAGTGTTGTCTTTACTTTGGAAATATTCAAGTTCTAATAATGGACTAACGGTGGACTTTTCCATCTGCAGGTTATATTGAATGGCCAGCAGAGGCAGTGTTGCAGAGGATAATCTCTCTGCGTTGCTGAGACAACAAAAAAGAAATCCAATTCTTCAGCATTCTCCATGCCTCTATCAATTTATATGGTAAGTCAAACTCGCGTTTAATCGTTTTGCTCTCATTAAAAGTAGTTCATAACATCTGATGGCTCTCAGGACCTTTTAGTGGGGTCTTCTGCATATATATAACTTTTTAAGATGGTAGCAATATTGATTAACTGATAGGGATGTGCTAAAATGAAGAGGTTTGAATCTGATTCTCATAGTTTTTATTATTTCCACTAACTGTAGCATAAACCTTCCTCCCTTAACTTATCAGATCACTGAATTGCTATTGGTGTACCATAACCTAAAAGAACTCCAGTGAGAAGGGTATGCTGTCACTTGGCTGCTAAAGAGATCTTTCTATCTACGTCCTCATATAGGTGCTAGAGTTGTGTAGAGAGTGGTAGCAAATGAGGCATAGGATTTAGAGAAGTGTGCTAGGTTGAAATTAAAATGGAGAATAGAATTTTTAGTGAACGTTGAATTTTCACAATATTACAGACACTATTGTACTAAGTATGAACGCTTTATGAAAATAATTTCATTTGGTAGTGTTATCTTTACTTTGGAAATATTCAAGTTCTAATAATGGACTAAGGGTGGACTTTTCCATCTGCAGGTTATATTGATTGGCCAGCAGAGGCAGTGTTGCAGAGGAGAATCTCTCTGCGTTGCTGAGACAAAAAAAAAAGAAATCCAATTCTTCAGCCTTCTCCATGCCTCTATCAATTTATATGGTAAGTCAAACTCGCGTTTAATCGTTTTGCTCTTATTAAAAGTAGTTCATAGCATCTGATGGCTCTCGGGACCTTTTAGTGGGGTCTTCTGCATAAATATAACTTTTTAAGATGGTAGCAATATTGATTAACTGATAGGGATGTGCTAAAATGAAGAGGTTAGAATCTGTTTCTCATAGTAAGATGGTAGCAATATTGATTAACTGATAGGGATGTGCTAAAATGAAGAGGTTAGAATCTGTTTCTCATAGTTTTTATTATGTCCACTAACTGTAGCATAAACCTTCCTCCCTTAACTTATCAGATCACTAAACTGCTATTGGTGTACCATAACCTAAAAGAACTCCAGTGAGAAGGGTACGCTGTCACTTGGCTGCTAAAGAGATCTTTCTATCTACGTCCTCATATAGGTGCTAGAGTTGTGTAGAGAGTGGTAGCAAATGAGGCATAGGATTTAGAGAAGTGTGCTAGGTTGAAATTAAAATGGAGAATAGAATTTTTAGTGAACTTTGAATTTTCACAATATTACAGACACTATTGTACTAAGTATGAACGCGTTATGAAAATAATTTCATTTGGTAGTGTTGTCTTTACTTTGGAAATATTCAAGTTCTAATAATGGACTAACGGTGGACTTTTCCATCTGCAGGTTATATTGAATGGCCAGCAGAGGCAGTGTTGCAGAGGAGAATCTCTCTGCGTTGCTGAGACAAAAGAAAAAAGAAATCCAATTCTTCAGCCTTCTCCATGCCTCTATCAATTTATATGGTAAGTCAAACTCGCGTTTAATCGTTTTGCTCTCATTAAAAGTAGTTCATAGCATCTGATGGCTCTCAGGACCTTTTAGTGGGGTCTTCTGCATAAATATAACTTTTTAAGATGGTAGCAATATTGATTAACTGATAGGGATGTGCTAAAATGAAGAGGTTAGAATCTGTTACTCATAGTTTTTATAATTTCCACTAACTGCAGCATAAACCTTCCTCCCTTAACTTATCAGATCACTGAACTGCTATTGGTGTACCATAACCTAAAAGAACTCCAGTGAGAAGGGTACGCTGTCACTTGGCTGCTAAAGAGATCTTTCTATCTACGTCCTCATATAGGTGCTAGAGTTGTGTAGAGAGTGGTAGCAAATGAGGCATAGGATTTAGAGAAGTGTGCTAGGTTGAAATTAAAATGGAGAATAGAATTTTTAGTGAACTTTGAATTTTCACAATATTACAGACACTATTGTACTAAGTATGAACGCGTTATGAAAATAATTTCATTTGGTAGTGTTGTCTTTACTTTGGAAATATTCAAGTTCTAATAATGGACTAACGGTGGACTTTTCCATCTGCAGGTTATATTGAATGGCCAGCAGAGGCAGTGTTGCAGAGGAGAATCTCTCTGCGTTGCTGAGACAAAAGAAAAAAGAAATCCAATTCTTCAGCCTTCTCCATGCCTCTATCAATTTATATGGTAAGTCAAACTCGCGTTTAATCGTTTTGCTCTCATTAAAAGTAGTTCATAGCATCTGATGGCTCTCAGGACCTTTTAGTGGGGTCTTCTGCATAAATATAACTTTTTAAGATGGTAGCAATATTGATTAACTGATAGGGATGTGCTAAAATGAAGAGGTTAGAATCTGTTACTCATAGTTTTTATAATTTCCACTAACTGCAGCATAAACCTTCCTCCCTTAACTTATCAGATCACTGAATTGCTATTGGTGTACCATAACCTAAAAGAACTCCAGTGAGAAGGGTACGCTGTCACTTGGCTGCTAAAGAGATCTTTCTATCTACGTCCTCGTATAGGTGCTAGAGTTGTGTAGAGAGTGGTAGCAAATGAGGCATAGGATTTAGAGAAGTGTGCTAGGTTGAAATTAAAATGGAGAATAGAATTTTTAGTGAACGTTGAATTTTCACAATATTACAGACACTATTGTACTAAGTATGAACGCTTTATGAAAATAATTTTATTTCGTAGTGTTGTCTTTACTTTGGAAATATTCAAGTTCTAATAATGGACTAACGGTGGACTTTTCCATCTGCAGGTTATATTGAATGGCCAGCAGAGGCAGTGTTGCAGAGGAGAATCTCTCTGCGTTGCTGAGACAAAAGAAAAAAGAAATCCAATTCTTCAGCCTTCTCCATGCCTCTATCAATTTATATGGTAAGTCAAACTCGCGTTTAATCGTTTTGCTCTCATTAAAAGTAGTTCATAGCATCTGATGGCTCTCGGGACCTTTTAGTGGGGTCTTCTGCATAAATATAACTTTTTAAGATGGTAGCAGTATTGATTAACTGATAGGGATGTGCTAAAATGAAGAGGTTAGAATCTGTTACTCATAGTTTTTATAATTTCCACTAACTGCAGCATAAACCTTCCTCCCTTAACTTATCAGATCACTGAATTGCTATTGGTGTACCATAACCTAAAAGAACTCAAGTGAGAAGGGTACGCTGTCACTTGGCTGCTAAAGAGATCTTTCTATCTACGTCCTCATATAGGTGCTAGAGTTGTGTAGAGAGTGGTAGAAAATGAGGCATAGGATTTAGAGAAGTGTGCTAGTTTGAAATTAAAATGGAGAATAGAATTTTTAGTGAACGTTGAATTTTCACAATATTACAGACACTATTGTACTAAGTATGAACGCGTTATGAAAATAATTTCATTTGGTAGTGTTGTCTTTACTTTGGAAATATTCAAGTTCTAATAATGGACTAACTGTGGACTTTTCCATCTGCAGGTTATATTGAATGGCCAACAGAGGCAGTGTTGCAGAGGAGAATCTCTCTGCGTTGCTGAGACAAAAGAAAAAAGAAATCCAATTCTTCAGCCTTCTCCACGCCTCTATCAATTTATATGGTAAGTCAAACTCGCGTTTAATCGTTTTGCTCTCATTAAAAGTAGTTCATAGCATCTGATGGCTCTCAGGACCTTTTAGTGGGGTCTTCTGCATAAATATAACTTTTTAAGATGGTAGCAATATTGATTAACTGATAGGGATGTGCTAAAATGAAGAGGTTAGAATCTGTTTCTCATAGTAAGATGGTAGCAATATTGATTAACTGATAGGGATGTGCTAAAATGAAGAGGTTAGAATCTGTTTCTCATAGTTTTTATTATTTCCACTAACTGTAGCATAAACCTTCCTCCCTTAACTTATCAGATCACTGAACTGCTATTGGTGTACCATAACCTAAAAGAACTCCAGTGAGAAGGGTACGCTGTCACTTGGCTGCTAAAGAGATCTTTCTATCTACGTCCTCATATAGGTGCTAGAGTTGTGTAGAGAGTGGTAGCAAATGAGGCATAGGATTTAGAGAAGTGTGCTAGGTTGAAATTAAAATGGAGAATAGAATTTTTAGTGAACTTTGAATTTTCACAATATTACAGACACTATTGTACTAAGTATGAACGCGTTATGAAAATAATTTCATTTGGTAGTGTTGTCTTTACTTTGGAAATATTCAAGTTCTAATAATGGACTAACGGTGGACTTTTCCATCTGCAGGTTATATTGAATGGCCAGCAGAGGCAGTGTTGCAGAGGAGAATCTCTCTGCGTTGCTGAGACAAAAGAAAAAAGAAATCCAATTCTTCAGCCTTCTCCATGCCTCTATCAATTTATATGGTAAGTCAAACTCGCGTTTAATCGTTTTGCTCTCATTAAAAGTAGTTCATAGCATCTGATGGCTCTCAGGACCTTTTAGTGGGGTCTTCTGCATAAATATAACTTTTTAAGATGGTAGCAATATTGATTAACTGATAGGGATGTGCTAAAATGAAGAGGTTAGAATCTGTTACTCATAGTTTTTATAATTTCCACTAACTGCAGCATAAACCTTCCTCCCTTAACTTATCAGATCACTGAATTGCTATTGGTGTACCATAACCTAAAAGAACTCAAGTGAGAAGGGTACGCTGTCACTTGGCTGCTAAAGAGATCTTTCTATCTACGTCCTCATATAGGTGCTAGAGTTGTGTAGAGAGTGGTAGAAAATGAGGCATAGGATTTAGAGAAGTGTGCTAGTTTGAAATTAAAATGGAGAATAGAATTTTTAGTGAACGTTGAATTTTCACAATATTACAGACACTATTGTACTAAGTATGAACGCGTTATGAAAATAATTTCATTTGGTAGTGTTGTCTTTACTTTGGAAATATTCAAGTTCTAATAATGGACTAACTGTGGACTTTTCCATCTGCAGGTTATATTGAATGGCCAACAGAGGCAGTGTTGCAGAGGAGAATCTCTCTGCGTTGCTGAGACAAAAGAAAAAAGAAATCCAATTCTTCAGCCTTCTCCACGCCTCTATCAATTTATATGGTAAGTCAAACTCGCGTTTAATCGTTTTGCTCTCATTAAAAGTAGTTCATAGCATCTGATGGCTCTCAGGACCTTTTAGTGGGGTCTTCTGCATAAATATAACTTTTTAAGATGGTAGCAATATTGATTAACTGATAGGGATGTGCTAAAATGAAGAGGTTAGAATCTGTTTCTCATAGTAAGATGGTAGCAATATTGATTAACTGATAGGGATGTGCTAAAATGAAGAGGTTAGAATCTGTTTCTCATAGTTTTTATTATTTCCACTAACTGTAGCATAAACCTTCCTCCCTTAACTTATCAGATCACTGAACTGCTATTGGTGTACCATAACCTAAAAGAACTCCAGTGAGAAGGGTACGCTGTCACTTGGCTGCTAAAGAGATCTTTCTATCTACGTCCTCATATAGGTGCTAGAGTTGTGTAGAGAGTGGTAGCAAATGAGGCATAGGATTTAGAGAAGTGTGCTAGGTTGAAATTAAAATGGAGAATAGAATTTTTAGTGAACGTTGAATTTTCACAATATTACAGACACTATTGTACTAAGTATGAACGCTTTATGAAAATAATTTCATTTGGTAGTGTTGTCTTTACTTTGGAAATATTCAAGTTCTAATAATGGACTAACTGTGGACTTTTCCATCTGCAGGTTATATTGAATGGCCAGCAGAGGCAGTGTTGCAGAGGAGAATCTCTCTGCGTTGCTGAGACAAAAGAAAAAAGAAATCCAATTCTTCAGCCTTCTCCACGCCTCTATCAATTTATATGGTAAGTCAAACTCGCGTTTAATCGTTTTGCTCTCATTAAAAGTAGTTCATAGCATCTGATGGCTCTCAGGACCTTTTAGTGGGGTCTTCTGCATAAATATAACTTTTTAAGATGGTAGCAATATTGATTAACTGATAGGGATGTGCTAAAATGAAGAGGTTAGAATCTGTTTCTCATAGTAAGATGGTAGCAATATTGATTAACTGATAGGGATGTGCTAAAATGAAGAGGTTAGAATCTGTTTCTCATAGTTTTTATTATTTCCACTAACTGTAGCATAAACCTTCCTCCCTTAACTTATCAGATCACTGAACTGCTATTGGTGTACCATAACCTAAAAGAACTCCAGTGAGAAGGGTACGCTGTCACTTGGCTGCTAAAGAGATCTTTCTATCTACGTCCTCATATAGGTGCTAGAGTTGTGTAGAGAGTGGTAGCAAATGAGGCATAGGATTTAGAGAAGTGTGCTAGGTTGAAATTAAAATGGAGAATAGAATTTTTAGTGAACTTTGAATTTTCACAATATTACAGACACTATTGTACTAAGTATGAACGCTTTATGAAAATAATTTCATTTGGTAGTGTTGTCTTTACTTTGGAAATATTCAAGTTCTAATAATGGACTAACGGTGGACTTTTCCATCTGCAGGTTATATTGAATGGCCAGCAGAGGCAGTGTTGCAGAGGAGAATCTCTCTGCGTTGCTGAGACAAAAGAAAAAAGAAATCCAATTCTTCAGCCTTCTCCATGCCTCTATCAATTTATATGGTAAGTCAAACTCGCGTTTAATCGTTTTGCTCTCATTAAAAGTAGTTCATAGCATCTGATGGCTCTCAGGACCTTTTAGTGGGGTCTTCTGCATAAATAGAACTTTTTTACGATGGTAGCAATATTGATTAACTGATAGGGATCTGCTAAAATGAAGAGGTTAGAATCGGTTTCTCATAGTTTTTATTATTTCCACTAACTGTAGCATAAACCTTCCTCCCTTAACTTATCAGATCACTGAACTGCTATTGGTGTACCATAACCTAAAAGAACTCCAGTGAGAAGGGTACGCTGTCACTTGGCTGCTAAAGAGATCTTTCTATCTACGTCCTCATATAGGTGCTAGAGTTGTGTAGAGAGTGGTAGCAAATGAGGCATAGGATTTAGAGAAGTGTGCTAGGTTGAAATTAAAATGGAGAATAGAATTTTTAGTGAACTTTGAATTTTCACAATATTACAGACACTATTGTACTAAGTATGAACGCGTTATGAAAATAATTTCATTTGGTAGTGTTGTCTTTACTTTGGAAATATTCAAGTTCTAATAATGGACTAACGGTGGACTTTTCCATCTGCAGGTTATATTCAATGGCCAGCAGAGGCAGTGTTGCAGAGGAGAATCTCTCTGCGTTGCTGAGACAAAAGAAAAAAGAAATCCAATTCTTCAGCCTTCTCCATGCCTCTATCAATTTATATGGTAAGTCAAACTCGCGTTTAATCGTTTTGCTCTCATTAAAAGTAGTTCATAGCATCTGATGGCTCTCAGGACCTTTTAGTGGGGTCTTCTGCATAAATATAACTTTTTAAGATGGTAGCAGTATTGATTAACTGATAGGGATGTGCTAAAATGAAGAGGTTAGAATCTGTTACTCATAGTAAGATGGTAGCAATATTGATTAACTGATAGGGATGTGCTAAAATGAAGAGGTTAGAATCTGTTTCTCATAGTTTTTATTATTTCCACTAACTGTAGCATAAACCTTCCTCCCTTAACTTATCAGATCACTGAACTGCTATTGGTGTACCATAACCTAAAAGAACTCCAGTGAGAAGGGTACGCTGTCACTTGGCTGCTAAAGAGATCTTTCTATCTACGTCCTCATATAGGTGCTAGAGTTGTGTAGAGAGTGGTAGCAAATGAGGCATAGGATTTAGAGAAGTGTGCTAGGTTGAAATTAAAATGGAGAATAGAATTTTTAGTGAACGTTGAATTTTCACAATATTACAGACACTATTGTACTAAGTATGAACGCTTTATGAAAATAATTTCATTTGGTAGTGTTGTCTTTACTTTGGAAATATTCAAGTTGTAATAATGGACTAACTGTGGACTTTTCCATCTGCAGGTTATATTGAATGGCCAGCAGAGGCAGTGTTGCAGAGGAGAATCTCTCTGCGTTGCTGAGACAAAAGAAAAAAGAAATCCAATTCTTCAGCCTTCTCCACGCCTCTATCAATTTATATGGTAAGTCAAACTCGCGTTTAATCGTTTTGCTCTCATTAAAAGTAGTTCATAGCATCTGATGGCTCTCAGGACCTTTTAGTGGGGTCTTCTGCATAAATATAACTTTTTAAGATGGTAGCAATATTGATTAACTGATAGGGATGTGCTAAAATGAAGAGGTTAGAATCTGTTTCTCATAGTAAGGTGGTAGCAATATTGATTAACTGATAGGGATGTGCTAAAATGAAGAGGTTAGAATCTGTTTCTCATAGTTTTTATTATTTCCACTAACTGTAGCATAAACCTTCCTCCCTTAACTTATCAGATCACTGAACTGCTATTGGTGTACCATAACCTAAAAGAACTCCAGTGAGAAGGGTACGCTGTCACTTGGCTGCTAAAGAGATCTTTCTATCTACGTCCTCATATAGGTGCTAGAGTTGTGTAGAGAGTGGTAGCAAATGAGGCATAGGATTTAGAGAAGTGTGCTAGGTTGAAATTAAAATGGAGAATAGAATTTTTAGTGAACTTTGAATTTTCACAATATTACAGACACTATTGTACTAAGTATGAACGCTTTATGAAAATAATTTCATTTGGTAGTGTTGTCTTTACTTTGGAAATATTCAAGTTCTAATAATGGACTAACGGTGGACTTTTCCATCTGCAGGTTATATTGAATGGCCAGCAGAGGCAGTGTTGCAGAGGAGAATCTCTCTGCGTTGCTGAGACAAAAGAAAAAAGAAATCCAATTCTTCAGCCTTCTCCATGCCTCTATCAATTTATATGGTAAGTCAAACTCGCGTTTAATCGTTTTGCTCTCATTAAAAGTAGTTCATAGCATCTGATGGCTCTCAGGACCTTTTAGTGGGGTCTTCTGCATAAATATAACTTTTTAAGATGGTAGCAATATTGATTAACTGATAGGGATGTGCTAAAATGAAGAGGTTAGAATCTGTTACTCATAGTTTTTATAATTTCCACTAACTGCAGCATAAACCTTCCTCCCTTAACTTATCAGATCACTGAATTGCTATTGGTGTACCATAACCTAAAAGAACTCCAGTGAGAAGGGTACGCTGTCACTTGGCTGCTAAAGAGATCTTTCTATCTACGTCCTCGTATAGGTGCTAGAGTTGTGTAGAGAGTGGTAGCAAATGAGGCATAGGATTTAGAGAAGTGTGCTAGGTTGAAATTAAAATGGAGAATAGAATTTTTAGTGAACGTTGAATTTTCACAATATTACAGACACTATTGTACTAAGTATGAACGCTTTATGAAAATAATTTTATTTCGTAGTGTTGTCTTTACTTTGGAAATATTCAAGTTCTAATAATGGACTAACGGTGGACTTTTCCATCTGCAGGTTATATTGAATGGCCAGCAGAGGCAGTGTTGCAGAGGAGAATCTCTCTGCGTTGCTGAGACAAAAGAAAAAAGAAATCCAATTCTTCAGCCTTCTCCATGCCTCTATCAATTTATATGGTAAGTCAAACTCGCGTTTAATCGTTTTGCTCTCATTAAAAGTAGTTCATAGCATCTGATGGCTCTCAGGACCTTTTAGTGGGGTCTTCTGCATAAATATAACTTTTTAAGATGGTAGCAGTATTGATTAACTGATAGGGATGTGCTAAAATGAAGAGGTTAGAATCTGTTACTCATAGTTTTTATAATTTCCACTAACTGTAGCATAAACCTTCCTCCCTTAACTTATCAGATCACTGAACTGCTATTGGTGTACCATAACCTAAAAGAACTCCAGTGAGAAGGGTACGCTGTCACTTGGCTGCTAAAGAGATCTTTCTATCTACGTCCTCGTATAGGTGCTAGAGTTGTGTAGAGAGTGGTAGCAAATGAGGCATAGGATTTAGAGAAGTGTGCTAGGTTGAAATTAAAATGGAGAATAGAATTTTTAGTGAACGTTGAATTTTCACAATATTACAGACACTATTGTACTAAGTATGAACGCGTTATGAAAATAATTTCATTTGGTAGTGTTGTCTTTACTTTGGAAATATTCAAGTTCTAATAATGGACTAACTGTGGACTTTTCCATCTGCAGGTTATATTGAATGGCCAACAGAGGCAGTGTTGCAGAGGAGAATCTCTCTGCGTTGCTGAGACAAAAGAAAAAAGAAATCCAATTCTTCAGCCTTCTCCACGCCTCTATCAATTTATATGGTAAGTCAAACTCGCGTTTAATCGTTTTGCTCTCATTAAAAGTAGTTCATAGCATCTGATGGCTCTCAGGACCTTTTAGTGGGGTCTTCTGCATAAATATAACTTTTTAAGATGGTAGCAATATTGATTAACTGATAGGGATGTGCTAAAATGAAGAGGTTAGAATCTGTTTCTCATAGTAAGATGGTAGCAATATTGATTAACTGATAGGGATGTGCTAAAATGAAGAGGTTAGAATCTGTTTCTCATAGTTTTTATTATTTCCACTAACTGTAGCATAAACCTTCCTCCCTTAACTTATCAGATCACTGAACTGCTATTGGTGTACCATAACCTAAAAGAACTCCAGTGAGAAGGGTACGCTGTCACTTGGCTGCTAAAGAGATCTTTCTATCTACGTCCTCATATAGGTGCTAGAGTTGTGTAGAGAGTGGTAGCAAATGAGGCATAGGATTTAGAGAAGTGTGCTAGGTTGAAATTAAAATGGAGAATAGAATTTTTAGTGAACTTTGAATTTTCACAATATTACAGACACTATTGTACTAAGTATGAACGCGTTATGAAAATAATTTCATTTGGTAGTGTTGTCTTTACTTTGGAAATATTCAAGTTCTAATAATGGACTAACGGTGGACTTTTCCATCTGCAGGTTATATTGAATGGCCAGCAGAGGCAGTGTTGCAGAGGAGAATCTCTCTGCGTTGCTGAGACAAAAGAAAAAAGAAATCCAATTCTTCAGCCTTCTCCATGCCTCTATCAATTTATATGGTAAGTCAAACTCGCGTTTAATCGTTTTGCTCTCATTAAAAGTAGTTCATAGCATCTGATGGCTCTCAGGACCTTTTAGTGGGGTCTTCTGCATAAATATAACTTTTTAAGATGGTAGCAGTATTGATTAACTGATAGGGATGTGCTAAAATGAAGAGGTTAGAATCTGTTTCTCATAGTTTTTATTATTTCCACTAACTGTAGCATAAACCTTCCTC
This sequence comes from Triturus cristatus, assembly GCF_964204655.1. Classification (NCBI taxonomy): domain Eukaryota; kingdom Metazoa; phylum Chordata; class Amphibia; order Caudata; family Salamandridae; genus Triturus; species Triturus cristatus. The sequence goes on from NC_140593.1 coordinate 564,774,468, forward strand.
CCTTAACTTATCAGATCACTGAACTGCTATTGGTGTACCATAACCTAAAAGAACTCCAGTGAGAAGGGTACGCTGTCACTTGGCTGCTAAAGAGATCTTTCTATCTACGTCCTCATATAGGTGCTAGAGTTGTGTAGAGAGTGGTAGCAAATGAGGCATAGGATTTAGAGAAGTGTGCTAGGTTGAAATTAAAATGGAGAATAGAATTTTTAGTGAACGTTGAATTTTCACAATATTACAGACACTATTGTACTAAGTATGAACGCTTTATGAAAATAATTTCATTTGGTAGTGTTGTCTTTACTTTGGAAATATTCAAGTTCTAATAATGGACTAACTGTGGACTTTTCCATCTGCAGGTTATATTGAATGGCCAGCAGAGGCAGTGTTGCAGAGGAGAATCTCTCTGCGTTGCTGAGACAAAAGAAAAAAGAAATCCAATTCTTCAGCCTTCTCCACGCCTCTATCAATTTATATGGTAAGTCAAACTCGCGTTTAATCGTTTTGCTCTCATTAAAAGTAGTTCATAGCATCTGATGGCTCTCAGGACCTTTTAGTGGGGTCTTCTGCATAAATATAACTTTTTAAGATGGTAGCAATATTGATTAACTGATAGGGATGTGCTAAAATGAAGAGGTTAGAATCTGTTTCTCATAGTAAGATGGTAGCAATATTGATTAACTGATAGGGATGTGCTAAAATGAAGAGGTTAGAATCTGTTTCTCATAGTTTTTATTATTTCCACTAACTGTAGCATAAACCTTCCTCCCTTAACTTATCAGATCACTGAACTGCTATTGGTGTACCATAACCTAAAAGAACTCCAGTGAGAAGGGTACGCTGTCACTTGGCTGCTAAAGAGATCTTTCTATCTACGTCCTCATATAGGTGCTAGAGTTGTGTAGAGAGTGGTAGCAAATGAGGCATAGGATTTAGAGAAGTGTGCTAGGTTGAAATTAAAATGGAGAATAGAATTTTTAGTGAACTTTGAATTTTCACAATATTACAGACACTATTGTACTAAGTATGAACGCTTTATGAAAATAATTTCATTTGGTAGTGTTGTCTTTACTTTGGAAATATTCAAGTTCTAATAATGGACTAACGGTGGACTTTTCCATCTGCAGGTTATATTGAATGGCCAGCAGAGGCAGTGTTGCAGAGGAGAATCTCTCTGCGTTGCTGAGACAAAAGAAAAAAGAAATCCAATTCTTCAGCCTTCTCCATGCCTCTATCAATTTATATGGTAAGTCAAACTCGCGTTTAATCGTTTTGCTCTCATTAAAAGTAGTTCATAGCATCTGATGGCTCTCAGGACCTTTTAGTGGGGTCTTCTGCATAAATAGAACTTTTTTACGATGGTAGCAATATTGATTAACTGATAGGGATCTGCTAAAATGAAGAGGTTAGAATCGGTTTCTCATAGTTTTTATTATTTCCACTAACTGTAGCATAAACCTTCCTCCCTTAACTTATCAGATCACTGAACTGCTATTGGTGTACCATAACCTAAAAGAACTCCAGTGAGAAGGGTACGCTGTCACTTGGCTGCTAAAGAGATCTTTCTATCTACGTCCTCATATAGGTGCTAGAGTTGTGTAGAGAGTGGTAGCAAATGAGGCATAGGATTTAGAGAAGTGTGCTAGGTTGAAATTAAAATGGAGAATAGAATTTTTAGTGAACTTTGAATTTTCACAATATTACAGACACTATTGTACTAAGTATGAACGCGTTATGAAAATAATTTCATTTGGTAGTGTTGTCTTTACTTTGGAAATATTCAAGTTCTAATAATGGACTAACGGTGGACTTTTCCATCTGCAGGTTATATTCAATGGCCAGCAGAGGCAGTGTTGCAGAGGAGAATCTCTCTGCGTTGCTGAGACAAAAGAAAAAAGAAATCCAATTCTTCAGCCTTCTCCATGCCTCTATCAATTTATATGGTAAGTCAAACTCGCGTTTAATCGTTTTGCTCTCATTAAAAGTAGTTCATAGCATCTGATGGCTCTCAGGACCTTTTAGTGGGGTCTTCTGCATAAATATAACTTTTTAAGATGGTAGCAGTATTGATTAACTGATAGGGATGTGCTAAAATGAAGAGGTTAGAATCTGTTACTCATAGTAAGATGGTAGCAATATTGATTAACTGATAGGGATGTGCTAAAATGAAGAGGTTAGAATCTGTTTCTCATAGTTTTTATTATTTCCACTAACTGTAGCATAAACCTTCCTCCCTTAACTTATCAGATCACTGAACTGCTATTGGTGTACCATAACCTAAAAGAACTCCAGTGAGAAGGGTACGCTGTCACTTGGCTGCTAAAGAGATCTTTCTATCTACGTCCTCATATAGGTGCTAGAGTTGTGTAGAGAGTGGTAGCAAATGAGGCATAGGATTTAGAGAAGTGTGCTAGGTTGAAATTAAAATGGAGAATAGAATTTTTAGTGAACGTTGAATTTTCACAATATTACAGACACTATTGTACTAAGTATGAACGCTTTATGAAAATAATTTCATTTGGTAGTGTTGTCTTTACTTTGGAAATATTCAAGTTGTAATAATGGACTAACTGTGGACTTTTCCATCTGCAGGTTATATTGAATGGCCAGCAGAGGCAGTGTTGCAGAGGAGAATCTCTCTGCGTTGCTGAGACAAAAGAAAAAAGAAATCCAATTCTTCAGCCTTCTCCACGCCTCTATCAATTTATATGGTAAGTCAAACTCGCGTTTAATCGTTTTGCTCTCATTAAAAGTAGTTCATAGCATCTGATGGCTCTCAGGACCTTTTAGTGGGGTCTTCTGCATAAATATAACTTTTTAAGATGGTAGCAATATTGATTAACTGATAGGGATGTGCTAAAATGAAGAGGTTAGAATCTGTTTCTCATAGTAAGATGGTAGCAATATTGATTAACTGATAGGGATGTGCTAAAATGAAGAGGTTAGAATCTGTTTCTCATAGTTTTTATTATTTCCACTAACTGTAGCATAAACCTTCCTCCCTTAACTTATCAGATCACTGAACTGCTATTGGTGTACCATAACCTAAAAGAACTCCAGTGAGAAGGGTACGCTGTCACTTGGCTGCTAAAGAGATCTTTCTATCTACGTCCTCATATAGGTGCTAGAGTTGTGTAGAGTGGTAGCAAATGAGGCATAGGATTTAGAGAAGTGTGCTAGGTTGAAATTAAAATGGAGAATAGAATTTTTAGTGAACTTTGAATTTTCACAATATTACAGACACTATTGTACTAAGTATGAACGCTTTATGAAAATAATTTCATTTGGTAGTGTTGTCTTTACTTTGGAAATATTCAAGTTCTAATAATGGACTAACGGTGGACTTTTCCATCTGCAGGTTATATTGAATGGCCAGCAGAGGCAGTGTTGCAGAGGAGAATCTCTCTGCGTTGCTGAGACAAAAGAAAAAAGAAATCCAATTCTTCAGCCTTCTCCATGCCTCTATCAATTTATATGGTAAGTCAAACTCGCGTTTAATCGTTTTGCTCTCATTAAAAGTAGTTCATAGCATCTGATGGCTCTCAGGACCTTTTAGTGGGGTCTTCTGCATAAATATAACTTTTTAAGATGGTAGCAATATTGATTAACTGATAGGGATGTGCTAAAATGAAGAGGTTAGAATCTGTTACTCATAGTTTTTATAATTTCCACTAACTGCAGCATAAACCTTCCTCCCTTAACTTATCAGATCACTGAATTGCTATTGGTGTACCATAACCTAAAAGAACTCCAGTGAGAAGGGTACGCTGTCACTTGGCTGCTAAAGAGATCTTTCTATCTACGTCCTCGTATAGGTGCTAGAGTTGTGTAGAGAGTGGTAGCAAATGAGGCATAGGATTTAGAGAAGTGTGCTAGGTTGAAATTAAAATGGAGAATAGAATTTTTAGTGAACGTTGAATTTTCACAATATTACAGACACTATTGTACTAAGTATGAACGCTTTATGAAAATAATTTTATTTCGTAGTGTTGTCTTTACTTTGGAAATATTCAAGTTCTAATAATGGACTAACGGTGGACTTTTCCATCTGCAGGTTATATTGAATGGCCAGCAGAGGCAGTGTTGCAGAGGAGAATCTCTCTGCGTTGCTGAGACAAAAGAAAAAAGAAATCCAATTCTTCAGCCTTCTCCATGCCTCTATCAATTTATATGGTAAGTCAAACTCGCGTTTAATCGTTTTGCTCTCATTAAAAGTAGTTCATAGCATCTGATGGCTCTCAGGACCTTTTAGTGGGGTCTTCTGCATAAATATAACTTTTTAAGATGGTAGCAGTATTGATTAACTGATAGGGATGTGCTAAAATGAAGAGGTTAGAATCTGTTACTCATAGTTTTTATAATTTCCACTAACTGTAGCATAAACCTTCCTCCCTTAACTTATCAGATCACTGAACTGCTATTGGTGTACCATAACCTAAAAGAACTCCAGTGAGAAGGGTACGCTGTCACTTGGCTGCTAAAGAGATCTTTCTATCTACGTCCTCGTATAGGTGCTAGAGTTGTGTAGAGAGTGGTAGCAAATGAGGCATAGGATTTAGAGAAGTGTGCTAGGTTGAAATTAAAATGGAGAATAGAATTTTTAGTGAACGTTGAATTTTCACAATATTACAGACACTATTGTACTAAGTATGAACGCGTTATGAAAATAATTTCATTTGGTAGTGTTGTCTTTACTTTGGAAATATTCAAGTTCTAATAATGGACTAACTGTGGACTTTTCCATCTGCAGGTTATATTGAATGGCCAACAGAGGCAGTGTTGCAGAGGAGAATCTCTCTGCGTTGCTGAGACAAAAGAAAAAAGAAATCCAATTCTTCAGCCTTCTCCACGCCTCTATCAATTTATATGGTAAGTCAAACTCGCGTTTAATCGTTTTGCTCTCATTAAAAGTAGTTCATAGCATCTGATGGCTCTCAGGACCTTTTAGTGGGGTCTTCTGCATAAATATAACTTTTTAAGATGGTAGCAATATTGATTAACTGATAGGGATGTGCTAAAATGAAGAGGTTAGAATCTGTTTCTCATAGTAAGATGGTAGCAATATTGATTAACTGATAGGGATGTGCTAAAATGAAGAGGTTAGAATCTGTTTCTCATAGTTTTTATTATTTCCACTAACTGTAGCATAAACCTTCCTCCCTTAACTTATCAGATCACTGAACTGCTATTGGTGTACCATAACCTAAAAGAACTCCAGTGAGAAGGGTACGCTGTCACTTGGCTGCTAAAGAGATCTTTCTATCTACGTCCTCATATAGGTGCTAGAGTTGTGTAGAGAGTGGTAGCAAATGAGGCATAGGATTTAGAGAAGTGTGCTAGGTTGAAATTAAAATGGAGAATAGAATTTTTAGTGAACTTTGAATTTTCACAATATTACAGACACTATTGTACTAAGTATGAACGCGTTATGAAAATAATTTCATTTGGTAGTGTTGTCTTTACTTTGGAAATATTCAAGTTCTAATAATGGACTAACGGTGGACTTTTCCATCTGCAGGTTATATTGAATGGCCAGCAGAGGCAGTGTTGCAGAGGAGAATCTCTCTGCGTTGCTGAGACAAAAGAAAAAAGAAATCCAATTCTTCAGCCTTCTCCATGCCTCTATCAATTTATATGGTAAGTCAAACTCGCGTTTAATCGTTTTGCTCTCATTAAAAGTAGTTCATAGCATCTGATGGCTCTCAGGACCTTTTAGTGGGGTCTTCTGCATAAATATAACTTTTTAAGATGGTAGCAGTATTGATTAACTGATAGGGATGTGCTAAAATGAAGAGGTTAGAATCTGTTTCTCATAGTTTTTATTATTTCCACTAACTGTAGCATAAACCTTCCTCCCTTAACTTATCAGATCACTGAACTGCTATTGGTGTACCATAACCTAAAAGAACTCCAGTGAGAAGGGTACGCTGTCACTTGGCTGCTAAAGAGATCTTTCTATCTACGTCCTCATATAGGTGCTAGAGTTGTGTAGAGAGTGGTAGCAAATGAGGCATAGGATTTAGAGAAGTGTGCTAGGTTGAAATTAAAATGGAGAATAGAATTTTTAGTGAACGTTGAATTTTCACAATATTACAGACACTATTGTACTAAGTATGAACGCTTTATGAAAATAATTTCATTTGGTAGTGTTGTCTTTACTTTGGAAATATTCAAGTTCTAATAATGGACTAACTGTGGACTTTTCCATCTGCAGGTTATATTGAATGGCCAGCAGAGGCAGTGTTGCAGAGGAGAATCTCTCTGCGTTGCTGAGACAAAAGAAAAAAGAAATCCAATTCTTCAGCCTTCTCCACGCCTCTATCAATTTATATGGTAAGTCAAACTCGCGTTTAATCGTTTTGCTCTCATTAAAAGTAGTTCATAGCATCTGATGGCTCTCAGGACCTTTTAGTGGGGTCTTCTGCATAAATATAACTTTTTAAGATGGTAGCAATATTGATTAACTGATAGGGATGTGCTAAAATGAAGAGGTTAGAATCTGTTTCTCATAGTAAGATGGTAGCAATATTGATTAACTGATAGGGATGTGCTAAAATGAAGAGGTTAGAATCTGTTTCTCATAGTTTTTATTATTTCCACTAACTGTAGCATAAACCTTCCTCCCTTAACTTATCAGATCACTGAACTGCTATTGGTGTACCATAACCTAAAAGAACTCCAGTGAGAAGGGTACGCTGTCACTTGGCTGCTAAAGAGATCTTTCTATCTACGTCCTCATATAGGTGCTAGAGTTGTGTAGAGAGTGGTAGCAAATGAGGCATAGGATTTAGAGAAGTGTGCTAGGTTGAAATTAAAATGGAGAATAGAATTTTTAGTGAACTTTGAATTTTCACAATATTACAGACACTATTGTACTAAGTATGAACGCTTTATGAAAATAATTTCATTTGGTAGTGTTGTCTTTACTTTGGAAATATTCAAGTTCTAATAATGGACTAACGGTGGACTTTTCCATCTGCAGGTTATATTGAATGGCCAGCAGAGGCAGTGTTGCAGAGGAGAATCTCTCTGCGTTGCTGAGACAAAAGAAAAAAGAAATCCAATTCTTCAGCCTTCTCCATGCCTCTATCAATTTATATGGTAAGTCAAACTCGCGTTTAATCGTTTTGCTCTCATTAAAAGTAGTTCATAGCATCTGATGGCTCTCAGGACCTTTTAGTGGGGTCTTCTGCATAAATATAACTTTTTAAGATGGTAGCAGTATTGATTAACTGATAGGGATGTGCTAAAATGAAGAGGTTAGAATCTGTTACTCATAGTATGATGGTAGCAATATTGATTAACTGATAGGGATGTGCTAAAATGAAGAGGTTAGAATCTGTTTCTCATAGTTTTTATTATTTCCACTAACTGTAGCATAAACCTTCCTCCCTTAACTTATCAGATCACTGAACTGCTATTGGTGTACCATAACCTAAAAGAACTCCAGTGAGAAGGGTACGCTGTCACTTGGCTGCTAAAGAGATCTTTCTATCTACGTCCTCATATAGGTGCTAGAGTTGTGTAGAGAGTGGTAGCAAATGAGGCATAGGATTTAGAGAAGTGTGCTAGGTTGAAATTAAAATGGAGAATAGAATTTTTAGTGAACGTTGAATTTTCACAATATTACAGACACTATTGTACTAAGTATGAACGCTTTATGAAAATAATTTCATTTGGTAGTGTTGTCTTTACTTTGGAAATATTCAAGTTCTAATAATGGACTAACTGTGGACTTTTCCATCTGCAGGTTATATTGAATGGCCAGCAGAGGCAGTGTTGCAGAGGAGAATCTCTCTGCGTTGCTGAGACAAAAGAAAAAAGAAATCCAATTCTTCAGCCTTCTCCATGCCTCTATCAATTTATATGGTAAGTCAAACTCGCGTTTAATCGTTTTGCTCTCATTAAAAGTAGTTCATAGCATCTGATGGCTCTCAGGACCTTTTAGTGGGGTCTTCTGCATAAATATAACTTTTTAAGATGGTAGCAATATTGATTAACTGATAGGGATGTGCTAAAATGAAGAGGTTAGAATCTGTTACTCATAGTTTTTATAATTTCCACTAACTGCAGCATAAACCTTCCTCCCTTAACTTATCAGATCACTGAATTGCTATTGGTGTACCATAACCTAAAAGAACTCCAGTGAGAAGGGTACGCTGTCACTTGGCTGCTAAAGAGATCTTTCTATCTACGTCCTCGTATAGGTGCTAGAGTTGTGTAGAGAGTGGTAGCAAATGAGGCATAGGATTTAGAGAAGTGTGCTAGGTTGAAATTAAAATGGAGAATAGAATTTTTAGTGAACGTTGAATTTTCACAATATTACAGACACTATTGTACTAAGTATGAACGCTTTATGAAAATAATTTTATTTCGTAGTGTTGTCTTTACTTTGGAAATATTCAAGTTCTAATAATGGACTAACGGTGGACTTTTCCATCTGCAGGTTATATTGAATGGCCAGCAGAGGCAGTGTTGCAGAGGAGAATCTCTCTGCGTTGCTGAGACAAAAGAAAAAAGAAATCCAATTCTTCAGCCTTCTCCACGCCTCTATCAATTTATATGGTAAGTCAAACTCGCGTTTAATCGTTTTGCTCTCATTAAAAGTAGTTCATAGCATCTGATGGCTCTCAGGACCTTTTAGTGGGGTCTTCTGCATAAATATAACTTTTTAAGATGGTAGCAATATTGATTAACTGATAGGGATGTGCTAAAATGAAGAGGTTAGAATCTGTTTCTCATAGTAAGATGGTAGCAATATTGATTAACTGATAGGGATCTGCTAAAATGAAGAGGTTAGAATCGGTTTCTCATAGTTTTTATTATTTCCACTAACTGTAGCATAAACCTTCCTCCCTTAACTTATCAGATCACTGAACTGCTATTGGTGTACCATAACCTAAAAGAACTCCAGTGAGAAGGGTACGCTGTCACTTGGCTGCTAAAGAGATCTTTCTATCTACGTCCTCATATAGGTGCTAGAGTTGTGTAGAGAGTGGTAGCAAATGAGGCATAGGATTTAGAGAAGTGTGCTAGGTTGAAATTAAAATGGAGAATAGAATTTTTAGTGAACTTTGAATTTTCACAATATTACAGACACTATTGTACTAAGTATGAACGCGTTATGAAAATAATTTCATTTGGTAGTGTTGTCTTTACTTTGGAAATATTCAAGTTCTAATAATGGACTAACGGTGGACTTTTCCATCTGCAGGTTATATTCAATGGCCAGCAGAGGCAGTGTTGCAGAGGAGAATCTCTCTGCGTTGCTGAGACAAAAGAAAAAAGAAATCCAATTCTTCAGCCTTCTCCATGCCTCTATCAATTTATATGGTAAGTCAAACTCGCGTTTAATCATTTTGCTCTCATTAAAAGTAGTTCATAGCATCTGATGGCTCTCAGGACCTTTTAGTGGGGTCTTCTGCATAAATATAACTTTTTAAGATGGTAGCAGTATTGATTAACTGATAGGGATGTGCTAAAATGAAGAGGTTAGAATCTGTTACTCATAGTTTTTATAATTTCCACTAACTGCAGCATAAACCTTCCTCCCTTAACTTATCAGATCACTGAATTGCTATTGGTGTACCATAACCTAAAAGAACTCCAGTGAGAAGGGTACGCTGTCACTTGGCTGCTAAAGAGATCTTTCTATCTACGTCCTCATATAGGTGCTAGAGTTGTGTAGAGAGTGGTAGCAAATGAGGCATAGGATTTAGAGAAGTGTGCTAGGTTGAAATTAAAATGGAGAATAGAATTTTTAGTGAACGTTGAATTTTCACAATATTACAGACACTATTGTACTAAGTATGAACGCTTTATGAAAATAATTTCATTTGGTAGTGTTGTCTTTACTTTGGAAATATTCAAGTTCTAATAATGGACTAACTGTGGACTTTTCCATCTGCAGGTTATATTGAATGGCCAGCAGAGGCAGTGTTGCAGAGGAGAATCTCTCTGCGTTGCTGAGACAAAAGAAAAAAGAAATCCAATTCTTCAGCCTTCTCCATGCCTCTATCAATTTATATGGTAAGTCAAACTCGCGTTTAATCGTTTTGCTCTCATTAAAAGTAGTTCATAGCATCTGATGGCTCTCAGGACCTTTTAGTGGGGTCTTCTGCATAAATATAACTTTTTAAGATGGTAGCAATATTGATTAACTGATAGGGATGTGCTAAAATGAAGAGGTTAGAATCTGTTTCTCATAGTAAGATGGTAGCAATATTGATTAACTGATAGGGATGTGCTAAAATGAAGAGGTTAGAATCTGTTTCTCATAGTTTTTATTATTTCCACTAACTGTAGCATAAACCTTCCTCCCTTAACTTATCAGATCACTGAACTGCTATTGGTGTACCATAACCTAAAAGAACTCCAGTGAGAAGGGTACGCTGTCACTTGGCTGCTAAAGAGATCATACTATCTACGTCCTCATATAGGTGCTAGAGTTGTGTAGAGAGTGGTAGCAAATGAGGCATAGGATTTAGAGAAGTGTGCTAGGTTGAAATTAAAATGGAGAATAGAATTTTTAGTGAACTTTGAATTTTCACAATATTACAGACACTATTGTTCTAAGTATGAACGCGTTATGAAAATAATTTCATTTGGTAGTGTTGTCTTTACTTTGGAAATATTCAAGTTCTAATAATGGACTAACTGTGGACTTTTCCATCTGCAGGTTATATTGAATGGCCAGCAGAGGCAGTGTTGCAGAGGAGAATCTCTCTGCGTTGCTGAGACAAAAGAAAAAAGAAATCCAATTCTTCAGCCTTCTCCATGCCTCTATCAATTTATATGGTAAGTCAAACTCGCGTTTAATCGTTTTGCTCTCATTAAAAGTAGTTCATAGCATCTGATGGCTCTCAGGACCTTTTAGTGGGGTCTTCTGCATAAATATAACTTTTTAAGATGGTAGCAGTATTGATTAACTGATAGGGATGTGCTAAAATGAAGAGGTTAGAATCTGTTTCTCATAGTAAGATGGTAGCAATATTGATTAACTGATAGGGATGTGCTAAAATGAAGAGGTTAGAATCTGTTACTCATAGTTTTTATAATTTCCACTAACTGCAGCATAAACCTTCCTCCCTTAACTTATCAGATCACTGAATTGCTATTGGTGTACCATAACCTAAAAGAACTCCAGTGAGAAGGGTACGCTGTCACTTTGCTGCTAAAGAGATCTTTCTATCTACGTCCTCGTATAGGTGCTAGAGTTGTGTAGAGAGTGGTAGCAAATGAGGCATAGGATTTAGAGAAGTGTGCTAGGTTGAAATTAAAATGGAGAATAGAATTTTTAGTGAACGTTGAATTTTCATAATATTAGACACTATTATACTAAGTATGAACGCTTTATGAAAATAATTTTATTTCGTAGTGTTGTCTTTACTTTGGAAATATTCAAGTTCTAATAATGGACTAACGGTGGACTTTTCCATCTGCAGGTTATATTGAATGGCCAGCAGAGGCAGTGTTGCAGAGGATAATCTCTCTGCGTTGCTGAGACAACAAAAAAGAAATCCAATTCTTCAGCATTCTCCATGCCTCTATCAATTTATATGGTAAGTCAAACTCGCGTTTAATCGTTTTGCTCTCATTAAAAGTAGTTCATAACATCTGATGGCTCTCAGGACCTTTTAGTGGGGTCTTCTGCATATATATAACTTTTTAAGATGGTAGCAATATTGATTAACTGATAGGGATGTGCTAAAATGAAGAGGTTTGAATCTGATTCTCATAGTTTTTATTATTTCCACTAACTGTAGCATAAACCTTCCTCCCTTAACTTATCAGATCACTGAATTGCTATTGGTGTACCATAACCTAAAAGAACTCCAGTGAGAAGGGTATGCTGTCACTTGGCTGCTAAAGAGATCTTTCTATCTACGTCCTCATATAGGTGCTAGAGTTGTGTAGAGAGTGGTAGCAAATGAGGCATAGGATTTAGAGAAGTGTGCTAGGTTGAAATTAAAATGGAGAATAGAATTTTTAGTGAACGTTGAATTTTCACAATATTACAGACACTATTGTACTAAGTATGAACGCTTTATGAAAATAATTTCATTTGGTAGTGTTATCTTTACTTTGGAAATATTCAAGTTCTAATAATGGACTAAGGGTGGACTTTTCCATCTGCAGGTTATATTGATTGGCCAGCAGAGGCAGTGTTGCAGAGGAGAATCTCTCTGCGTTGCTGAGACAAAAAAAAACAGAAATCCAATTCTTCAGCCTTCTCCATGCCTCTATCAATTTATATGGTAAGTCAAACTCGCGTTTAATCGTTTTGCTCTCATTAAAAGTAGTTCATAGCATCTGATGGCTCTCGGGACCTTTTAGTGGGGTCTTCTGCATAAATATAACTTTTTAAGATGGTAGCAATATTGATTAACTGATAGGGATGTGCTAAAATGAAGAGGTTAGAATCTGTTTCTCATAGTTTTTATTATTTCCACTAACTGTAGCATAAACCTTCCTCAACCTATCAGATCACTGAATTGCTATTGGTGTACCATAACCTAAAAGAACTCCAGTGAGAAGGGTACGCTGGCACTTGGCTGCTAAAGAGATCTTTCTATCTACGTCCTCATATAGGTGCTAGAGTTGTGTAGAGAGTGGTAGCAAATGAGGCATAGGATTTAGAGAAGTGTGCTAGGTTGAAATTAAAATGGAGAATAGAATTTTTAGTGAACGTTGAATTTTCACAATATTACAGACACTATTGTACTAAGTATGAACGCTTTATGAAAATAATTTCATTTGGTAGTGTTGTCTTTACTTTGGAAATATTCAAGTTCTAATAATGGACTAACTGTGGACTTTTCCATCTGCAGGTTATATTGAATGGCCAGCAGAGGCAGTGTTGCAGAGGAGAATCTCTCTGCGTTGCTGAGACAAAAGAAAAAAGAAATCCAATTATTCAGCCTTCTCCACGCCTCTATCAATTTATATGGTAAGTCAAACTCGCGTTTAATCGTTTTGCTCTCATTAAAAGTAGTTCATAGCATCTGATGGCTCTCAGGACCTTTTAGTGGGGTCTTCTGCATAAATATAACTTTTTAAGATGGTAGCAATATTGATTAACTGATAGGGATGTGCTAAAATGAAGAGGTTAGAATCTGTTTCTCATAGTAAGATGGTAGCAATATTGATTAACTGATAGGGATGTGCTAAAATGAAGAGGTTAGAATCTGTTTCTCATAGTTTTTATTATGTCCACTAACTGTAGCATAAACCTTCCTCCCTTAACTTATCAGATCACTGAACTGCTATTGGTGTACCATAACCTAAAAGAACTCCAGTGAGAAGGGTACGCTGTCACTTGGCTGCTAAAGAGATCTTTCTATCTACGTCCTCATATAGGTGCTAGAGTTGTGTAGAGAGTGGTAGCAAATGAGGCATAGGATTTAGAGAAGTGTGCTAGGTTGAAATTAAAATGGAGAATAGAATTTTTAGTGAACTTTGAATTTTCACAATATTACAGACACTATTGTACTAAGTATGAACGCGTTATGAAAATAATTTCATTTGGTAGTGTTGTCTTTACTTTGGAAATATTCAAGTTCTAATAATGGACTAACGGTGGACTTTTCCATCTGCAGGTTATATTGAATGGCCAGCAGAGGCAGTGTTGCAGAGGAGAATCTCTCTGCGTTGCTGAGACAAAAGAAAAAAGAAATCCAATTCTTCAGCCTTCTCCATGCCTCTATCAATTTATATGGTAAGTCAAACTCGCGTTTAATCGTTTTGCTCTCATTAAAAGTAGTTCATAGCATCTGATGGCTCTCAGGACCTTTTAGTGGGGTCTTCTGCATAAATATAACTTTTTAAGATGGTAGCAGTATTGATTAACTGATAGGGATGTGCTAAAATGAAGAGGTTAGAATCTGTTACTCATAGTTTTTATAATTTCCACTAACTGTAGCATAAACCTTCCTCCCTTAACTTATCAGATCACTGAATTGCTATTGGTGTACCATAACCTAAAAGAACTCAAGTGAGAAGGGTACGCTGTCACTTGGCTGCTAAAGAGATCTTTCTATCTACGTCCTCATATAGGTGCTAGAGTTGTGTAGAGAGTGGTAGAAAATGAGGCATAGGATTTAGAGAAGTGTGCTAGTTTGAAATTAAAATGGAGAATAGAATTTTTAGTGAACGTTGAATTTTCACAATATTACAGACACTATTGTACTAAGTATGAACGCGTTATGAAAATAATTTCATTTGGTAGTGTTGTCTTTACTTTGGAAATATTCAAGTTCTAATAATGGACTAACTGTGGACTTTTCCATCTGCAGGTTATATTGAATGGCCAACAGAGGCAGTGTTGCAGAGGAGAATCTCTCTGCGTTGCTGAGACAAAAGAAAAAAGAAATCCAATTCTTCAGCCTTCTCCACGCCTCTATCAATTTATATGGTAAGTCAAACTCGCGTTTAATCGTTTTGCTCTCATTAAAAGTAGTTCATAGCATCTGATGGCTCTCAGGACCTTTTAGTGGGGTCTTCTGCATAAATATAACTTTTTAAGATGGTAGCAATATTGATTAACTGATAGGGATGTGCTAAAATGAAGAGGTTAGAATCTGTTTCTCATAGTAAGATGGTAGCAATATTGATTAACTGATAGGGATGTGCTAAAATGAAGAGGTTAGAATCTGTTTCTCATAGTTTTTATTATTTCCACTAACTGTAGCATAAACCTTCCTCCCTTAACTTATCAGATCACTGAACTGCTATTGGTGTACCATAACCTAAAAGAACTCCAGTGAGAAGGGTACGCTGTCACTTGGCTGCTAAAGAGATCTTTCTATCTACGTCCTCATATAGGTGCTAGAGTTGTGTAGAGAGTGGTAGCAAATGAGGCATAGGATTTAGAGAAGTGTGCTAGGTTGAAATTAAAATGGAGAATAGAATTTTTAGTGAACTTTGAATTTTCACAATATTACAGACACTATTGTACTAAGTATGAACGCGTTATGAAAATAATTTCATTTGGTAGTGTTGTCTTTACTTTGGAAATATTCAAGTTCTAATAATGGACTAACGGTGGACTTTTCCATCTGCAGGTTATATTGAATGGCCAGCAGAGGCAGTGTTGCAGAGGAGAATCTCTCTGCGTTGCTGAGACAAAAGAAAAAAGAAATCCAATTCTTCAGCCTTCTCCATGCCTCTATCAATTTATATGGTAAGTCAAACTCGCGTTTAATCGTTTTGCTCTCATTAAAAGTAGTTCATAGCATCTGATGGCTCTCAGGACCTTTTAGTGGGGTCTTCTGCATAAATATAACTTTTTAAGATGGTAGCAGTATTGATTAACTGATAGGGATGTGCTAAAATGAAGAGGTTAGAATCTGTTTCTCATAGTTTTTATTATTTCCACTAACTGTAGCATAAACCTTCCTCCCTTAACTTATCAGATCACTGAACTGCTATTGGTGTACCATAACCTAAAAGAACTCCAGTGAGAAGGGTACGCTGTCACTTGGCTGCTAAAGAGATCTTTCTATCTACGTCCTCATATAGGTGCTAGAGTTGTGTAGAGAGTGGTAGCAAATGAGGCATAGGATTTAGAGAAGTGTGCTAGGTTGAAATTAAAATGGAGAATAGAATTTTTAGTGAACTTTGAATTTTCACAATATTACAGACACTATTGTACTAAGTATGAACGCGTTATGAAAATAATTTCATTTGGTAGTGTTGTCTTTACTTTGGAAATATTCAAGTTCTAATAATGGACTAACGGTGGACTTTTCCATCTGCAGGTTATATTGAATGGCCAGCAGAGGCAGTGTTGCAGAGGAGAATCTCTCTGCGTTGCTGCGACAAAAGAAAAAAGAAATCCAATTCTTCAGCCTTCTCCATGCCTCTATCAATTTATATGGTAAGTCAAACTCGCGTTTAATCGTTTTGCTCTCATTAAAAGTAGTTCATAGCATCTGATGGCTCTCAGGACCTTTTAGTGGGGTCTTCTGCATAAATATAACTTTTTAAGATGGTAGCAATATTGATTAACTGATAGGGATGTGCTAAAATGAAGAGGTTAGAATCTGTTACTCATAGTTTTTATAATTTCCACTAACTGCAGCATAAACCTTCCTCCCTTAACTTATCAGATCACTGAATTGCTATTGGTGTACCATAACCTAAAAGAACTCCAGTGAGAAGGGTACGCTGTCACTTGGCTGCTAAAGAGATCTTTCTATCTACGTCCTCGTATAGGTGCTAGAGTTGTGTAGAGAGTGGTAGCAAATGAGGCATAGGATTTAGAGAAGTGTGCTAGGTTGAAATTAAAATGGAGAATAGAATTTTTAGTGAACGTTGAATTTTCACAATATTACAGACACTATTGTACTAAGTATGAACGCGTTATGAAAATAATTTCATTTGGTAGTGTTGTCTTTACTTTGGAAATATTCAAGTTCTAATAATGGACTAACTGTGGACTTTTCCATCTGCAGGTTATATTGAATGGCCAACAGAGGCAGTGTTGCAGAGGAGAATCTCTCTGCGTTGCTGAGACAAAAGAAAAAAGAAATCCAATTCTTCAGCCTTCTCCACGCCTCTATCAATTTATATGGTAAGTCAAACTCGCGTTTAATCGTTTTGCTCTCATTAAAAGTAGTTCATAGCATCTGATGGCTCTCAGGACCTTTTAGTGGGGTCTTCTGCATAAATATAACTTTTTAAGATGGTAGCAATATTGATTAACTGATAGGGATGTGCTAAAATGAAGAGGTTAGAATCTGTTTCTCATAGTAAGATGGTAGCAATATTGATTAACTGATAGGGATGTGCTAAAATGAAGAGGTTAGAATCTGTTTCTCATAGTTTTTATTATTTCCACTAACTGTAGCATAAACCTTCCTCCCTTAACTTATCAGATCACTGAACTGCTATTGGTGTACCATAACCTAAAAGAACTCCAGTGAGAAGGGTACGCTGTCACTTGGCTGCTAAAGAGATCTTTCTATCTACGTCCTCATATAGGTGCTAGAGTTGTGTAGAGAGTGGTAGCAAATGAGGCATAGGATTTAGAGAAGTGTGCTAGGTTGAAATTAAAATGGAGAATAGAATTTTTAGTGAACTTTGAATTTTCACAATATTACAGACACTATTGTACTAAGTATGAACGCGTTATGAAAATAATTTCATTTGGTAGTGTTGTCTTTACTTTGGAAATATTCAAGTTCTAATAATGGACTAACGGTGGACTTTTCCATCTGCAGGTTATATTGAATGGCCAGCAGAGGCAGTGTTGCAGAGGAGAATCTCTCTGCGTTGCTGAGACAAAAGAAAAAAGAAATCCAATTCTTCAGCCTTCTCCATGCCTCTATCAATTTATATGGTAAGTCAAACTCGCGTTTAATCGTTTTGCTCTCATTAAAAGTAGTTCATAGCATCTGATGGCTCTCAGGACCTTTTAGTGGGGTCTTCTGCATAAATATAACTTTTTAAGATGGTAGCAGTATTGATTAACTGATAGGGATGTGCTAAAATGAAGAGGTTAGAATCTGTTTCTCATAGTTTTTATTATTTCCACTAACTGTAGCATAAACCTTCCTCCCTTAACTTATCAGATCACTGAACTGCTATTGGTGTACCATAACCTAAAAGAACTCCAGTGAGAAGGGTACGCTGTCACTTGGCTGCTAAAGAGATCTTTCTATCTACGTCCTCATATAGGTGCTAGAGTTGTGTAGAGAGTGGTAGCAAATGAGGCATAGGATTTAGAGAAGTGTGCTAGGTTGAAATTAAAATGGAGAATAGAATTTTTAGTGAACTTTGAATTTTCACAATATTACAGACACTATTGTACTAAGTATGAACGCGTTATGAAAATAATTTCATTTGGTAGTGTTGTCTTTACTTTGGAAATATTCAAGTTCTAATAATGGACTAACGGTGGACTTTTCCATCTGCAGGTTATATTGAATGGCCAGCAGAGGCAGTGTTGCAGAGGAGAATCTCTCTGCGTTGCTGAGACAAAAGAAAAAAGAAATCCAATTCTTCAGCCTTCTCCATGCCTCTATCAATTTATATGGTAAGTCAAACTCGCGTTTAATCGTTTTGCTCTCATTAAAAGTAGTTCATAGCATCTGATGGCTCTCAGGACCTTTTAGTGGGGTCTTCTGCATAAATATAACTTTTTAAGATGGTAGCAGTATTGATTAACTGATAGGGATGTGCTAAAATGAAGAGGTTAGAATCTGTTTCTCATAGTTTTTATTATTTCCACTAACTGTAGCATAAACCTTCCTCCCTTAACTTATCAGATCACTGAACTGCTATTGGTGTACCATAACCTAAAAGAACTCCAGTGAGAAGGGTACGCTGTCACTTGGCTGCTAAAGAGATCTTTCTATCTAGGTCCTCATATAGGTGCTAGAGTTGTGTAGAGAGTGGTAGCAAATGAGGCATAGGATTTAGAGAAGTGTGCTAGGTTGAAATTAAAATGGAGAATAGAATTTTTAGTGAACGTTGAATTTTCACAATATTACAGACACTATTGTACTAAGTATGAACGCTTTATGAAAATAATTTCATTTGGTAGTGTTGTCTTTACTTTGGAAATATTCAAGTTCTAATAATGGACTAACTGTGGACTTTTCCATCTGCAGGTTATATTGAATGGCCAGCAGAGGCAGTGTTGCAGAGGAGAATCTCTCTGCGTTGCTGAGACAAAAGAAAAAAGAAATCCAATTCTTCAGCCTTCTCCACGCCTCTATCAATTTATATGGTAAGTCAAACTCGCGTTTAATCGTTTTGCTCTCATTAAAAGTAGTTCATAGCATCTGATGGCTCTCAGGACCTTTTAGTGGGGTCTTCTGCATAAATATAACTTTTTAAGATGGTAGCAATATTGATTAACTGATAGGGATGTGCTAAAATGAAGAGGTTAGAATCTGTTTCTCATAGTAAGATGGTAGCAATATTGATTAACTGATAGGGATGTGCTAAAATGAAGAGGTTAGAATCTGTTTCTCATAGTTTTTATTATTTCCACTAACTGTAGCATAAACCTTCCTCCCTTAACTTATCAGATCACTGAACTGCTATTGGTGTACCATAACCTAAAAGAACTCCAGTGAGAAGGGTACGCTGTCACTTGGCTGCTAAAGAGATCTTTCTATCTACGTCCTCATATAGGTGCTAGAGTTGTGTAGAGAGTGGTAGCAAATGAGGCATAGGATTTAGAGAAGTGTGCTAGGTTGAAATTAAAATGGAGAATAGAATTTTTAGTGAACTTTGAATTTTCACAATATTACAGACACTATTGTACTAAGTATGAACGCTTTATGAAAATAATTTCATTTGGTAGTGTTGTCTTTACTTTGGAAATATTCAAGTTCTAATAATGGACTAACGGTGGACTTTTCCATCTGCAGGTTATATTGAATGGCCAGCAGAGGCAGTGTTGCAGAGGAGAATCTCTCTGCGTTGCTGAGACAAAAGAAAAAAGAAATCCAATTCTTCAGCCTTCTCCATGCCTCTATCAATTTATATGGTAAGTCAAACTCGCGTTTAATCGTTTTGCTCTCATTAAAAGTAGTTCATAGCATCTGATGGCTCTCAGGACCTTTTAGTGGGGTCTTCTGCATAAATATAACTTTTTAAGATGGTAGCAATATTGATTAACTGATAGGGATGTGCTAAAATGAAGAGGTTAGAATCTGTTACTCATAGTTTTTATAATTTCCACTAACTGCAGCATAAACCTTCCTCCCTTAACTTATCAGATCACTGAATTGCTATTGGTGTACCATAACCTAAAAGAACTCCAGTGAGAAGGGTACGCTGTCACTTGGCTGCTAAAGAGATCTTTCTATCTACGTCCTCGTATAGGTGCTAGAGTTGTGTAGAGAGTGGTAGCAAATGAGGCATAGGATTTAGAGAAGTGTGCTAGGTTGAAATTAAAATGGAGAATAGAATTTTTAGTGAACTTTGAATTTTCACAATATTACAGACACCATTGTACTAAGTATGAACGCGTTATGAAAATAATTTCATTTGGTAGTGTTGTCTTTACTTTGGAAATATTCAAGTTCTAATAATGGACTAACGGTGGACTTTTCCATCTGCAGGTTATATTGAATGGCCAGCAGAGGCAGTGTTGCAGAGGAGAATCTCTCTGCGTTGCTGAGACAAAAGAAAAAAGAAATCCAATTCTTCAGCCTTCTCCATGCCTCTATCAATTTATATGGTAAGTCAAACTCGCGTTTAATCGTTTTGCTCTCATTAAAAGTAGTTCATAGCATCTGATGGCTCTCAGGACCTTTTAGTGGGGTCTTCTGCATAAATATAACTTTTTAAGATGGTAGCAATATTGATTAACTGATAGGGATGTGCTAAAATGAAGAGGTTAGAATCTGTTACTCATAGTAAGATGGTAGCAATATTGATTAACTGATAGGGATGTGCTAAAATGAAGAGGTTAGAATCTGTTTCTCATAGTTTTTATTATTTCCACTAACTGTAGCATAAACCTTCCTCCCTTAACTTATCAGATCACTGAACTGCTATTGGTGTACCATAACCTAAAAGAACTCCAGTGAGAAGGGTACGCTGTCACTTGGCTGCTAAAGAGATCTTTCTATCTACGTCCTCATATAGGTGCTAGAGTTGTGTAGAGAGTGGTAGCAAATGAGGCATAGGATTTAGAGAAGTGTGCTAGGTTGAAATTAAAATGGAGAATAGAATTTTTAGTGAACGTTGAATTTTCACAATATTACAGACACTATTGTACTAAGTATGAACGCTTTATGAAAATAATTTCATTTGGTAGTGTTGTCTTTACTTTGGAAATATTCAAGTTCTAATAATGGACTAACTGTGGACTTTTCCATCTGCAGGTTATATTGAATGGCCAGCAGAGGCAGTGTTGCAGAGGAGAATCTCTCTGCGTTGCTGAGACAAAAGAAAAAAGAAATCCAATTCTTCAGCCTTCTCCACGCCTCTATCAATTTATATGGTAAGTCAAACTCGCGTTTAATCGTTTTGCTCTCATTAAAAGTAGTTCATAGCATCTGATGGCTCTCAGGACCTTTTAGTGGGGTCTTCTGCATAAATATAACTTTTTAAGATGGTAGCAATATTGATTAACTGATAGGGATGTGCTAAAATGAAGAGGTTAGAATCTGTTTCTCATAGTAAGATGGTAGCAATATTGATTAACTGATAGGGATGTGCTAAAATGAAGAGGTTAGAATCTGTTTCTCATAGTTTTTATTATTTCCACTAACTGTAGCATAAACCTTCCTCCCTTAACTTATCAGATCACTGAACTGCTATTGGTGTACCATAACCTAAAAGAACTCCAGTGAGAAGGGTACGCTGTCACTTGGCTGCTAAAGAGATCTTTCTATCTACGTCCTCATATAGGTGCTAGAGTTGTGTAGAGAGTGGTAGCAAATGAGGCATAGGATTTAGAGAAGTGTGCTAGGTTGAAATTAAAATGGAGAATAGAATTTTTAGTGAACTTTGAATTTTCACAATATTACAGACACTATTGTACTAAGTATGAACGCTTTATGAAAATAATTTCATTTGGTAGTGTTGTCTTTACTTTGGAAATATTCAAGTTCTAATAATGGACTAACGGTGGACTTTTCCATCTGCAGGTTATATTGAATGGCCAGCAGAGGCAGTGTTGCAGAGGAGAATCTCTCTGCGTTGCTGAGACAAAAGAAAAAAGAAATCCAATTCTTCAGCCTTCTCCATGCCTCTATCAATTTATATGGTAAGTCAAACTCGCGTTTAATCGTTTTGCTCTCATTAAAAGTAGTTCATAGCATCTGATGGCTCTCAGGACCTTTTAGTGGGGTCTTCTGCATAAATATAACTTTTTAAGATGGTAGCAATATTGATTAACTGATAGGGATGTGCTAAAATGAAGAGGTTAGAATCTGTTACTCATAGTTTTTATAATTTCCACTAACTGCAGCATAAACCTTCCTCCCTTAACTTATCAGATCACTGAATTGCTATTGGTGTACCATAACCTAAAAGAACTCCAGTGAGAAGGGTACGCTGTCACTTGGCTGCTAAAGAGATCTTTCTATCTACGTCCTCGTATAGGTGCTAGAGTTGTGTAGAGAGTGGTAGCAAATGAGGCATAGGATTTAGAGAAGTGTGCTAGGTTGAAATTAAAATGGAGAATAGAATTTTTAGTGAACTTTGAATTTTCACAATATTACAGACACCATTGTACTAAGTATGAACGCGTTATGAAAATAATTTCATTTGGTAGTGTTGTCTTTACTTTGGAAATATTCAAGTTCTAATAATGGACTAACGGTGGACTTTTCCATCTGCAGGTTATATTGAATGGCCAGCAGAGGCAGTGTTGCAGAGGAGAATCTCTCTGCGTTGCTGAGACAAAAGAAAAAAGAAATCCAATTCTTCAGCCTTCTCCATGCCTCTATCAATTTATATGGTAAGTCAAACTCGCGTTTAATCGTTTTGCTCTCATTAAAAGTAGTTCATAGCATCTGATGGCTCTCAGGACCTTTTAGTGGGGTCTTCTGCATAAATATAACTTTTTAAGATGGTAGCAATATTGATTAACTGATAGGGATGTGCTAAAATGAAGAGGTTAGAATCTGTTACTCATAGTAAGATGGTAGCAATATTGATTAACTGATAGGGATGTGCTAAAATGAAGAGGTTAGAATCTGTTTCTCATAGTTTTTATTATTTCCACTAACTGTAGCATAAACCTTCCTCCCTTAACTTATCAGATCACTGAACTGCTATTGGTGTACCATAACCTAAAAGAACTCCAGTGAGAAGGGTACGCTGTCACTTGGCTGCTAAAGAGATCTTTCTATCTAGGTCCTCATATAGGTGCTAGAGTTGTGTAGAGAGTGGTAGCAAATGAGGCATAGGATTTAGAGAAGTGTGCTAGGTTGAAATTAAAATGGAGAATAGAATTTTTAGTGAACGTTGAATTTTCACAATATTACAGACACTATTGTACTAAGTATGAACGCTTTATGAAAATAATTTCATTTGGTAGTGTTGTCTTTACTTTGGAAATATTCAAGTTCTAATAATGGACTAACTGTGGACTTTTCCATCTGCAGGTTATATTGAATGGCCAGCAGAGGCAGTGTTGCAGAGGAGAATCTCTCTGCGTTGCTGAGACAAAAGAAAAAAGAAATCCAATTCTTCAGCCTTCTCCACGCCTCTATCAATTTATATGGTAAGTCAAACTCGCGTTTAATCGTTTTGCTCTCATTAAAAGTAGTTCATAGCATCTGATGGCTCTCAGGACCTTTTAGTGGGGTCTTCTGCATAAATATAACTTTTTAAGATGGTAGCAATATTGATTAACTGATAGGGATGTGCTAAAATGAAGAGGTTAGAATCTGTTTCTCATAGTAAGATGGTAGCAATATTGATTAACTGATAGGGATGTGCTAAAATGAAGAGGTTAGAATCTGTTTCTCATAGTTTTTATTATTTCCACTAACTGTAGCATAAACCTTCCTCCCTTAACTTATCAGATCACTGAACTGCTATTGGTGTACCATAACCTAAAAGAACTCCAGTGAGAAGGGTACGCTGTCACTTGGCTGCTAAAGAGATCTTTCTATCTACGTCCTCATATAGGTGCTAGAGTTGTGTAGAGAGTGGTAGCAAATGAGGCATAGGATTTAGAGAAGTGTGCTAGGTTGAAATTAAAATGGAGAATAGAATTTTTAGTGAACTTTGAATTTTCACAATATTACAGACACTATTGTACTAAGTATGAACGCTTTATGAAAATAATTTCATTTGGTAGTGTTGTCTTTACTTTGGAAATATTCAAGTTCTAATAATGGACTAACGGTGGACTTTTCCATCTGCAGGTTATATTGAATGGCCAGCAGAGGCAGTGTTGCAGAGGAGAATCTCTCTGCGTTGCTGAGACAAAAGAAAAAAGAAATCCAATTCTTCAGCCTTCTCCATGCCTCTATCAATTTATATGGTAAGTCAAACTCGCGTTTAATCGTTTTGCTCTCATTAAAAGTAGTTCATAGCATCTGATGGCTCTCAGGACCTTTTAGTGGGGTCTTCTGCATAAATATAACTTTTTAAGATGGTAGCAATATTGATTAACTGATAGGGATGTGCTAAAATGAAGAGGTTAGAATCTGTTACTCATAGTTTTTATAATTTCCACTAACTGCAGCATAAACCTTCCTCCCTTAACTTATCAGATCACTGAATTGCTATTGGTGTACCATAACCTAAAAGAACTCCAGTGAGAAGGGTACGCTGTCACTTGGCTGCTAAAGAGATCTTTCTATCTACGTCCTCGTATAGGTGCTAGAGTTGTGTAGAGAGTGGTAGCAAATGAGGCATAGGATTTAGAGAAGTGTGCTAGGTTGAAATTAAAATGGAGAATAGAATTTTTAGTGAACTTTGAATTTTCACAATATTACAGACACCATTGTACTAAGTATGAACGCGTTATGAAAATAATTTCATTTGGTAGTGTTGTCTTTACTTTGGAAATATTCAAGTTCTAATAATGGACTAACGGTGGACTTTTCCATCTGCAGGTTATATTGAATGGCCAGCAGAGGCAGTGTTGCAGAGGAGAATCTCTCTGCGTTGCTGAGACAAAAGAAAAAAGAAATCCAATTCTTCAGCCTTCTCCATGCCTCTATCAATTTATATGGTAAGTCAAACTCGCGTTTAATCGTTTTGCTCTCATTAAAAGTAGTTCATAGCATCTGATGGCTCTCAGGACCTTTTAGTGGGGTCTTCTGCATAAATATAACTTTTTAAGATGGTAGCAATATTGATTAACTGATAGGGATGTGCTAAAATGAAGAGGTTAGAATCTGTTACTCATAGTAAGATGGTAGCAATATTGATTAACTGATAGGGATGTGCTAAAATGAAGAGGTTAGAATCTGTTTCTCATAGTTTTTATTATTTCCACTAACTGTAGCATAAACCTTCCTCCCTTAACTTATCAGATCACTGAACTGCTATTGGTGTACCATAACCTAAAAGAACTCCAGTGAGAAGGGTACGCTGTCACTTGGCTGCTAAAGAGATCTTTCTATCTACGTCCTCATATAGGTGCTAGAGTTGTGTAGAGAGTGGTAGCAAATGAGGCATAGGATTTAGAGAAGTGTGCTAGGTTGAAATTAAAATGGAGAATAGAATTTTTAGTGAACGTTGAATTTTCACAATATTACAGACACTATTGTACTAAGTATGAACGCTTTATGAAAATAATTTCATTTGGTAGTGTTGTCTTTACTTTGGAAATATTCAAGTTCTAATAATGGACTAACTGTGGACTTTTCCATCTGCAGGTTATATTGAATGGCCAGCAGAGGCAGTGTTGCAGAGGAGAATCTCTCTGCGTTGCTGAGACAAAAGAAAAAAGAAATCCAATTCTTCAGCCTTCTCCACGCCTCTATCAATTTATATGGTAAGTCAAACTCGCGTTTAATCGTTTTGCTCTCATTAAAAGTAGTTCATAGCATCTGATGGCTCTCAGGACCTTTTAGTGGGGTCTTCTGCATAAATATAACTTTTTAAGATGGTAGCAATATTGATTAACTGATAGGGATGTGCTAAAATGAAGAGGTTAGAATCTGTTTCTCATAGTAAGATGGTAGCAATATTGATTAACTGATAGGGATGTGCTAAAATGAAGAGGTTAGAATCTGTTTCTCATAGTTTTTATTATTTCCACTAACTGTAGCATAAACCTTCCTCCCTTAACTTATCAGATCACTGAACTGCTATTGGTGTACCATAACCTAAAAGAACTCCAGTGAGAAGGGTACGCTGTCACTTGGCTGCTAAAGAGATCTTTCTATCTACGTCCTCATATAGGTGCTAGAGTTGTGTAGAGAGTGGTAGCAAATGAGGCATAGGATTTAGAGAAGTGTGCTAGGTTGAAATTAAAATGGAGAATAGAATTTTTAGTGAACTTTGAATTTTCACAATATTACAGACACTATTGTACTAAGTATGAACGCTTTATGAAAATAATTTCATTTGGTAGTGTTGTCTTTACTTTGGAAATATTCAAGTTCTAATAATGGACTAACGGTGGACTTTTCCATCTGCAGGTTATATTGAATGGCCAGCAGAGGCAGTGTTGCAGAGGAGAATCTCTCTGCGTTGCTGAGACAAAAGAAAAAAGAAATCCAATTCTTCAGCCTTCTCCATGCCTCTATCAATTTATATGGTAAGTCAAACTCGCGTTTAATCGTTTTGCTCTCATTAAAAGTAGTTCATAGCATCTGATGGCTCTCAGGACCTTTTAGTGGGGTCTTCTGCATAAATATAACTTTTTAAGATGGTAGCAATATTGATTAACTGATAGGGATGTGCTAAAATGAAGAGGTTAGAATCTGTTACTCATAGTTTTTATAATTTCCACTAACTGCAGCATAAACCTTCCTCCCTTAACTTATCAGATCACTGAATTGCTATTGGTGTACCATAACCTAAAAGAACTCCAGTGAGAAGGGTACGCTGTCACTTGGCTGCTAAAGAGATCTTTCTATCTACGTCCTCGTATAGGTGCTAGAGTTGTGTAGAGAGTGGTAGCAAATGAGGCATAGGATTTAGAGAAGTGTGCTAGGTTGAAATTAAAATGGAGAATAGAATTTTTAGTGAACTTTGAATTTTCACAATATTACAGACACCATTGTACTAAGTATGAACGCGTTATGAAAATAATTTCATTTGGTAGTGTTGTCTTTACTTTGGAAATATTCAAGTTCTAATAATGGACTAACGGTGGACTTTTCCATCTGCAGGTTATATTGAATGGCCAGCAGAGGCAGTGTTGCAGAGGAGAATCTCTCTGCGTTGCTGAGACAAAAGAAAAAAGAAATCCAATTCTTCAGCCTTCTCCATGCCTCTATCAATTTATATGGTAAGTCAAACTCGCGTTTAATCGTTTTGCTCTCATTAAAAGTAGTTCATAGCATCTGATGGCTCTCAGGACCTTTTAGTGGGGTCTTCTGCATAAATATAACTTTTTAAGATGGTAGCAATATTGATTAACTGATAGGGATGTGCTAAAATGAAGAGGTTAGAATCTGTTACTCATAGTAAGATGGTAGCAATATTGATTAACTGATAGGGATGTGCTAAAATGAAGAGGTTAGAATCTGTTTCTCATAGTTTTTATTATTTCCACTAACTGTAGCATAAACCTTCCTCCCTTAACTTATCAGATCACTGAACTGCTATTGGTGTACCATAACCTAAAAGAACTCCAGTGAGAAGGGTACGCTGTCACTTGGCTGCTAAAGAGATCTTTCTATCTACGTCCTCATATAGGTGCTAGAGTTGTGTAGAGAGTGGTAGCAAATGAGGCATAGGATTTAGAGAAGTGTGCTAGGTTGAAATTAAAATGGAGAATAGAATTTTTAGTGAACGTTGAATTTTCACAATATTACAGACACTATTGTACTAAGTATGAACGCTTTATGAAAATAATTTCATTTGGTAGTGTTGTCTTTACTTTGGAAATATTCAAGTTCTAATAATGGACTAACTGTGGACTTTTCCATCTGCAGGTTATATTGAATGGCCAGCAGAGGCAGTGTTGCAGAGGAGAATCTCTCTGCGTTGCTGAGACAAAAGAAAAAAGAAATCCAATTCTTCAGCCTTCTCCACGCCTCTATCAATTTATATGGTAAGTCAAACTCGCGTTTAATCGTTTTGCTCTCATTAAAAGTAGTTCATAGCATCTGATGGCTCTCAGGACCTTTTAGTGGGGTCTTCTGCATAAATATAACTTTTTAAGATGGTAGCAATATTGATTAACTGATAGGGATGTGCTAAAATGAAGAGGTTAGAATCTGTTTCTCATAGTAAGATGGTAGCAATATTGATTAACTGATAGGGATGTGCTAAAATGAAGAGGTTAGAATCTGTTTCTCATAGTTTTTATTATTTCCACTAACTGTAGCATAAACCTTCCTCCCTTAACTTATCAGATCACTGAACTGCTATTGGTGTACCATAACCTAAAAGAACTCCAGTGAGAAGGGTACGCTGTCACTTGGCTGCTAAAGAGATCTTTCTATCTACGTCCTCATATAGGTGCTAGAGTTGTGTAGAGAGTGGTAGCAAATGAGGCATAGGATTTAGAGAAGTGTGCTAGGTTGAAATTAAAATGGAGAATAGAATTTTTAGTGAACTTTGAATTTTCACAATATTACAGACACTATTGTACTAAGTATGAACGCTTTATGAAAATAATTTCATTTGGTAGTGTTGTCTTTACTTTGGAAATATTCAAGTTCTAATAATGGACTAACGGTGGACTTTTCCATCTGCAGGTTATATTGAATGGCCAGCAGAGGCAGTGTTGCAGAGGAGAATCTCTCTGCGTTGCTGAGACAAAAGAAAAAAGAAATCCAATTCTTCAGCCTTCTCCATGCCTCTATCAATTTATATGGTAAGTCAAACTCGCGTTTAATCGTTTTGCTCTCATTAAAAGTAGTTCATAGCATCTGATGGCTCTCAGGACCTTTTAGTGGGGTCTTCTGCATAAATATAACTTTTTAAGATGGTAGCAATATTGATTAACTGATAGGGATGTGCTAAAATGAAGAGGTTAGAATCTGTTACTCATAGTTTTTATAATTTCCACTAACTGCAGCATAAACCTTCCTCCCTTAACTTATCAGATCACTGAATTGCTATTGGTGTACCATAACCTAAAAGAACTCCAGTGAGAAGGGTACGCTGTCACTTGGCTGCTAAAGAGATCTTTCTATCTACGTCCTCGTATAGGTGCTAGAGTTGTGTAGAGAGTGGTAGCAAATGAGGCATAGGATTTAGAGAAGTGTGCTAGGTTGAAATTAAAATGGAGAATAGAATTTTTAGTGAACTTTGAATTTTCACAATATTACAGACACCATTGTACTAAGTATGAACGCGTTATGAAAATAATTTCATTTGGTAGTGTTGTCTTTACTTTGGAAATATTCAAGTTCTAATAATGGACTAACGGTGGACTTTTCCATCTGCAGGTTATATTGAATGGCCAGCAGAGGCAGTGTTGCAGAGGAGAATCTCTCTGCGTTGCTGAGACAAAAGAAAAAAGAAATCCAATTCTTCAGCCTTCTCCATGCCTCTATCAATTTATATGGTAAGTCAAACTCGCGTTTAATCGTTTTGCTCTCATTAAAAGTAGTTCATAGCATCTGATGGCTCTCAGGACCTTTTAGTGGGGTCTTCTGCATAAATATAACTTTTTAAGATGGTAGCAATATTGATTAACTGATAGGGATGTGCTAAAATGAAGAGGTTAGAATCTGTTACTCATAGTAAGATGGTAGCAATATTGATTAACTGATAGGGATGTGCTAAAATGAAGAGGTTAGAATCTGTTTCTCATAGTTTTTATTATTTCCACTAACTGTAGCATAAACCTTCCTCCCTTAACTTATCAGATCACTGAACTGCTATTGGTGTACCATAACCTAAAAGAACTCCAGTGAGAAGGGTACGCTGTCACTTGGCTGCTAAAGAGATCTTTCTATCTACGTCCTCATATAGGTGCTAGAGTTGTGTAGAGAGTGGTAGCAAATGAGGCATAGGATTTAGAGAAGTGTGCTAGGTTGAAATTAAAATGGAGAATAGAATTTTTAGTGAACGTTGAATTTTCACAATATTACAGACACTATTGTACTAAGTATGAACGCTTTATGAAAATAATTTCATTTGGTAGTGTTGTCTTTACTTTGGAAATATTCAAGTTCTAATAATGGACTAACTGTGGACTTTTCCATCTGCAGGTTATATTGAATGGCCAGCAGAGGCAGTGTTGCAGAGGAGAATCTCTCTGCGTTGCTGAGACAAAAGAAAAAAGAAATCCAATTCTTCAGCCTTCTCCACGCCTCTATCAATTTATATGGTAAGTCAAACTCGCGTTTAATCGTTTTGCTCTCATTAAAAGTAGTTCATAGCATCTGATGGCTCTCAGGACCTTTTAGTGGGGTCTTCTGCATAAATATAACTTTTTAAGATGGTAGCAATATTGATTAACTGATAGGGATGTGCTAAAATGAAGAGGTTAGAATCTGTTTCTCATAGTAAGATGGTAGCAATATTGATTAACTGATAGGGATGTGCTAAAATGAAGAGGTTAGAATCTGTTTCTCATAGTTTTTATTATTTCCACTAACTGTAGCATAAACCTTCCTCCCTTAACTTATCAGATCACTGAACTGCTATTGGTGTACCATAACCTAAAAGAACTCCAGTGAGAAGGGTACGCTGTCACTTGGCTGCTAAAGAGATCTTTCTATCTACGTCCTCATATAGGTGCTAGAGTTGTGTAGAGAGTGGTAGCAAATGAGGCATAGGATTTAGAGAAGTGTGCTAGGTTGAAATTAAAATGGAGAATAGAATTTTTAGTGAACTTTGAATTTTCACAATATTACAGACACCATTGTACTAAGTATGAACGCGTTATGAAAATAATTTCATTTGGTAGTGTTGTCTTTACTTTGGAAATATTCAAGTTCTAATAATGGACTAACGGTGGACTTTTCCATCTGCAGGTTATATTGAATGGCCAGCAGAGGCAGTGTTGCAGAGGAGAATCTCTCTGCGTTGCTGAGACAAAAGAAAAAAGAAATCCAATTCTTCAGCCTTCTCCATGCCTCTATCAATTTATATGGTAAGTCAAACTCGCGTTTAATCGTTTTGCTCTCATTAAAAGTAGTTCATAGCATCTGATGGCTCTCAGGACCTTTTAGTGGGGTCTTCTGCATAAATATAACTTTTTAAGATGGTAGCAATATTGATTAACTGATAGGGATGTGCTAAAATGAAGAGGTTAGAATCTGTTACTCATAGTAAGATGGTAGCAATATTGATTAACTGATAGGGATGTGCTAAAATGAAGAGGTTAGAATCTGTTTCTCATAGTTTTTATTATTTCCACTAACTGTAGCATAAACCTTCCTCCCTTAACTTATCAGATCACTGAACTGCTATTGGTGTACCATAACCTAAAAGAACTCCAGTGAGAAGGGTACGCTGTCACTTGGCTGCTAAAGAGATCTTTCTATCTACGTCCTCATATAGGTGCTAGAGTTGTGTAGAGAGTGGTAGCAAATGAGGCATAGGATTTAGAGAAGTGTGCTAGGTTGAAATTAAAATGGAGAATAGAATTTTTAGTGAACGTTGAATTTTCACAATATTACAGACACTATTGTACTAAGTATGAACGCTTTATGAAAATAATTTCATTTGGTAGTGTTGTCTTTACTTTGGAAATATTCAAGTTCTAATAATGGACTAACTGTGGACTTTTCCATCTGCAGGTTATATTGAATGGCCAGCAGAGGCAGTGTTGCAGAGGAGAATCTCTCTGCGTTGCTGAGACAAAAGAAAAAAGAAATCCAATTCTTCAGCCTTCTCCACGCCTCTATCAATTTATATGGTAAGTCAAACTCGCGTTTAATCGTTTTGCTCTCATTAAAAGTAGTTCATAGCATCTGATGGCTCTCAGGACCTTTTAGTGGGGTCTCCTGCATAAATATAACTTTTTAAGATGGTAGCAATATTGATTAACTGATAGGGATGTGCTAAAATGAAGAGGTTAGAATCTGTTTCTCATAGTAAGATGGTAGCAATATTGATTAACTGATAGGGATGTGCTAAAATGAAGAGGTTAGAATCTGTTTCTCATAGTTTTTATTATTTCCACTAACTGTAGCATAAACCTTCCTCCCTTAACTTATCAGATCACTGAACTGCTATTGGTGTACCATAACCTAAAAGAACTCCAGTGAGAAGGGTACGCTGTCACTTGGCTGCTAAAGAGATCTTTCTATCTACGTCCTCATATAGGTGCTAGAGTTGTGTAGAGAGTGGTAGCAAATGAGGCATAGGATTTAGAGAAGTGTGCTAGGTTGAAATTAAAATGGAGAATAGAATTTTTAGTGAACTTTGAATTTTCACAATATTACAGACACTATTGTACTAAGTATGAACGCTTTATGAAAATAATTTCATTTGGTAGTGTTGTCTTTACTTTGGAAATATTCAAGTTCTAATAATGGACTAACGGTGGACTTTTCCATCTGCAGGTTATATTGAATGGCCAGCAGAGGCAGTGTTGCAGAGGAGAATCTCTCTGCGTTGCTGAGACAAAAGAAAAAAGAAATCCAATTCTTCAGCCTTCTCCATGCCTCTATCAATTTATATGGTAAGTCAAACTCGCGTTTAATCGTTTTGCTCTCATTAAAAGTAGTTCATAGCATCTGATGGCTCTCAGGACCTTTTAGTGGGGTCTTCTGCATAAATATAACTTTTTAAGATGGTAGCAATATTGATTAACTGATAGGGATGTGCTAAAATGAAGAGGTTAGAATCTGTTACTCATAGTTTTTATAATTTCCACTAACTGCAGCATAAACCTTCCTCCCTTAACTTATCAGATCACTGAATTGCTATTGGTGTACCATAACCTAAAAGAACTCCAGTGAGAAGGGTACGCTGTCACTTGGCTGCTAAAGAGATCTTTCTATCTACGTCCTCGTATAGGTGCTAGAGTTGTGTAGAGAGTGGTAGCAAATGAGGCATAGGATTTAGAGAAGTGTGCTAGGTTGAAATTAAAATGGAGAATAGAATTTTTAGTGAACTTTGAATTTTCACAATATTACAGACACCATTGTACTAAGTATGAACGCGTTATGAAAATAATTTCATTTGGTAGTGTTGTCTTTACTTTGGAAATATTCAAGTTCTAATAATGGACTAACGGTGGACTTTTCCATCTGCAGGTTATATTGAATGGCCAGCAGAGGCAGTGTTGCAGAGGAGAATCTCTCTGCGTTGCTGAGACAAAAGAAAAAAGAAATCCAATTCTTCAGCCTTCTCCATGCCTCTATCAATTTATATGGTAAGTCAAACTCGCGTTTAATCGTTTTGCTCTCATTAAAAGTAGTTCATAGCATCTGATGGCTCTCAGGACCTTTTAGTGGGGTCTTCTGCATAAATATAACTTTTTAAGATGGTAGCAATATTGATTAACTGATAGGGATGTGCTAAAATGAAGAGGTTAGAATCTGTTACTCATAGTAAGATGGTAGCAATATTGATTAACTGATAGGGATGTGCTAAAATGAAGAGGTTAGAATCTGTTTCTCATAGTTTTTATTATTTCCACTAACTGTAGCATAAACCTTCCTCCCTTAACTTATCAGATCACTGAACTGCTATTGGTGTACCATAACCTAAAAGAACTCCAGTGAGAAGGGTACGCTGTCACTTGGCTGCTAAAGAGATCTTTCTATCTACGTCCTCATATAGGTGCTAGAGTTGTGTAGAGAGTGGTAGCAAATGAGGCATAGGATTTAGAGAAGTGTGCTAGGTTGAAATTAAAATGGAGAATAGAATTTTTAGTGAACGTTGAATTTTCACAATATTACAGACACTATTGTACTAAGTATGAACGCTTTATGAAAATAATTTCATTTGGTAGTGTTGTCTTTACTTTGGAAATATTCAAGTTCTAATAATGGACTAACTGTGGACTTTTCCATCTGCAGGTTATATTGAATGGCCAGCAGAGGCAGTGTTGCAGAGGAGAATCTCTCTGCGTTGCTGAGACAAAAGAAAAAAGAAATCCAATTCTTCAGCCTTCTCCACGCCTCTATCAATTTATATGGTAAGTCAAACTCGCGTTTAATCGTTTTGCTCTCATTAAAAGTAGTTCATAGCATCTGATGGCTCTCAGGACCTTTTAGTGGGGTCTTCTGCATAAATATAACTTTTTAAGATGGTAGCAATATTGATTAACTGATAGGGATGTGCTAAAATGAAGAGGTTAGAATCTGTTACTCATAGTAAGATGGTAGCAATATTGATTAACTGATAGGGATGTGCTAAAATGAAGAGGTTAGAATCTGTTTCTCATAGTTTTTATTATTTCCACTAACTGTAGCATAAACCTTCCTCCCTTAACTTATCAGATCACTGAACTGCTATTGGTGTACCATAACCTAAAAGAACTCCAGTGAGAAGGGTACGCTGTCACTTGGCTGCTAAAGAGATCTTTCTATCTACGTCCTCATATAGGTGCTAGAGTTGTGTAGAGAGTGGTAGCAAATGAGGCATAGGATTTAGAGAAGTGTGCTAGGTTGAAATTAAAATGGAGAATAGAATTTTTAGTGAACTTTGAATTTTCACAATATTACAGACACTATTGTACTAAGTATGAACGCTTTATGAAAATAATTTCATTTGGTAGTGTTGTCTTTACTTTGGAAATATTCAAGTTCTAATAATGGACTAACGGTGGACTTTTCCATCTGCAGGTTATATTGAATGGCCAGCAGAGGCAGTGTTGCAGAGGAGAATCTCTCTGCGTTGCTGAGACAAAAGAAAAAAGAAATCCAATTCTTCAGCCTTCTCCACGCCTCTATCAATTTATATGGTAAGTCAAACTCGCGTTTAATCGTTTTGCTCTCATTAAAAGTAGTTCATAGCATCTGATGGCTCTCAGGACCTTTTAGTGGGGTCTTCTGCATAAATATAACTTTTTAAGATGGTAGCAATATTGATTAACTGATAGGGATGTGCTAAAATGAAGAGGTTAGAATCTGTTTCTCATAGTAAGATGGTAGCAATATTGATTAACTGATAGGGATGTGCTAAAATGAAGAGGTTAGAATCTGTTTCTCATAGTTTTTATTATTTCCACTAACTGTAGCATAAACCTTCCTCCCTTAACTTATCAGATCACTGAACTGCTATTGGTGTACCATAACCTAAAAGAACTCCAGTGAGAAGGGTACGCTGTCACTTGGCTGCTAAAGAGATCTTTCTATCTACGTCCTCATATAGGTGCTAGAGTTGTGTAGAGAGTGGTAGCAAATGAGGCATAGGATTTAGAGAAGTGTGCTAGGTTGAAATTAAAATGGAGAATAGAATTTTTAGTGAACTTTGAATTTTCACAATATTACAGACACTATTGTACTAAGTATGAACGCTTTATGAAAATAATTTCATTTGGTAGTGTTGTCTTTACTTTGGAAATATTCAAGTTCTAATAATGGACTAACGGTGGACTTTTCCATCTGCAGGTTATATTGAATGGCCAGCAGAGGCAGTGTTGCAGAGGAGAATCTCTCTGCGTTGCTGAGACAAAAGAAAAAAGAAATCCAATTCTTCAGCCTTCTCCATGCCTCTATCAATTTATATGGTAAGTCAAACTCGCGTTTAATCGTTTTGCTCTCATTAAAAGTAGTTCATAGCATCTGATGGCTCTCAGGACCTTTTAGTGGGGTCTTCTGCATAAATATAACTTTTTAAGATGGTAGCAATATTGATTAACTGATAGGGATGTGCTAAAATGAAGAGGTTAGAATCTGTTACTCATAGTTTTTATAATTTCCACTAACTGCAGCATAAACCTTCCTCCCTTAACTTATCAGATCACTGAATTGCTATTGGTGTACCATAACCTAAAAGAACTCCAGTGAGAAGGGTACGCTGTCACTTGGCTGCTAAAGAGATCTTTCTATCTACGTCCTCGTATAGGTGCTAGAGTTGTGTAGAGAGTGGTAGCAAATGAGGCATAGGATTTAGAGAAGTGTGCTAGGTTGAAATTAAAATGGAGAATAGAATTTTTAGTGAACGTTGAATTTTCACAATATTACAGACACTATTGTACTAAGTATGAACGCTTTATGAAAATAATTTTATTTCGTAGTGTTGTCTTTACTTTGGAAATATTCAAGTTCTAATAATGGACTAACGGTGGACTTTTCCATTTGCAGGTTATATTGAATGGCCAGCAGAGGCAGTGTTACAGAGGAGAATCTCTCTGCGTTGCTGAGACAAAAAAAAAAGAAATCCAATTCTTCAGCCTTCTCCATGCCTCTATCAATTTATATGGTAAGTCAAACTCGCGTTTAATCGTTTTGCTCTCATTAAAAGTAGTTCATAGCATCTGATGGCTCTCAGGACCTTTTAGTGGGGTCTTCTGCATAAATATAACTTTTTAAGATGGTAGCAATATTGATTAACTGATAGGGATGTGCTAAAATGAAGAGGTTAGAATCTGTTTCTCATAGTAAGATGGTAGCAATATTGATTAACTGATAGGGATGTGCTAAAATGAAGAGGTTAGAATCTGTTTCTCATAGTTTTTATTATTTCCACTAACTGTAGCATAAACCTTCCTCCCTTAACTTATCAGATCACTGAACTGCTATTGGTGTACCATAACCTAAAAGAACTCCAGTGAGAAGGGTACGCTGTCACTTGGCTGCTAAAGAGATCTTTCTATCTACGTCCTCGTATAGGTGCTAGAGTTGTGTAGAGAGTGGTAGCAAATGAGGCATAGGATTTAGAGAAGTGTGCTAGGTTGAAATTAAAATGGAGAATAGAATTTTTAGTGAACGTTGAATTTTCACAATATTACAGACACTATTGTACTAAGTATGAACGCTTTATGAAAATAATTTTATTTCGTAGTGTTGTCTTTACTTTGGAAATATTCAAGTTCTAATAATGGACTAACGGTGGACTTTTCCATTTGCAGGTTATATTGAATGGCCAGCAGAGGCAGTGTTACAGAGGAGAATCTCTCTGCGTTGCTGAGACAAAAAAAAAAGAAATCCAATTCTTCAGCCTTCTCCATGCCTCTATCAATTTATATGGTAAGTCAAACTCGCGTTTAATCGTTTTGCTCTCATTAAAAGTAGTTCATAGCATCTGATGGCTCTCAGGACCTTTTAGTGGGGTCTTCTGCATAAATAGAACTTTTTTACGATGGTAGCAATATTGATTAACTGATAGGGATCTGCTAAAATGAAGAGGTTAGAATCGGTTTCTCATAGTTTTTATTATTTCCACTAACTGTAGCATAAACCTTCCTCCCTTAACTTATCAGATCACTGAACTGCTATTGGTGTACCATAACCTAAAAGAACTCCAGTGAGAAGGGTACGCTGTCACTTGGCTGCTAAAGAGATCTTTCTATCTACGTCCTCATATAGGTGCTAGAGTTGTGTAGAGAGTGGTAGCAAATGAGGCATAGGATTTAGAGAAGTGTGCTAGGTTGAAATTAAAATGGAGAATAGAATTTTTAGTGAACGTTGAATTTTCACAATATTACAGACACTATTGTACTAAGTATGAACGCTTTATGAAAATAATTTCATTTGGTAGTGTTGTCTTTACTTTGGAAATATTCAAGTTCTAATAATGGACTAACTGTGGACTTTTCCATCTGCAGGTTATATTGAATGGCCAGCAGAGGCAGTGTTGCAGAGGAGAATCTCTCTGCGTTGCTGAGACAAAAGAAAAAAGAAATCCAATTCTTCAGCCTTCTCCACGCCTCTATCAATTTATATGGTAAGTCAAACTCGCGTTTAATCGTTTTGCTCTCATTAAAAGTAGTTCATAGCATCTGATGGCTCTCAGGACCTTTTAGTGGGGTCTTCTGCATAAATATAACTTTTTAAGATGGTAGCAATATTGATTAACTGATAGGGATGTGCTAAAATGAAGAGGTTAGAATCTGTTTCTCATAGTAAGATGGTAGCAATATTGATTAACTGATAGGGATGTGCTAAAATGAAGAGGTTAGAATCGGTTTCTCATAGTTTTTATTATTTCCACTAACTGTAGCATAAACCTTCCTCCCTTAACTTATCAGATCACTGAACT
Organism: Triturus cristatus; assembly: GCF_964204655.1. Classification (NCBI taxonomy): domain Eukaryota; kingdom Metazoa; phylum Chordata; class Amphibia; order Caudata; family Salamandridae; genus Triturus; species Triturus cristatus. The sequence continues at coordinate 564,812,139 of NC_140593.1, forward strand.
GCTATTGGTGTACCATAACCTAAAAGAACTCCAGTGAGAAGGGTACGCTGTCACTTGGCTGCTAAAGAGATCTTTCTATCTACGTCCTCATATAGGTGCTAGAGTTGTGTAGAGAGTGGTAGCAAATGAGGCATAGGATTTAGAGAAGTGTGCTAGGTTGAAATTAAAATGGAGAATAGAATTTTTAGTGAACTTTGAATTTTCACAATATTACAGACACTATTGTACTAAGTATGAACGCTTTATGAAAATAATTTCATTTGGTAGTGTTGTCTTTACTTTGGAAATATTCAAGTTCTAATAATGGACTAACTGTGGACTTTTCCATCTGCAGGTTATATTGAATGGCCAGCAGAGGCAGTGTTGCAGAGGAGAATCTCTCTGCGTTGCTGAGACAAAAGAAAAAAGAAATCCAATTCTTCAGCCTTCTCCACGCCTCTATCAATTTATATGGTAAGTCAAACTCGCGTTTAATCGTTTTGCTCTCATTAAAAGTAGTTCATAGCATCTGATGGCTCTCAGGACCTTTTAGTGGGGTCTTCTGCATAAATATAACTTTTTAAGATGGTAGCAATATTGATTAACTGATAGGGATGTGCTAAAATGAAGAGGTTAGAATCTGTTTCTCATAGTAAGATGGTAGCAATATTGATTAACTGATAGGGATGTGCTAAAATGAAGAGGTTAGAATCTGTTTCTCATAGTTTTTATTATTTCCACTAACTGTAGCATAAACCTTCCTCCCTTAACTTATCAGATCACTGAACTGCTATTGGTGTACCATAACCTAAAAGAACTCCAGTGAGAAGGGTACGCTGTCACTTGGCTGCTAAAGAGATCTTTCTATCTACGTCCTCATATAGGTGCTAGAGTTGTGTAGAGAGTGGTAGCAAATGAGGCATAGGATTTAGAGAAGTGTGCTAGGTTGAAATTAAAATGGAGAATAGAATTTTTAGTGAACTTTGAATTTTCACAATATTACAGACACTATTGTACTAAGTATGAACGCTTTATGAAAATAATTTCATTTGGTAGTGTTGTCTTTACTTTGGAAATATTCAAGTTCTAATAATGGACTAACGGTGGACTTTTCCATCTGCAGGTTATATTGAATGGCCAGCAGAGGCAGTGTTGCAGAGGAGAATCTCTCTGCGTTGCTGAGACAAAAGAAAAAAGAAATCCAATTCTTCAGCCTTCTCCATGCCTCTATCAATTTATATGGTAAGTCAAACTCGCGTTTAATCGTTTTGCTCTCATTAAAAGTAGTTCATAGCATCTGATGGCTCTCAGGACCTTTTAGTGGGGTCTTCTGCATAAATATAACTTTTTAAGATGGTAGCAATATTGATTAACTGATAGGGATGTGCTAAAATGAAGAGGTTAGAATCTGTTACTCATAGTTTTTATAATTTCCACTAACTGCAGCATAAACCTTCCTCCCTTAACTTATCAGATCACTGAATTGCTATTGGTGTACCATAACCTAAAAGAACTCCAGTGAGAAGGGTACGCTGTCACTTGGCTGCTAAAGAGATCTTTCTATCTACGTCCTCGTATAGGTGCTAGAGTTGTGTAGAGAGTGGTAGCAAATGAGGCATAGGATTTAGAGAAGTGTGCTAGGTTGAAATTAAAATGGAGAATAGAATTTTTAGTGAACTTTGAATTTTCACAATATTACAGACACCATTGTACTAAGTATGAACGCGTTATGAAAATAATTTCATTTGGTAGTGTTGTCTTTACTTTGGAAATATTCAAGTTCTAATAATGGACTAACGGTGGACTTTTCCATCTGCAGGTTATATTGAATGGCCAGCAGAGGCAGTGTTGCAGAGGAGAATCTCTCTGCGTTGCTGAGACAAAAGAAAAAAGAAATCCAATTCTTCAGCCTTCTCCATGCCTCTATCAATTTATATGGTAAGTCAAACTCGCGTTTAATCGTTTTGCTCTCATTAAAAGTAGTTCATAGCATCTGATGGCTCTCAGGACCTTTTAGTGGGGTCTTCTGCATAAATATAACTTTTTAAGATGGTAGCAATATTGATTAACTGATAGGGATGTGCTAAAATGAAGAGGTTAGAATCTGTTACTCATAGTAAGATGGTAGCAATATTGATTAACTGATAGGGATGTGCTAAAATGAAGAGGTTAGAATCTGTTTCTCATAGTTTTTATTATTTCCACTAACTGTAGCATAAACCTTCCTCCCTTAACTTATCAGATCACTGAACTGCTATTGGTGTACCATAACCTAAAAGAACTCCAGTGAGAAGGGTACGCTGTCACTTGGCTGCTAAAGAGATCTTTCTATCTACGTCCTCATATAGGTGCTAGAGTTGTGTAGAGAGTGGTAGCAAATGAGGCATAGGATTTAGAGAAGTGTGCTAGGTTGAAATTAAAATGGAGAATAGAATTTTTAGTGAACGTTGAATTTTCACAATATTACAGACACTATTGTACTAAGTATGAACGCTTTATGAAAATAATTTCATTTGGTAGTGTTGTCTTTACTTTGGAAATATTCAAGTTCTAATAATGGACTAACTGTGGACTTTTCCATCTGCAGGTTATATTGAATGGCCAGCAGAGGCAGTGTTGCAGAGGAGAATCTCTCTGCGTTGCTGAGACAAAAGAAAAAAGAAATCCAATTCTTCAGCCTTCTCCACGCCTCTATCAATTTATATGGTAAGTCAAACTCGCGTTTAATCGTTTTGCTCTCATTAAAAGTAGTTCATAGCATCTGATGGCTCTCAGGACCTTTTAGTGGGGTCTTCTGCATAAATATAACTTTTTAAGATGGTAGCAATATTGATTAACTGATAGGGATGTGCTAAAATGAAGAGGTTAGAATCTGTTTCTCATAGTAAGATGGTAGCAATATTGATTAACTGATAGGGATGTGCTAAAATGAAGAGGTTAGAATCTGTTTCTCATAGTTTTTATTATTTCCACTAACTGTAGCATAAACCTTCCTCCCTTAACTTATCAGATCACTGAACTGCTATTGGTGTACCATAACCTAAAAGAACTCCAGTGAGAAGGGTACGCTGTCACTTGGCTGCTAAAGAGATCTTTCTATCTACGTCCTCATATAGGTGCTAGAGTTGTGTAGAGAGTGGTAGCAAATGAGGCATAGGATTTAGAGAAGTGTGCTAGGTTGAAATTAAAATGGAGAATAGAATTTTTAGTGAACTTTGAATTTTCACAATATTACAGACACTATTGTACTAAGTATGAACGCTTTATGAAAATAATTTCATTTGGTAGTGTTGTCTTTACTTTGGAAATATTCAAGTTCTAATAATGGACTAACGGTGGACTTTTCCATCTGCAGGTTATATTGAATGGCCAGCAGAGGCAGTGTTGCAGAGGAGAATCTCTCTGCGTTGCTGAGACAAAAGAAAAAAGAAATCCAATTCTTCAGCCTTCTCCATGCCTCTATCAATTTATATGGTAAGTCAAACTCGCGTTTAATCGTTTTGCTCTCATTAAAAGTAGTTCATAGCATCTGATGGCTCTCAGGACCTTTTAGTGGGGTCTTCTGCATAAATATAACTTTTTAAGATGGTAGCAATATTGATTAACTGATAGGGATGTGCTAAAATGAAGAGGTTAGAATCTGTTACTCATAGTTTTTATAATTTCCACTAACTGCAGCATAAACCTTCCTCCCTTAACTTATCAGATCACTGAATTGCTATTGGTGTACCATAACCTAAAAGAACTCCAGTGAGAAGGGTACGCTGTCACTTGGCTGCTAAAGAGATCTTTCTATCTACGTCCTCGTATAGGTGCTAGAGTTGTGTAGAGAGTGGTAGCAAATGAGGCATAGGATTTAGAGAAGTGTGCTAGGTTGAAATTAAAATGGAGAATAGAATTTTTAGTGAACTTTGAATTTTCACAATATTACAGACACCATTGTACTAAGTATGAACGCGTTATGAAAATAATTTCATTTGGTAGTGTTGTCTTTACTTTGGAAATATTCAAGTTCTAATAATGGACTAACGGTGGACTTTTCCATCTGCAGGTTATATTGAATGGCCAGCAGAGGCAGTGTTGCAGAGGAGAATCTCTCTGCGTTGCTGAGACAAAAGAAAAAAGAAATCCAATTCTTCAGCCTTCTCCATGCCTCTATCAATTTATATGGTAAGTCAAACTCGCGTTTAATCGTTTTGCTCTCATTAAAAGTAGTTCATAGCATCTGATGGCTCTCAGGACCTTTTAGTGGGGTCTTCTGCATAAATATAACTTTTTAAGATGGTAGCAATATTGATTAACTGATAGGGATGTGCTAAAATGAAGAGGTTAGAATCTGTTACTCATAGTAAGATGGTAGCAATATTGATTAACTGATAGGGATGTGCTAAAATGAAGAGGTTAGAATCTGTTTCTCATAGTTTTTATTATTTCCACTAACTGTAGCATAAACCTTCCTCCCTTAACTTATCAGATCACTGAACTGCTATTGGTGTACCATAACCTAAAAGAACTCCAGTGAGAAGGGTACGCTGTCACTTGGCTGCTAAAGAGATCTTTCTATCTACGTCCTCATATAGGTGCTAGAGTTGTGTAGAGAGTGGTAGCAAATGAGGCATAGGATTTAGAGAAGTGTGCTAGGTTGAAATTAAAATGGAGAATAGAATTTTTAGTGAACGTTGAATTTTCACAATATTACAGACACTATTGTACTAAGTATGAACGCTTTATGAAAATAATTTCATTTGGTAGTGTTGTCTTTACTTTGGAAATATTCAAGTTCTAATAATGGACTAACTGTGGACTTTTCCATCTGCAGGTTATATTGAATGGCCAGCAGAGGCAGTGTTGCAGAGGAGAATCTCTCTGCGTTGCTGAGACAAAAGAAAAAAGAAATCCAATTCTTCAGCCTTCTCCACGCCTCTATCAATTTATATGGTAAGTCAAACTCGCGTTTAATCGTTTTGCTCTCATTAAAAGTAGTTCATAGCATCTGATGGCTCTCAGGACCTTTTAGTGGGGTCTTCTGCATAAATATAACTTTTTAAGATGGTAGCAATATTGATTAACTGATAGGGATGTGCTAAAATGAAGAGGTTAGAATCTGTTTCTCATAGTAAGATGGTAGCAATATTGATTAACTGATAGGGATGTGCTAAAATGAAGAGGTTAGAATCTGTTTCTCATAGTTTTTATTATTTCCACTAACTGTAGCATAAACCTTCCTCCCTTAACTTATCAGATCACTGAACTGCTATTGGTGTACCATAACCTAAAAGAACTCCAGTGAGAAGGGTACGCTGTCACTTGGCTGCTAAAGAGATCTTTCTATCTACGTCCTCATATAGGTGCTAGAGTTGTGTAGAGAGTGGTAGCAAATGAGGCATAGGATTTAGAGAAGTGTGCTAGGTTGAAATTAAAATGGAGAATAGAATTTTTAGTGAACTTTGAATTTTCACAATATTACAGACACCATTGTACTAAGTATGAACGCGTTATGAAAATAATTTCATTTGGTAGTGTTGTCTTTACTTTGGAAATATTCAAGTTCTAATAATGGACTAACGGTGGACTTTTCCATCTGCAGGTTATATTGAATGGCCAGCAGAGGCAGTGTTGCAGAGGAGAATCTCTCTGCGTTGCTGAGACAAAAGAAAAAAGAAATCCAATTCTTCAGCCTTCTCCATGCCTCTATCAATTTATATGGTAAGTCAAACTCGCGTTTAATCGTTTTGCTCTCATTAAAAGTAGTTCATAGCATCTGATGGCTCTCAGGACCTTTTAGTGGGGTCTTCTGCATAAATATAACTTTTTAAGATGGTAGCAATATTGATTAACTGATAGGGATGTGCTAAAATGAAGAGGTTAGAATCTGTTACTCATAGTAAGATGGTAGCAATATTGATTAACTGATAGGGATGTGCTAAAATGAAGAGGTTAGAATCTGTTTCTCATAGTTTTTATTATTTCCACTAACTGTAGCATAAACCTTCCTCCCTTAACTTATCAGATCACTGAACTGCTATTGGTGTACCATAACCTAAAAGAACTCCAGTGAGAAGGGTACGCTGTCACTTGGCTGCTAAAGAGATCTTTCTATCTACGTCCTCATATAGGTGCTAGAGTTGTGTAGAGAGTGGTAGCAAATGAGGCATAGGATTTAGAGAAGTGTGCTAGGTTGAAATTAAAATGGAGAATAGAATTTTTAGTGAACGTTGAATTTTCACAATATTACAGACACTATTGTACTAAGTATGAACGCTTTATGAAAATAATTTCATTTGGTAGTGTTGTCTTTACTTTGGAAATATTCAAGTTCTAATAATGGACTAACTGTGGACTTTTCCATCTGCAGGTTATATTGAATGGCCAGCAGAGGCAGTGTTGCAGAGGAGAATCTCTCTGCGTTGCTGAGACAAAAGAAAAAAGAAATCCAATTCTTCAGCCTTCTCCACGCCTCTATCAATTTATATGGTAAGTCAAACTCGCGTTTAATCGTTTTGCTCTCATTAAAAGTAGTTCATAGCATCTGATGGCTCTCAGGACCTTTTAGTGGGGTCTCCTGCATAAATATAACTTTTTAAGATGGTAGCAATATTGATTAACTGATAGGGATGTGCTAAAATGAAGAGGTTAGAATCTGTTTCTCATAGTAAGATGGTAGCAATATTGATTAACTGATAGGGATGTGCTAAAATGAAGAGGTTAGAATCTGTTTCTCATAGTTTTTATTATTTCCACTAACTGTAGCATAAACCTTCCTCCCTTAACTTATCAGATCACTGAACTGCTATTGGTGTACCATAACCTAAAAGAACTCCAGTGAGAAGGGTACGCTGTCACTTGGCTGCTAAAGAGATCTTTCTATCTACGTCCTCATATAGGTGCTAGAGTTGTGTAGAGAGTGGTAGCAAATGAGGCATAGGATTTAGAGAAGTGTGCTAGGTTGAAATTAAAATGGAGAATAGAATTTTTAGTGAACTTTGAATTTTCACAATATTACAGACACTATTGTACTAAGTATGAACGCTTTATGAAAATAATTTCATTTGGTAGTGTTGTCTTTACTTTGGAAATATTCAAGTTCTAATAATGGACTAACGGTGGACTTTTCCATCTGCAGGTTATATTGAATGGCCAGCAGAGGCAGTGTTGCAGAGGAGAATCTCTCTGCGTTGCTGAGACAAAAGAAAAAAGAAATCCAATTCTTCAGCCTTCTCCATGCCTCTATCAATTTATATGGTAAGTCAAACTCGCGTTTAATCGTTTTGCTCTCATTAAAAGTAGTTCATAGCATCTGATGGCTCTCAGGACCTTTTAGTGGGGTCTTCTGCATAAATATAACTTTTTAAGATGGTAGCAATATTGATTAACTGATAGGGATGTGCTAAAATGAAGAGGTTAGAATCTGTTACTCATAGTTTTTATAATTTCCACTAACTGCAGCATAAACCTTCCTCCCTTAACTTATCAGATCACTGAATTGCTATTGGTGTACCATAACCTAAAAGAACTCCAGTGAGAAGGGTACGCTGTCACTTGGCTGCTAAAGAGATCTTTCTATCTACGTCCTCGTATAGGTGCTAGAGTTGTGTAGAGAGTGGTAGCAAATGAGGCATAGGATTTAGAGAAGTGTGCTAGGTTGAAATTAAAATGGAGAATAGAATTTTTAGTGAACTTTGAATTTTCACAATATTACAGACACCATTGTACTAAGTATGAACGCGTTATGAAAATAATTTCATTTGGTAGTGTTGTCTTTACTTTGGAAATATTCAAGTTCTAATAATGGACTAACGGTGGACTTTTCCATCTGCAGGTTATATTGAATGGCCAGCAGAGGCAGTGTTGCAGAGGAGAATCTCTCTGCGTTGCTGAGACAAAAGAAAAAAGAAATCCAATTCTTCAGCCTTCTCCATGCCTCTATCAATTTATATGGTAAGTCAAACTCGCGTTTAATCGTTTTGCTCTCATTAAAAGTAGTTCATAGCATCTGATGGCTCTCAGGACCTTTTAGTGGGGTCTTCTGCATAAATATAACTTTTTAAGATGGTAGCAATATTGATTAACTGATAGGGATGTGCTAAAATGAAGAGGTTAGAATCTGTTACTCATAGTAAGATGGTAGCAATATTGATTAACTGATAGGGATGTGCTAAAATGAAGAGGTTAGAATCTGTTTCTCATAGTTTTTATTATTTCCACTAACTGTAGCATAAACCTTCCTCCCTTAACTTATCAGATCACTGAACTGCTATTGGTGTACCATAACCTAAAAGAACTCCAGTGAGAAGGGTACGCTGTCACTTGGCTGCTAAAGAGATCTTTCTATCTACGTCCTCATATAGGTGCTAGAGTTGTGTAGAGAGTGGTAGCAAATGAGGCATAGGATTTAGAGAAGTGTGCTAGGTTGAAATTAAAATGGAGAATAGAATTTTTAGTGAACGTTGAATTTTCACAATATTACAGACACTATTGTACTAAGTATGAACGCTTTATGAAAATAATTTCATTTGGTAGTGTTGTCTTTACTTTGGAAATATTCAAGTTCTAATAATGGACTAACTGTGGACTTTTCCATCTGCAGGTTATATTGAATGGCCAGCAGAGGCAGTGTTGCAGAGGAGAATCTCTCTGCGTTGCTGAGACAAAAGAAAAAAGAAATCCAATTCTTCAGCCTTCTCCACGCCTCTATCAATTTATATGGTAAGTCAAACTCGCGTTTAATCGTTTTGCTCTCATTAAAAGTAGTTCATAGCATCTGATGGCTCTCAGGACCTTTTAGTGGGGTCTTCTGCATAAATATAACTTTTTAAGATGGTAGCAATATTGATTAACTGATAGGGATGTGCTAAAATGAAGAGGTTAGAATCTGTTACTCATAGTAAGATGGTAGCAATATTGATTAACTGATAGGGATGTGCTAAAATGAAGAGGTTAGAATCTGTTTCTCATAGTTTTTATTATTTCCACTAACTGTAGCATAAACCTTCCTCCCTTAACTTATCAGATCACTGAACTGCTATTGGTGTACCATAACCTAAAAGAACTCCAGTGAGAAGGGTACGCTGTCACTTGGCTGCTAAAGAGATCTTTCTATCTACGTCCTCATATAGGTGCTAGAGTTGTGTAGAGAGTGGTAGCAAATGAGGCATAGGATTTAGAGAAGTGTGCTAGGTTGAAATTAAAATGGAGAATAGAATTTTTAGTGAACTTTGAATTTTCACAATATTACAGACACTATTGTACTAAGTATGAACGCTTTATGAAAATAATTTCATTTGGTAGTGTTGTCTTTACTTTGGAAATATTCAAGTTCTAATAATGGACTAACGGTGGACTTTTCCATCTGCAGGTTATATTGAATGGCCAGCAGAGGCAGTGTTGCAGAGGAGAATCTCTCTGCGTTGCTGAGACAAAAGAAAAAAGAAATCCAATTCTTCAGCCTTCTCCACGCCTCTATCAATTTATATGGTAAGTCAAACTCGCGTTTAATCGTTTTGCTCTCATTAAAAGTAGTTCATAGCATCTGATGGCTCTCAGGACCTTTTAGTGGGGTCTTCTGCATAAATATAACTTTTTAAGATGGTAGCAATATTGATTAACTGATAGGGATGTGCTAAAATGAAGAGGTTAGAATCTGTTTCTCATAGTAAGATGGTAGCAATATTGATTAACTGATAGGGATGTGCTAAAATGAAGAGGTTAGAATCTGTTTCTCATAGTTTTTATTATTTCCACTAACTGTAGCATAAACCTTCCTCCCTTAACTTATCAGATCACTGAACTGCTATTGGTGTACCATAACCTAAAAGAACTCCAGTGAGAAGGGTACGCTGTCACTTGGCTGCTAAAGAGATCTTTCTATCTACGTCCTCATATAGGTGCTAGAGTTGTGTAGAGAGTGGTAGCAAATGAGGCATAGGATTTAGAGAAGTGTGCTAGGTTGAAATTAAAATGGAGAATAGAATTTTTAGTGAACTTTGAATTTTCACAATATTACAGACACTATTGTACTAAGTATGAACGCTTTATGAAAATAATTTCATTTGGTAGTGTTGTCTTTACTTTGGAAATATTCAAGTTCTAATAATGGACTAACGGTGGACTTTTCCATCTGCAGGTTATATTGAATGGCCAGCAGAGGCAGTGTTGCAGAGGAGAATCTCTCTGCGTTGCTGAGACAAAAGAAAAAAGAAATCCAATTCTTCAGCCTTCTCCATGCCTCTATCAATTTATATGGTAAGTCAAACTCGCGTTTAATCGTTTTGCTCTCATTAAAAGTAGTTCATAGCATCTGATGGCTCTCAGGACCTTTTAGTGGGGTCTTCTGCATAAATATAACTTTTTAAGATGGTAGCAATATTGATTAACTGATAGGGATGTGCTAAAATGAAGAGGTTAGAATCTGTTACTCATAGTTTTTATAATTTCCACTAACTGCAGCATAAACCTTCCTCCCTTAACTTATCAGATCACTGAATTGCTATTGGTGTACCATAACCTAAAAGAACTCCAGTGAGAAGGGTACGCTGTCACTTGGCTGCTAAAGAGATCTTTCTATCTACGTCCTCGTATAGGTGCTAGAGTTGTGTAGAGAGTGGTAGCAAATGAGGCATAGGATTTAGAGAAGTGTGCTAGGTTGAAATTAAAATGGAGAATAGAATTTTTAGTGAACGTTGAATTTTCACAATATTACAGACACTATTGTACTAAGTATGAACGCTTTATGAAAATAATTTTATTTCGTAGTGTTGTCTTTACTTTGGAAATATTCAAGTTCTAATAATGGACTAACGGTGGACTTTTCCATTTGCAGGTTATATTGAATGGCCAGCAGAGGCAGTGTTACAGAGGAGAATCTCTCTGCGTTGCTGAGACAAAAAAAAAAGAAATCCAATTCTTCAGCCTTCTCCATGCCTCTATCAATTTATATGGTAAGTCAAACTCGCGTTTAATCGTTTTGCTCTCATTAAAAGTAGTTCATAGCATCTGATGGCTCTCAGGACCTTTTAGTGGGGTCTTCTGCATAAATATAACTTTTTAAGATGGTAGCAATATTGATTAACTGATAGGGATGTGCTAAAATGAAGAGGTTAGAATCTGTTTCTCATAGTAAGATGGTAGCAATATTGATTAACTGATAGGGATGTGCTAAAATGAAGAGGTTAGAATCTGTTTCTCATAGTTTTTATTATTTCCACTAACTGTAGCATAAACCTTCCTCCCTTAACTTATCAGATCACTGAACTGCTATTGGTGTACCATAACCTAAAAGAACTCCAGTGAGAAGGGTACGCTGTCACTTGGCTGCTAAAGAGATCTTTCTATCTACGTCCTCGTATAGGTGCTAGAGTTGTGTAGAGAGTGGTAGCAAATGAGGCATAGGATTTAGAGAAGTGTGCTAGGTTGAAATTAAAATGGAGAATAGAATTTTTAGTGAACGTTGAATTTTCACAATATTACAGACACTATTGTACTAAGTATGAACGCTTTATGAAAATAATTTTATTTCGTAGTGTTGTCTTTACTTTGGAAATATTCAAGTTCTAATAATGGACTAACGGTGGACTTTTCCATTTGCAGGTTATATTGAATGGCCAGCAGAGGCAGTGTTACAGAGGAGAATCTCTCTGCGTTGCTGAGACAAAAAAAAAAGAAATCCAATTCTTCAGCCTTCTCCATGCCTCTATCAATTTATATGGTAAGTCAAACTCGCGTTTAATCGTTTTGCTCTCATTAAAAGTAGTTCATAGCATCTGATGGCTCTCAGGACCTTTTAGTGGGGTCTTCTGCATAAATAGAACTTTTTTACGATGGTAGCAATATTGATTAACTGATAGGGATCTGCTAAAATGAAGAGGTTAGAATCGGTTTCTCATAGTTTTTATTATTTCCACTAACTGTAGCATAAACCTTCCTCCCTTAACTTATCAGATCACTGAACTGCTATTGGTGTACCATAACCTAAAAGAACTCCAGTGAGAAGGGTACGCTGTCACTTGGCTGCTAAAGAGATCTTTCTATCTACGTCCTCATATAGGTGCTAGAGTTGTGTAGAGAGTGGTAGCAAATGAGGCATAGGATTTAGAGAAGTGTGCTAGGTTGAAATTAAAATGGAGAATAGAATTTTTAGTGAACGTTGAATTTTCACAATATTACAGACACTATTGTACTAAGTATGAACGCTTTATGAAAATAATTTCATTTGGTAGTGTTGTCTTTACTTTGGAAATATTCAAGTTCTAATAATGGACTAACTGTGGACTTTTCCATCTGCAGGTTATATTGAATGGCCAGCAGAGGCAGTGTTGCAGAGGAGAATCTCTCTGCGTTGCTGAGACAAAAGAAAAAAGAAATCCAATTCTTCAGCCTTCTCCACGCCTCTATCAATTTATATGGTAAGTCAAACTCGCGTTTAATCGTTTTGCTCTCATTAAAAGTAGTTCATAGCATCTGATGGCTCTCAGGACCTTTTAGTGGGGTCTTCTGCATAAATATAACTTTTTAAGATGGTAGCAATATTGATTAACTGATAGGGATGTGCTAAAATGAAGAGGTTAGAATCTGTTTCTCATAGTAAGATGGTAGCAATATTGATTAACTGATAGGGATGTGCTAAAATGAAGAGGTTAGAATCGGTTTCTCATAGTTTTTATTATTTCCACTAACTGTAGCATAAACCTTCCTCCCTTAACTTATCAGATCACTGAACTGCTATTGGTGTACCATAACCTAAAAGAACTCCAGTGAGAAGGGTACGCTGTCACTTGGCTGCTAAAGAGATCTTTCTATCTACGTCCTCATATAGGTGCTAGAGTTGTGTAGAGAGTGGTAGCAAATGAGGCATAGGATTTAGAGAAGTGTGCTAGGTTGAAATTAAAATGGAGAATAGAATTTTTAGTGAACTTTGAATTTTCACAATATTACAGACACTATTGTACTAAGTATGAACGCTTTATGAAAATAATTTCATTTGGTAGTGTTGTCTTTACTTTGGAAATATTCAAGTTCTAATAATGGACTAACGGTGGACTTTTCCATCTGCAGGTTATATTGAATGGCCAGCAGAGGCAGTGTTGCAGAGGAGAATCTCTCTGCGTTGCTGAGACAAAAGAAAAAAGAAATCCAATTCTTCAGCCTTCTCCATGCCTCTATCAATTTATATGGTAAGTCAAACTCGCGTTTAATCGTTTTGCTCTCATTAAAAGTAGTTCATAGCATCTGATGGCTCTCAGGACCTTTTAGTGGGGTCTTCTGCATAAATATAACTTTTTAAGATGGTAGCAATATTGATTAACTGATAGGGATGTGCTAAAATGAAGAGGTTAGAATCTGTTACTCATAGTTTTTATAATTTCCACTAACTGCAGCATAAACCTTCCTCCCTTAACTTATCAGATCACTGAATTGCTATTGGTGTACCATAACCTAAAAGAACTCCAGTGAGAAGGGTACGCTGTCACTTGGCTGCTAAAGAGATCTTTCTATCTACGTCCTCGTATAGGTGCTAGAGTTGTGTAGAGAGTGGTAGCAAATGAGGCATAGGATTTAGAGAAGTGTGCTAGGTTGAAATTAAAATGGAGAATAGAATTTTTAGTGAACGTTGAATTTTCACAATATTACAGACACTATTGTACTAAGTATGAACGCTTTATGAAAATAATTTTATTTCGTAGTGTTGTCTTTACTTTGGAAATATTCAAGTTCTAATAATGGACTAACGGTGGACTTTTCCATTTGCAGGTTATATTGAATGGCCAGCAGAGGCAGTGTTACAGAGGAGAATCTCTCTGCGTTGCTGAGACAAAAAAAAAAGAAATCCAATTCTTCAGCCTTCTCCATGCCTCTATCAATTTATATGGTAAGTCAAACTCGCGTTTAATCGTTTTGCTCTCATTAAAAGTAGTTCATAGCATCTGATGGCTCTCAGGACCTTTTAGTGGGGTCTTCTGCATAAATATAACTTTTTAAGATGGTAGCAATATTGATTAACTGATAGGGATGTGCTAAAATGAAGAGGTTAGAATCTGTTTCTCATAGTAAGATGGTAGCAATATTGATTAACTGATAGGGATGTGCTAAAATGAAGAGGTTAGAATCTGTTTCTCATAGTTTTTATTATTTCCACTAACTGTAGCATAAACCTTCCTCCCTTAACTTATCAGATCACTGAACTGCTATTGGTGTACCATAACCTAAAAGAACTCCAGTGAGAAGGGTACGCTGTCACTTGGCTGCTAAAGAGATCTTTCTATCTACGTCCTCGTATAGGTGCTAGAGTTGTGTAGAGAGTGGTAGCAAATGAGGCATAGGATTTAGAGAAGTGTGCTAGGTTGAAATTAAAATGGAGAATAGAATTTTTAGTGAACGTTGAATTTTCACAATATTACAGACACTATTGTACTAAGTATGAACGCTTTATGAAAATAATTTTATTTCGTAGTGTTGTCTTTACTTTGGAAATATTCAAGTTCTAATAATGGACTAACGGTGGACTTTTCCATTTGCAGGTTATATTGAATGGCCAGCAGAGGCAGTGTTACAGAGGAGAATCTCTCTGCGTTGCTGAGACAAAAAAAAAAGAAATCCAATTCTTCAGCCTTCTCCATGCCTCTATCAATTTATATGGTAAGTCAAACTCGCGTTTAATCGTTTTGCTCTCATTAAAAGTAGTTCATAGCATCTGATGGCTCTCAGGACCTTTTAGTGGGGTCTTCTGCATAAATAGAACTTTTTTACGATGGTAGCAATATTGATTAACTGATAGGGATCTGCTAAAATGAAGAGGTTAGAATCGGTTTCTCATAGTTTTTATTATTTCCACTAACTGTAGCATAAACCTTCCTCCCTTAACTTATCAGATCACTGAACTGCTATTGGTGTACCATAACCTAAAAGAACTCCAGTGAGAAGGGTACGCTGTCACTTGGCTGCTAAAGAGATCTTTCTATCTACGTCCTCATATAGGTGCTAGAGTTGTGTAGAGAGTGGTAGCAAATGAGGCATAGGATTTAGAGAAGTGTGCTAGGTTGAAATTAAAATGGAGAATAGAATTTTTAGTGAACGTTGAATTTTCACAATATTACAGACACTATTGTACTAAGTATGAACGCTTTATGAAAATAATTTCATTTGGTAGTGTTGTCTTTACTTTGGAAATATTCAAGTTCTAATAATGGACTAACTGTGGACTTTTCCATCTGCAGGTTATATTGAATGGCCAGCAGAGGCAGTGTTGCAGAGGAGAATCTCTCTGCGTTGCTGAGACAAAAGAAAAAAGAAATCCAATTCTTCAGCCTTCTCCACGCCTCTATCAATTTATATGGTAAGTCAAACTCGCGTTTAATCGTTTTGCTCTCATTAAAAGTAGTTCATAGCATCTGATGGCTCTCAGGACCTTTTAGTGGGGTCTTCTGCATAAATATAACTTTTTAAGATGGTAGCAATATTGATTAACTGATAGGGATGTGCTAAAATGAAGAGGTTAGAATCTGTTTCTCATAGTAAGATGGTAGCAATATTGATTAACTGATAGGGATGTGCTAAAATGAAGAGGTTAGAATCGGTTTCTCATAGTTTTTATTATTTCCACTAACTGTAGCATAAACCTTCCTCCCTTAACTTATCAGATCACTGAACTGCTATTGGTGTACCATAACCTAAAAGAACTCCAGTGAGAAGGGTACGCTGTCACTTGGCTGCTAAAGAGATCTTTCTATCTACGTCCTCATATAGGTGCTAGAGTTGTGTAGAGAGTGGTAGCAAATGAGGCATAGGATTTAGAGAAGTGTGCTAGGTTGAAATTAAAATGGAGAATAGAATTTTTAGTGAACTTTGAATTTTCACAATATTACAGACACTATTGTACTAAGTATGAACGCTTTATGAAAATAATTTCATTTGGTAGTGTTGTCTTTACTTTGGAAATATTCAAGTTCTAATAATGGACTAACGGTGGACTTTTCCATCTGCAGGTTATATTGAATGGCCAGCAGAGGCAGTGTTGCAGAGGAGAATCTCTCTGCGTTGCTGAGACAAAAGAAAAAAGAAATCCAATTCTTCAGCCTTCTCCATGCCTCTATCAATTTATATGGTAAGTCAAACTCGCGTTTAATCGTTTTGCTCTCATTAAAAGTAGTTCATAGCATCTGATGGCTCTCAGGACCTTTTAGTGGGGTCTTCTGCATAAATATAACTTTTTAAGATGGTAGCAATATTGATTAACTGATAGGGATGTGCTAAAATGAAGAGGTTAGAATCTGTTACTCATAGTTTTTATAATTTCCACTAACTGCAGCATAAACCTTCCTCCCTTAACTTATCAGATCACTGAATTGCTATTGGTGTACCATAACCTAAAAGAACTCCAGTGAGAAGGGTACGCTGTCACTTGGCTGCTAAAGAGATCTTTCTATCTACGTCCTCGTATAGGTGCTAGAGTTGTGTAGAGAGTGGTAGCAAATGAGGCATAGGATTTAGAGAAGTGTGCTAGGTTGAAATTAAAATGGAGAATAGAATTTTTAGTGAACTTTGAATTTTCACAATATTACAGACACCATTGTACTAAGTATGAACGCGTTATGAAAATAATTTCATTTGGTAGTGTTGTCTTTACTTTGGAAATATTCAAGTTCTAATAATGGACTAACGGTGGACTTTTCCATCTGCAGGTTATATTGAATGGCCAGCAGAGGCAGTGTTGCAGAGGAGAATCTCTCTGCGTTGCTGAGACAAAAGAAAAAAGAAATCCAATTCTTCAGCCTTCTCCATGCCTCTATCAATTTATATGGTAAGTCAAACTCGCGTTTAATCGTTTTGCTCTCATTAAAAGTAGTTCATAGCATCTGATGGCTCTCAGGACCTTTTAGTGGGGTCTTCTGCATAAATATAACTTTTTAAGATGGTAGCAATATTGATTAACTGATAGGGATGTGCTAAAATGAAGAGGTTAGAATCTGTTACTCATAGTAAGATGGTAGCAATATTGATTAACTGATAGGGATGTGCTAAAATGAAGAGGTTAGAATCTGTTTCTCATAGTTTTTATTATTTCCACTAACTGTAGCATAAACCTTCCTCCCTTAACTTATCAGATCACTGAACTGCTATTGGTGTACCATAACCTAAAAGAACTCCAGTGAGAAGGGTACGCTGTCACTTGGCTGCTAAAGAGATCTTTCTATCTACGTCCTCATATAGGTGCTAGAGTTGTGTAGAGAGTGGTAGCAAATGAGGCATAGGATTTAGAGAAGTGTGCTAGGTTGAAATTAAAATGGAGAATAGAATTTTTAGTGAACGTTGAATTTTCACAATATTACAGACACTATTGTACTAAGTATGAACGCTTTATGAAAATAATTTCATTTGGTAGTGTTGTCTTTACTTTGGAAATATTCAAGTTCTAATAATGGACTAACTGTGGACTTTTCCATCTGCAGGTTATATTGAATGGCCAGCAGAGGCAGTGTTGCAGAGGAGAATCTCTCTGCGTTGCTGAGACAAAAGAAAAAAGAAATCCAATTCTTCAGCCTTCTCCACGCCTCTATCAATTTATATGGTAAGTCAAACTCGCGTTTAATCGTTTTGCTCTCATTAAAAGTAGTTCATAGCATCTGATGGCTCTCAGGACCTTTTAGTGGGGTCTTCTGCATAAATATAACTTTTTAAGATGGTAGCAATATTGATTAACTGATAGGGATGTGCTAAAATGAAGAGGTTAGAATCTGTTACTCATAGTAAGATGGTAGCAATATTGATTAACTGATAGGGATGTGCTAAAATGAAGAGGTTAGAATCTGTTTCTCATAGTTTTTATTATTTCCACTAACTGTAGCATAAACCTTCCTCCCTTAACTTATCAGATCACTGAACTGCTATTGGTGTACCATAACCTAAAAGAACTCCAGTGAGAAGGGTACGCTGTCACTTGGCTGCTAAAGAGATCTTTCTATCTACGTCCTCATATAGGTGCTAGAGTTGTGTAGAGAGTGGTAGCAAATGAGGCATAGGATTTAGAGAAGTGTGCTAGGTTGAAATTAAAATGGAGAATAGAATTTTTAGTGAACGTTGAATTTTCACAATATTACAGACACTATTGTACTAAGTATGAACGCTTTATGAAAATAATTTCATTTGGTAGTGTTGTCTTTACTTTGGAAATATTCAAGTTCTAATAATGGACTAACTGTGGACTTTTCCATCTGCAGGTTATATTGAATGGCCAGCAGAGGCAGTGTTGCAGAGGAGAATCTCTCTGCGTTGCTGAGACAAAAGAAAAAAGAAATCCAATTCTTCAGCCTTCTCCACGCCTCTATCAATTTATATGGTAAGTCAAACTCGCGTTTAATCGTTTTGCTCTCATTAAAAGTAGTTCATAGCATCTGATGGCTCTCAGGACCTTTTAGTGGGGTCTTCTGCATAAATATAACTTTTTAAGATGGTAGCAATATTGATTAACTGATAGGGATGTGCTAAAATGAAGAGGTTAGAATCTGTTTCTCATAGTAAGATGGTAGCAATATTGATTAACTGATAGGGATGTGCTAAAATGAAGAGGTTAGAATCTGTTTCTCATAGTTTTTATTATTTCCACTAACTGTAGCATAAACCTTCCTCCCTTAACTTATCAGATCACTGAACTGCTATTGGTGTACCATAACCTAAAAGAACTCCAGTGAGAAGGGTACGCTGTCACTTGGCTGCTAAAGAGATCTTTCTATCTACGTCCTCATATAGGTGCTAGAGTTGTGTAGAGAGTGGTAGCAAATGAGGCATAGGATTTAGAGAAGTGTGCTAGGTTGAAATTAAAATGGAGAATAGAATTTTTAGTGAACTTTGAATTTTCACAATATTACAGACACTATTGTACTAAGTATGAACGCTTTATGAAAATAATTTCATTTGGTAGTGTTGTCTTTACTTTGGAAATATTCAAGTTCTAATAATGGACTAACGGTGGACTTTTCCATCTGCAGGTTATATTGAATGGCCAGCAGAGGCAGTGTTGCAGAGGAGAATCTCTCTGCGTTGCTGAGACAAAAGAAAAAAGAAATCCAATTCTTCAGCCTTCTCCATGCCTCTATCAATTTATATGGTAAGTCAAACTCGCGTTTAATCGTTTTGCTCTCATTAAAAGTAGTTCATAGCATCTGATGGCTCTCAGGACCTTTTAGTGGGGTCTTCTGCATAAATATAACTTTTTAAGATGGTAGCAATATTGATTAACTGATAGGGATGTGCTAAAATGAAGAGGTTAGAATCTGTTACTCATAGTTTTTATAATTTCCACTAACTGCAGCATAAACCTTCCTCCCTTAACTTATCAGATCACTGAATTGCTATTGGTGTACCATAACCTAAAAGAACTCCAGTGAGAAGGGTACGCTGTCACTTGGCTGCTAAAGAGATCTTTCTATCTACGTCCTCGTATAGGTGCTAGAGTTGTGTAGAGAGTGGTAGCAAATGAGGCATAGGATTTAGAGAAGTGTGCTAGGTTGAAATTAAAATGGAGAATAGAATTTTTAGTGAACGTTGAATTTTCACAATATTACAGACACTATTGTACTAAGTATGAACGCTTTATGAAAATAATTTTATTTCGTAGTGTTGTCTTTACTTTGGAAATATTCAAGTTCTAATAATGGACTAACGGTGGACTTTTCCATTTGCAGGTTATATTGAATGGCCAGCAGAGGCAGTGTTACAGAGGAGAATCTCTCTGCGTTGCTGAGACAAAAAAAAAAGAAATCCAATTCTTCAGCCTTCTCCATGCCTCTATCAATTTATATGGTAAGTCAAACTCGCGTTTAATCGTTTTGCTCTCATTAAAAGTAGTTCATAGCATCTGATGGCTCTCAGGACCTTTTAGTGGGGTCTTCTGCATAAATATAACTTTTTAAGATGGTAGCAATATTGATTAACTGATAGGGATGTGCTAAAATGAAGAGGTTAGAATCTGTTTCTCATAGTAAGATGGTAGCAATATTGATTAACTGATAGGGATGTGCTAAAATGAAGAGGTTAGAATCTGTTTCTCATAGTTTTTATTATTTCCACTAACTGTAGCATAAACCTTCCTCCCTTAACTTATCAGATCACTGAACTGCTATTGGTGTACCATAACCTAAAAGAACTCCAGTGAGAAGGGTACGCTGTCACTTGGCTGCTAAAGAGATCTTTCTATCTACGTCCTCGTATAGGTGCTAGAGTTGTGTAGAGAGTGGTAGCAAATGAGGCATAGGATTTAGAGAAGTGTGCTAGGTTGAAATTAAAATGGAGAATAGAATTTTTAGTGAACGTTGAATTTTCACAATATTACAGACACTATTGTACTAAGTATGAACGCTTTATGAAAATAATTTTATTTCGTAGTGTTGTCTTTACTTTGGAAATATTCAAGTTCTAATAATGGACTAACGGTGGACTTTTCCATTTGCAGGTTATATTGAATGGCCAGCAGAGGCAGTGTTACAGAGGAGAATCTCTCTGCGTTGCTGAGACAAAAAAAAAAGAAATCCAATTCTTCAGCCTTCTCCATGCCTCTATCAATTTATATGGTAAGTCAAACTCGCGTTTAATCGTTTTGCTCTCATTAAAAGTAGTTCATAGCATCTGATGGCTCTCAGGACCTTTTAGTGGGGTCTTCTGCATAAATAGAACTTTTTTACGATGGTAGCAATATTGATTAACTGATAGGGATCTGCTAAAATGAAGAGGTTAGAATCGGTTTCTCATAGTTTTTATTATTTCCACTAACTGTAGCATAAACCTTCCTCCCTTAACTTATCAGATCACTGAACTGCTATTGGTGTACCATAACCTAAAAGAACTCCAGTGAGAAGGGTACGCTGTCACTTGGCTGCTAAAGAGATCTTTCTATCTACGTCCTCATATAGGTGCTAGAGTTGTGTAGAGAGTGGTAGCAAATGAGGCATAGGATTTAGAGAAGTGTGCTAGGTTGAAATTAAAATGGAGAATAGAATTTTTAGTGAACGTTGAATTTTCACAATATTACAGACACTATTGTACTAAGTATGAACGCTTTATGAAAATAATTTCATTTGGTAGTGTTGTCTTTACTTTGGAAATATTCAAGTTCTAATAATGGACTAACTGTGGACTTTTCCATCTGCAGGTTATATTGAATGGCCAGCAGAGGCAGTGTTGCAGAGGAGAATCTCTCTGCGTTGCTGAGACAAAAGAAAAAAGAAATCCAATTCTTCAGCCTTCTCCACGCCTCTATCAATTTATATGGTAAGTCAAACTCGCGTTTAATCGTTTTGCTCTCATTAAAAGTAGTTCATAGCATCTGATGGCTCTCAGGACCTTTTAGTGGGGTCTTCTGCATAAATATAACTTTTTAAGATGGTAGCAATATTGATTAACTGATAGGGATGTGCTAAAATGAAGAGGTTAGAATCTGTTTCTCATAGTAAGATGGTAGCAATATTGATTAACTGATAGGGATGTGCTAAAATGAAGAGGTTAGAATCGGTTTCTCATAGTTTTTATTATTTCCACTAACTGTAGCATAAACCTTCCTCCCTTAACTTATCAGATCACTGAACTGCTATTGGTGTACCATAACCTAAAAGAACTCCAGTGAGAAGGGTACGCTGTCACTTGGCTGCTAAAGAGATCTTTCTATCTACGTCCTCATATAGGTGCTAGAGTTGTGTAGAGAGTGGTAGCAAATGAGGCATAGGATTTAGAGAAGTGTGCTAGGTTGAAATTAAAATGGAGAATAGAATTTTTAGTGAACTTTGAATTTTCACAATATTACAGACACTATTGTACTAAGTATGAACGCTTTATGAAAATAATTTCATTTGGTAGTGTTGTCTTTACTTTGGAAATATTCAAGTTCTAATAATGGACTAACGGTGGACTTTTCCATCTGCAGGTTATATTGAATGGCCAGCAGAGGCAGTGTTGCAGAGGAGAATCTCTCTGCGTTGCTGAGACAAAAGAAAAAAGAAATCCAATTCTTCAGCCTTCTCCATGCCTCTATCAATTTATATGGTAAGTCAAACTCGCGTTTAATCGTTTTGCTCTCATTAAAAGTAGTTCATAGCATCTGATGGCTCTCAGGACCTTTTAGTGGGGTCTTCTGCATAAATATAACTTTTTAAGATGGTAGCAATATTGATTAACTGATAGGGATGTGCTAAAATGAAGAGGTTAGAATCTGTTACTCATAGTTTTTATAATTTCCACTAACTGCAGCATAAACCTTCCTCCCTTAACTTATCAGATCACTGAATTGCTATTGGTGTACCATAACCTAAAAGAACTCCAGTGAGAAGGGTACGCTGTCACTTGGCTGCTAAAGAGATCTTTCTATCTACGTCCTCGTATAGGTGCTAGAGTTGTGTAGAGAGTGGTAGCAAATGAGGCATAGGATTTAGAGAAGTGTGCTAGGTTGAAATTAAAATGGAGAATAGAATTTTTAGTGAACTTTGAATTTTCACAATATTACAGACACTATTGTACTAAGTATGAACGCTTTATGAAAATAATTTCATTTGGTAGTGTTGTCTTTACTTTGGAAATATTCAAGTTCTAATAATGGACTAACGGTGGACTTTTCCATCTGCAGGTTATATTGAATGGCCAGCAGAGGCAGTGTTGCAGAGGAGAATCTCTCTGCGTTGCTGAGACAAAAGAAAAAAGAAATCCAATTCTTCAGCCTTCTCCATGCCTCTATCAATTTATATGGTAAGTCAAACTCGCGTTTAATCGTTTTGCTCTCATTAAAAGTAGTTCATAGCATCTGATGGCTCTCAGGACCTTTTAGTGGGGTCTTCTGCATAAATATAACTTTTTAAGATGGTAGCAATATTGATTAACTGATAGGGATGTGCTAAAATGAAGAGGTTAGAATCTGTTACTCATAGTTTTTATAATTTCCACTAACTGCAGCATAAACCTTCCTCCCTTAACTTATCAGATCACTGAATTGCTATTGGTGTACCATAACCTAAAAGAACTCCAGTGAGAAGGGTACGCTGTCACTTGGCTGCTAAAGAGATCTTTCTATCTACGTCCTCGTATAGGTGCTAGAGTTGTGTAGAGAGTGGTAGCAAATGAGGCATAGGATTTAGAGAAGTGTGCTAGGTTGAAATTAAAATGGAGAATAGAATTTTTAGTGAACGTTGAATTTTCACAATATTACAGACACTATTGTACTAAGTATGAACGCTTTATGAAAATAATTTTATTTCGTAGTGTTGTCTTTACTTTGGAAATATTCAAGTTCTAATAATGGACTAACGGTGGACTTTTCCATTTGCAGGTTATATTGAATGGCCAGCAGAGGCAGTGTTACAGAGGAGAATCTCTCTGCGTTGCTGAGACAAAAAAAAAAGAAATCCAATTCTTCAGCCTTCTCCATGCCTCTATCAATTTATATGGTAAGTCAAACTCGCGTTTAATCGTTTTGCTCTCATTAAAAGTAGTTCATAGCATCTGATGGCTCTCAGGACCTTTTAGTGGGGTCTTCTGCATAAATAGAACTTTTTTACGATGGTAGCAATATTGATTAACTGATAGGGATCTGCTAAAATGAAGAGGTTAGAATCGGTTTCTCATAGTTTTTATTATTTCCACTAACTGTAGCATAAACCTTCCTCCCTTAACTTATCAGATCACTGAACTGCTATTGGTGTACCATAACCTAAAAGAACTCCAGTGAGAAGGGTACGCTGTCACTTGGCTGCTAAAGAGATCTTTCTATCTACGTCCTCATATAGGTGCTAGAGTTGTGTAGAGAGTGGTAGCAAATGAGGCATAGGATTTAGAGAAGTGTGCTAGGTTGAAATTAAAATGGAGAATAGAATTTTTAGTGAACGTTGAATTTTCACAATATTACAGACACTATTGTACTAAGTATGAACGCTTTATGAAAATAATTTCATTTGGTAGTGTTGTCTTTACTTTGGAAATATTCAAGTTCTAATAATGGACTAACTGTGGACTTTTCCATCTGCAGGTTATATTGAATGGCCAGCAGAGGCAGTGTTGCAGAGGAGAATCTCTCTGCGTTGCTGAGACAAAAGAAAAAAGAAATCCAATTCTTCAGCCTTCTCCACGCCTCTATCAATTTATATGGTAAGTCAAACTCGCGTTTAATCGTTTTGTTCTCATTAAAAGTAGTTCATAGCATCTGATGGCTCTCAGGACCTTTTAGTGGGGTCTTCTGCATAAATATAACTTTTTAAGATGGTAGCAATATTGATTAACTGATAGGGATGTGCTAAAATGAAGAGGTTAGAATCTGTTTCTCATAGTAAGATGGTAGCAATATTGATTAACTGATAGGGATGTGCTAAAATGAAGAGGTTAGAATCGGTTTCTCATAGTTTTTATTATTTCCACTAACTGTAGCATAAACCTTCCTCCCTTAACTTATCAGATTACTGAACTGCTATTGGTGTACCATAACCTAAAAGAACTCCAGTGAGAAGGGTACGCTGTCACTTGGCTGCTAAAGAGATCTTTCTATCTACGTCCTCATATAGGTGCTAGAGTTGTGTAGAGAGTGGTAGCAAATGAGGCATAGGATTTAGAGAAGTGTGCTAGGTTGAAATTAAAATGGAGAATAGAATTTTTAGTGAACTTTGAATTTTCACAATATTACAGACACTATTGTACTAAGTATGAACGCTTTATGAAAATAATTTCATTTGGTAGTGTTGTCTTTACTTTGGAAATATTCAAGTTCTAATAATGGACTAACGGTGGACTTTTCCATCTGCAGGTTATATTGAATGGCCAGCAGAGGCAGTGTTGCAGAGGAGAATCTCTCTGCGTTGCTGAGACAAAAGAAAAAAGAAATCCAATTCTTCAGCCTTCTCCATGCCTCTATCAATTTATATGGTAAGTCAAACTCGCGTTTAATCGTTTTGCTCTCATTAAAAGTAGTTCATAGCATCTGATGGCTCTCAGGACCTTTTAGTGGGGTCTTCTGCATAAATATAACTTTTTAAGATGGTAGCAATATTGATTAACTGATAGGGATGTGCTAAAATGAAGAGGTTAGAATCTGTTACTCATAGTTTTTATAATTTCCACTAACTGCAGCATAAACCTTCCTCCCTTAACTTATCAGATCACTGAATTGCTATTGGTGTACCATAACCTAAAAGAACTCCAGTGAGAAGGGTACGCTGTCACTTGGCTGCTAAAGAGATCTTTCTATCTACGTCCTCGTATAGGTGCTAGAGTTGTGTAGAGAGTGGTAGCAAATGAGGCATAGGATTTAGAGAAGTGTGCTAGGTTGAAATTAAAATGGAGAATAGAATTTTTAGTGAACGTTGAATTTTCACAATATTACAGACACTATTGTACTAAGTATGAACGCTTTATGAAAATAATTTTATTTCGTAGTGTTGTCTTTACTTTGGAAATATTCAAGTTCTAATAATGGACTAACGGTGGACTTTTCCATTTGCAGGTTATATTGAATGGCCAGCAGAGGCAGTGTTACAGAGGAGAATCTCTCTGCGTTGCTGAGACAAAAAAAAAAGAAATCCAATTCTTCAGCCTTCTCCATGCCTCTATCAATTTATATGGTAAGTCAAACTCGCGTTTAATCGTTTTGCTCTCATTAAAAGTAGTTCATAGCATCTGATGGCTCTCAGGACCTTTTAGTGGGGTCTTCTGCATAAATAGAACTTTTTTACGATGGTAGCAATATTGATTAACTGATAGGGATCTGCTAAAATGAAGAGGTTAGAATCGGTTTCTCATAGTTTTTATTATTTCCACTAACTGTAGCATAAACCTTCCTCCCTTAACTTATCAGATCACTGAACTGCTATTGGTGTACCATAACCTAAAAGAACTCCAGTGAGAAGGGTACGCTGTCACTTGGCTGCTAAAGAGATCTTTCTATCTACGTCCTCATATAGGTGCTAGAGTTGTGTAGAGAGTGGTAGCAAATGAGGCATAGGATTTAGAGAAGTGTGCTAGGTTGAAATTAAAATGGAGAATAGAATTTTTAGTGAACTTTAAATTTTCACAATATTACAGACACTATTGTACTAAGTATGAACGCGTTATGAAAATAATTTCATTTGGTAGTGTTGTCTTTACTTTGGAAATATTCAAGTTCTAATAATGGACTAACGGTGGACTTTTCCATCTGCAGGTTATATTGAATGGCCAGCAGAGGCAGTGTTGCAGAGAAGAATCTCTCTGCGTTGCTGAGACAAAAGAAAAAAGAAATCCAATTCTTCAGCCTTCTCCATGCCTCTATCAATTTATATGGTAAGTCAAACTCGCGTTTAATCGTTTTGCTCTCATTAAAAGTAGTTCATAGCATCGTATGGCTCTCAGGACCTTTTAGTGGGGTCTTCTGCATAAATATAACTTTTTAAGATGGTAGCAATATTGATTAACTGATAGGGATGTGCTAAAATGAAGAGGTTAGAATCTGTTTCTCATAGTAAGATGGTAGCAATATTGATTAACTGATAGGGATGTGCTAAAATGAAGAGGTTAGAATCTGTTACTCATAGTTTTTATAATTTCCACTAACTGCAGCATAAACCTTCCTCCCTTAACTTATCAGATCACTGAATTGCTATTGGTGTACCATAACCTAAAAGAACTCGAGTGAGAAGGGTACGCTGTCACTTTGCTGCTAAAGAGATCTTTCTATCTACGTCCTCGTATAGGTGCTAGAGTTGTGTAGAGAGTGGTAGCAAATGAGGCATAGGATTTAGAGAAGTGTGCTAGGTTGAAATTAAAATGGAGAATAGAATTTTTAGTGAACGTTGAATTTTCATAATATTAGACACTATTATACTAAGTATGAACGCTTTATGAAAATAATTTTATTTCGTAGTGTTGTCTTTACTTTGGAAATATTCAAGTTCTAATAATGGACTAACGGTGGACTTTTCCATCTGCAGGTTATATTGAATGGCCAGCAGAGGCAGTGTTGCAGAGGATAATCTCTCTGCGTTGCTGAGACAACAAAAAAAGAAATCCAATTCTTCAGCATTCTCCATGCCTCTATCAATTTATATGGTAAGTCAAACTCGCGTTTAATCGTTTTGCTCTCATTAAAAGTAGTTCATAACATCTGATGGCTCTCAGGACCTTTTAGTGGGGTCTTCTGCATAAATATAACTTTTTAAGATGGTAGCAATATTGATTAACTGATAGGGATGTGCTAAAATGAAGAGGTTTGAATCTGATTCTCCTAGTTTTTATTATTTCCACTAACTGTAGCATAAACCTTCCTCCCTTAACTTATCAGATCACTGAATTGCTATTGGTGTACCATAACCTAAAAGAACTCCAGTGAGAAGGGTATGCTGTCACTTGGCTGCTAAAGAGATCTTTCTATCTACGTCCTCATATAGGTGCTAGAGTTGTGTAGAGAGTGGTAGCAAATGAGGCATAGGATTTAGAGAAGTGTGCTAGGTTGAAATTAAAATGGAGAATAGAATTTTTAGTGAACGTTGAATTTTCACAATATTACAGACACTATTGTACTAAGTATGAACGCTTTATGAAAATAATTTCATTTGGTAGTGTTATCTTTACTTTGGAAATATTCAAGTTCTAATAATGGACTAAGGGTGGACTTTTCCATCTGCAGGTTATATTGATTGGCCAGCAGAGGCAGTGTTGCAGAGGAGAATCTCTCTGCGTTGCTGAGACAAAAAAAAAAGAAATCCAATTCTTCAGCCTTCTCCATGCCTCTATCAATTTATATGGTAAGTCAAACTCGCGTTTAATCGTTTTGCTCTCATTAAAAGTAGTTCATAGCATCTGATGGCTCTCGGGACCTTTTAGTGGGGTCTTCTGCATAAATATAACTTTTTAAGATGGTAGCAATATTGATTAACTGATAGGGATGTGCTAAAATGAAGAGGTTAGAATCTGTTTCTCATAGTTTTTATTATTTCCACTAACTGTAGCATAAACCTTCCTCAACCTATCAGATCACTGAATTGCTATTGGTGTACCATAACCTAAAAGAACTCCAGTGAGAAGGGTACGCTGGCACTTGGCTGCTAAAGAGATCTTTCTATCTACGTCCTCATATAGGTGCTAGAGTTGTGTAGAGAGTGGTAGCAAATGAGGCATAGGATTTAGAGAAGTGTGCTAGGTTGAAATTAAAATGGAGAATAGAATTTTTAGTGAACGTTGAATTTTCACAATATTACAGACACTATTGTACTAAGTATCAACGCTTTATGAAAATAATTTTATTTCGTAGTGTTGTCTTTACTTTGGAAATATTCAAGTTCTAATAATGGACTAACGGTGGACTTTTCCATCTGCAGGTTATATTGAATGGCCAGCAGAGGCAGTGTTGCAGAGGAGAATCTCTCTGCGTTGCTGAGACAAAAGAAAAAAGAAATCAAATTCTTCAGCCTTCTCCATGCCTCTATCAATTTATATGGTAAGTCAAACTCGCGTTTAATCGTTTTGCTCTCATTAAAAGTAGTTCATAGCATCTGATGGCTCTCAGGACCTTTTAGTGGGGTCTTCTGCATAAATATAACTTTTTAAGATTGTAGCAATATTGATTAACTGATAGGGATGTGCTAAAATGAAGAGGTTAGAATCTGTTTCTCATAGTAAGATGGTAGCAATATTGATTAACTGATAGGGATGTGCTAAAATGAAGAGGTTAGAATCTGTTACTCATAGTTTTTATAATTTCCACTAACTGCAGCATAAACCTTCCTCCCTTAACTTATCAGATCACTGAATTGCTATTGGTGTACCATAACCTAAAAGAACTCCAGTGAGAAGGGTACGCTGTCACTTTGCTGCTAAAGAGATCTTTCTATCTACGTCCTCGTATAGGTGCTAGAGTTGTGTAGAGAGTGGTAGCAAATGAGGCATAGGATTTAGAGAAGTGTGCTAGGTTGAAATTAAAATGGAGAATAGAATTTTTAGTGAACGTTGAATTTTCACAATATTACAGACACTATTGTACTAAGTATCAACGCTTTATGAAAATAATTTTATTTCGTAGTGTTGTCTTTACTTTGGAAATATTCAAGTTCTAATAATGGACTAACGGTGGACTTTTCCATCTGCAGGTTATATTGAATGGCCAGCAGAGGCAGTGTTGCAGAGGAGAATCTCTCTGCGTTGCTGAGACAAAAGAAAAAAGAAATCAAATTCTTCAGCCTTCTCCATGCCTCTATCAATTTATATGGTAAGTCAAACTCGCGTTTAATCGTTTTGCTCTCATTAAAAGTAGTTCATAGCATCTGATGGCTCTCAGGACCTTTTAGTGGGGTCTTCTGCATAAATATAACTTTTTAAGATGGTAGCAATATTGATTAACTGATAGGGATGTGCTAAAATGAAGAGGTTAGAATCTGTTTCTCATAGTAAGATGGTAGCAATATTGATTAACTGATAGGGATGTGCTAAAATGAAGAGGTTAGAATCTGTTTCTCATAGTTTTTATTATTTCCACTAACTGTAGCATAAACCTTTCTCCCTTAACTGATCAGATCACTGAACTGCTATTGGTGTACCATAACCTAAAAGAACTCCAGTGAGAAGGGTACGCTGTCACTTGGCTGCTAAAGAGATCTTTCTATCTACGTCCTCATATAGGTGCTAGAGTTGTGTAGAGAGTGGTAGCAAATGAGGCATAGGATTTAGAGAAGTTTGCTAGGTTGAAATTAAAATGGAGAATAGAATTTTTAGTGAACTTTGAATTTTCACAATATTACAGACACTATTGTACTAAGTATGAACGCTTTATGAAAATAATTTCATTTGGTAGTGTTGTCTTTACTTTGGAAATATTCAAGTTCTAATAATGGACTAACGGTGGACTTTTCCATCTGCAGGTTATATTGAATGGCCAGCAGAGGCAGTGTTGCAGAGGAGAATCTCTCTGCGTTGCTGAGACAAAAGAAAAAAGAAATCCAATTCTTCAGCCTTCTCCATGCCTCTATCAATTTATATGGTAAGTCAAACTCGCGTTTAATCGTTTTGCTCTCATTAAAAGTAGTTCATAGCATCTGATGCTCTCAGGACCTTTTAGTGGGGTCTTCTGCATAAATATAACTTTTTAAGATGGTAGCAATATTGATTAACTGATAGGGATGTGCTAAAATGAAGAGGTTAGAATCTGTTACTCATAGTTTTTATAATTTCCACTAACTGCAGCATAAACCTTCCTCCCTTAACTTATCAGATCACTGAATTGCTATTGGTGTACCATAACCTAAAAGAACTCCAGTGAGAAGGGTACGCTGTCACTTGGCTGCTAAAGAGATCTTTCTATCTACGTCCTCGTATAGGTGCTAGAGTTGTGTAGAGAGTGGTAGCAAATGAGGCATAGGATTTAGAGAAGTGTGCTAGGTTGAAATTAAAATGGAGAATAGAATTTTTAGTGAACGTTGAATTTTCACAATATTACAGACACTATTGTACTAAGTATCAACGCTTTATGAAAATAATTTTATTTCGTAGTGTTGTCTTTACTTTGGAAATATTCAAGTTCTAATAATGGACTAACGGTGGACTTTTCCATCTGCAGGTTATATTGAATGGCCAGCAGAGGCAGTGTTGCAGAGGAGAATCTCTCTGCGTTGCTGAGACAAAAGAAAAAAGAAATCCAATTCTTCAGCATTCTCCATGCCTCTATCAATTTATATGGTAAGTCAAACTCGCGTTTAATCGTTTTGCTCTCATTAAAAGTAGTTCATAACATCTGATGGCTCTCAGGACCTTTTAGTGGGGTCTTCTGCATAAATATAACTTTTTAAGATGGTAGCAATATTGATTAACTGATAGGGATGTGCTAAAATGAAGAGGTTAGAATCTGATTCTCATAGTTTTTATTATTTCCACTAACTGTAGCATAAACCTTCCTCCCTTAACTTATCAGATCACTGAATTGCTATTGGTGTACCATAACCTAAAAGAACTCCAGTGAGAAGGGTACGCTGTCACTTGGCTGCTAAAGAGATCTTTCTATCTACGTCCTCATATAGGTGCTAGAGTTGTGTAGAGAGTGGTAGCAAATGAGGCATAGGATTTAGAGAAGTGTGCTAGGTTGAAATTAAAATGGAGAATAGAATTTTTAGTGAACGTTGAATTTTCACAATATTACAGACACTATTGTACTAAGTATGAACGCTTTATGAAAATAATTTCATTTGGTAGTGTTATCTTTACTTTGGAAATATTCAAGTTCTAATAATGGACTAAGGGTGGACTTTTCCATCTGCAGGTTATATTGATTGGCCAGCAGAGGCAGTGTTGCAGAGGAGAATCTCTCTGCGTTGCTGAGACAAAAAAAAAAAGAAATCCAATTCTTCAGCCTTCTCCATGCCTCTATCAATTTATATGGTAAGTCAAACTCGCGTTTAATCGTTTTGCTCTCATTAAAAGTAGTTCATAGCATCTGATGGCTCTCAGGACCTTTTAGTGGGGTCTTCTGCATAAATATAACTTTTTAAGATGGTAGCAATATTGATTAACTGATAGGGATGTGCTAAAATGAAGAGGTTAGAATCTGTTACTCATAATTTTTATAATTTGCACTAACTGCAGCATAAACCTTCCTCCCTTAACTTATCAGATCACTGAATTGCTATTGGTGTACCATAACCTAAAAGAACTCCAGTGAGAAGGGTACGCTGTCACTTGGCTGCTAAAGAGATCTTTCTATCTACGTCCTCGTATAGGTGCTAGAGTTGTGTAGAGAGTGGTAGCAAATGAGGCATAGGATTTAGAGAAGTGTGCTAGGTTGAAATTAAAATGGAGAATAGAATTTTTAGTGAACGTTGAATTTTCACAATATTAGACACTATTATACTAAGTATGAACGCTTTATGAAAATAATTTTATTTCGTAGTGTTGTCTTTACTTTGGAAATATTCAAGTTCTAATAATGGACTAACGGTGGACTTTTCCATCTGCAGGTTATATTGAATGGCCAGCAGAGGCAGTGTTGCAGAGGATAATCTCTCTGCGTTGCTGAGACAACAAAAAAAGAAATCCAATTCTTCAGCATTCTCCATGCCTCTATCAATTTATATGGTAAGTCAAACTCGCGTTTAATCGTTTTGCTCTCATTAAAAGTAGTTCATAACATCTGATGGCTCTCAGGACCTTTTAGTGGGGTCTTCTGCATAAATATAACTTTTTAAGATGGTAGCAATATTGATTAACTGATAGGGATGTGCTAAAATGAAGAGGTTAGAATCTGATTCTCATAGTTTTTATTATTTCCACTAACTGTAGCATAAACCTTCCTCCCTTAACTTATCAGATCACTGAATTGCTATTGGTGTACCATAACCTAAAAGAACTCCAGTGAGAAGGGTACGCTGTCACTTGGCTGCTAAAGAGATCTTTCTATCTACGTCCTCGTATAGGTGCTAGAGTTGTGTAGAGAGTGGTAGCAAATGAGGCATAGGATTTAGAGAAGTGTGCTAGGTTGAAATTAAAATGGAGAATAGAATTTTTAGTGAACGTTGAATTTTCACAATATTAGACACTATTATACTAAGTATGAACGCTTTATGAAAATAATTTTATTTCGTAGTGTTGTCTTTACTTTGGAAATATTCAAGTTCTAATAATGGACTAACGGTGGACTTTTCCATCTGCAGGTTATATTGAATGGCCAGCAGAGGCAGTGTTGCAGAGGATAATCTCTCTGCGTTGCTGAGACAACAAAAAAAGAAATCCAATTCTTCAGCATTCTCCATGCCTCTATCAATTTATATGGTAAGTCAAACTCGCGTTTAATCGTTTTGCTCTCATTAAAAGTAGTTCATAACATCTGATGGCTCTCAGGACCTTTTAGTGGGGTCTTCTGCATAAATATAACTTTTTAAGATGGTAGCAATATTGATTAACTGATAGGGATGTGCTAAAATGAAGAGGTTAGAATCTGATTCTCATAGTTTTTATTATTTCCACTAACTGTAGCATAAACCTTCCTCCCTTAACTTATCAGATCACTGAATTGCTATTGGTGTACCATAACCTAAAAGAACTCCAGTGAGAAGGGTACGCTGTCACTTGGCTGCTAAAGAGATCTTTCTATCTACGTCCTCATATAGGTGCTAGAGTTGTGTAGAGAGTGGTAGCAAATGAGGCATAGGATTTAGAGAAGTGTGCTAGGTTGAAATTAAAATGGAGAATAGAATTTTTAGTGAACGTTGAATTTTCACAATATTACAGACACTATTGTACTAAGTATGAACGCTTTATGAAAATAATTTCATTTGGTAGTGTTATCTTTACTTTGGAAATATTCAAGTTCTAATAATGGACTAAGGGTGGACTTTTCCATCTGCAGGTTATATTGATTGGCCAGCAGAGGCAGTGTTGCAGAGGAGAATCTCTCTGCGTTGCTGAGACAAAAAAAAAAAGAAATCCAATTCTTCAGCCTTCTCCATGCCTCTATCAATTTATATGGTAAGTCAAACTCGCGTTTAATCGTTTTGCTCTCATTAAAAGTAGTTCATAGCATCTGATGGCTCTCAGGACCTTTTAGTGGGGTCTTCTGCATAAATATAACTTTTTAAGATGGTAGCAATATTGATTAACTGATAGGGATGTGCTAAAATGAAGAGGTTAGAATCTGTTTCTCATAGTAAGATGGTAGCAATATTGATTAACTGATAGGGATGTGCTAAAATGAAGAGGTTAGAATCTGTTTCTCATAGTTTTTATTATTTCCACTAACTGTAGCATAAACCTTTCTCCCTTAACTGATCAGATCACTGAACTGCTATTGGTGTACCATAACCTAAAAGAACTCCAGTGAGAAGGGTACGCTGTCACTTGGCTGCTAAAGAGATCTTTCTATCTACGTCCTCATATAGGTGCTAGAGTTGTGTAGAGAGTGGTAGCAAATGAGGCATAGGATTTAGAGAAGTTTGCTAGGTTGAAATTAAAATGGAGAATAGAATTTTTAGTGAACTTTGAATTTTCACAATATTACAGACACTATTGTACTAAGTATGAACGCTTTATGAAAATAATTTCATTTGGTAGTGTTGTCTTTACTTTGGAAATATTCAAGTTCTAATAATGGACTAACGGTGGACTTTTCCATCTGCAGGTTATATTGAATGGCCAGCAGAGGCAGTGTTGCAGAGGAGAATCTCTCTGCGTTGCTGAGACAAAAGAAAAAAGAAATCCAATTCTTCAGCCTTCTCCATGCCTCTATCAATTTATATGGTAAGTCAAACTCGCGTTTAATCGTTTTGCTCTCATTAAAAGTAGTTCATAGCATCTGATGCTCTCAGGACCTTTTAGTGGGGTCTTCTGCATAAATATAACTTTTTAAGATGGTAGCAATATTGATTAACTGATAGGGATGTGCTAAAATGAAGAGGTTAGAATCTGTTACTCATAGTTTTTATAATTTCCACTAACTGCAGCATAAACCTTCCTCCCTTAACTTATCAGATCACTGAATTGCTATTGGTGTACCATAACCTAAAAGAACTCCAGTGAGAAGGGTACGCTGTCACTTGGCTGCTAAAGAGATCTTTCTATCTACGTCCTCGTATAGGTGCTAGAGTTGTGTAGAGAGTGGTAGCAAATGAGGCATAGGATTTAGAGAAGTGTGCTAGGTTGAAATTAAAATGGAGAATAGAATTTTTAGTGAACGTTGAATTTTCACAATATTACAGACACTATTGTACTAAGTATCAACGCTTTATGAAAATAATTTTATTTCGTAGTGTTGTCTTTACTTTGGAAATATTCAAGTTCTAATAATGGACTAACGGTGGACTTTTCCATCTGCAGGTTATATTGAATGGCCAGCAGAGGCAGTGTTGCAGAGGAGAATCTCTCTGCGTTGCTGAGACAAAAGAAAAAAGAAATCAAATTCTTCAGCCTTCTCCATGCCTCTATCAATTTATATGGTAAGTCAAACTCGCGTTTAATCGTTTTGCTCTCATTAAAAGTAGTTCATAGCATCTGATGGCTCTCAGGACCTTTTAGTGGGGTCTTCTGCATAAATATAACTTTTTAAGATGGTAGCAATATTGATTAACTGATAGGGATGTGCTAAAATGAAGAGGTTAGAATCTGTTACTCATAATTTTTATAATTTGCACTAACTGCAGCATAAACCTTCCTCCCTTAACTTATCAGATCACTGAATTGCTATTGGTGTACCATAACCTAAAAGAACTCCAGTGAGAAGGGTACGCTGTCACTTGGCTGCTAAAGAGATCTTTCTATCTACGTCCTCGTATAGGTGCTAGAGTTGTGTAGAGAGTGGTAGCAAATGAGGCATAGGATTTAGAGAAGTGTGCTAGGTTGAAATTAAAATGGAGAATAGAATTTTTAGTGAACGTTGAATTTTCACAATATTAGACACTATTATACTAAGTATGAACGCTTTATGAAAATAATTTTATTTCGTAGTGTTGTCTTTACTTTGGAAATATTCAAGTTCTAATAATGGACTAACGGTGGACTTTTCCATCTGCAGGTTATATTGAATGGCCAGCAGAGGCAGTGTTGCAGAGGATAATCTCTCTGCGTTGCTGAGACAACAAAAAAAGAAATCCAATTCTTCAGCATTCTCCATGCCTCTATCAATTTATATGGTAAGTCAAACTCGCGTTTAATCGTTTTGCTCTCATTAAAAGTAGTTCATAACATCTGATGGCTCTCAGGACCTTTTAGTGGGGTCTTCTGCATAAATATAACTTTTTAAGATGGTAGCAATATTGATTAACTGATAGGGATGTGCTAAAATGAAGAGGTTAGAATCTGATTCTCATAGTTTTTATTATTTCCACTAACTGTAGCATAAACCTTCCTCCCTTAACTTATCAGATCACTGAATTGCTATTGGTGTACCATAACCTAAAAGAACTCCAGTGAGAAGGGTACGCTGTCACTTGGCTGCTAAAGAGATCTTTCTATCTACGTCCTCGTATAGGTGCTAGAGTTGTGTAGAGAGTGGTAGCAAATGAGGCATAGGATTTAGAGAAGTGTGCTAGGTTGAAATTAAAATGGAGAATAGAATTTTTAGTGAACGTTGAATTTTCACAATATTAGACACTATTATACTAAGTATGAACGCTTTATGAAAATAATTTTATTTCGTAGTGTTGTCTTTACTTTGGAAATATTCAAGTTCTAATAATGGACTAACGGTGGACTTTTCCATCTGCAGGTTATATTGAATGGCCAGCAGAGGCAGTGTTGCAGAGGATAATCTCTCTGCGTTGCTGAGACAACAAAAAAAGAAATCCAATTCTTCAGCATTCTCCATGCCTCTATCAATTTATATGGTAAGTCAAACTCGCGTTTAATCGTTTTGCTCTCATTAAAAGTAGTTCATAACATCTGATGGCTCTCAGGACCTTTTAGTGGGGTCTTCTGCATAAATATAACTTTTTAAGATGGTAGCAATATTGATTAACTGATAGGGATGTGCTAAAATGAAGAGGTTAGAATCTGATTCTCATAGTTTTTATTATTTCCACTAACTGTAGCATAAACCTTCCTCCCTTAACTTATCAGATCACTGAATTGCTATTGGTGTACCATAACCTAAAAGAACTCCAGTGAGAAGGGTACGCTGTCACTTGGCTGCTAAAGAGATCTTTCTATCTACGTCCTCATATAGGTGCTAGAGTTGTGTAGAGAGTGGTAGCAAATGAGGCATAGGATTTAGAGAAGTGTGCTAGGTTGAAATTAAAATGGAGAATAGAATTTTTAGTGAACGTTGAATTTTCACAATATTACAGACACTATTGTACTAAGTATGAACGCTTTATGAAAATAATTTCATTTGGTAGTGTTATCTTTACTTTGGAAATATTCAAGTTCTAATAATGGACTAAGGGTGGACTTTTCCATCTGCAGGTTATATTGATTGGCCAGCAGAGGCAGTGTTGCAGAGGAGAATCTCTCTGCGTTGCTGAGACAAAAAAAAAAAGAAATCCAATTCTTCAGCCTTCTCCATGCCTCTATCAATTTATATGGTAAGTCAAACTCGCGTTTAATCGTTTTGCTCTCATTAAAAGTAGTTCATAGCATCTGATGGCTCTCAGGACCTTTTAGTGGGGTCTTCTGCATAAATATAACTTTTTAAGATGGTAGCAATATTGATTAACTGATAGGGATGTGCTAAAATGAAGAGGTTAGAATCTGTTTCTCATAGTAAGATGGTAGCAATATTGATTAACTGATAGGGATGTGCTAAAATGAAGAGGTTAGAATCTGTTTCTCATAGTTTTTATTATTTCCACTAACTGTAGCATAAACCTTTCTCCCTTAACTGATCAGATCACTGAACTGCTATTGGTGTACCATAACCTAAAAGAACTCCAGTGAGAAGGGTACGCTGTCACTTGGCTGCTAAAGAGATCTTTCTATCTACGTCCTCATATAGGTGCTAGAGTTGTGTAGAGAGTGGTAGCAAATGAGGCATAGGATTTAGAGAAGTTTGCTAGGTTGAAATTAAAATGGAGAATAGAATTTTTAGTGAACTTTGAATTTTCACAATATTACAGACACTATTGTACTAAGTATGAACGCTTTATGAAAATAATTTCATTTGGTAGTGTTGTCTTTACTTTGGAAATATTCAAGTTCTAATAATGGACTAACGGTGGACTTTTCCATCTGCAGGTTATATTGAATGGCCAGCAGAGGCAGTGTTGCAGAGGAGAATCTCTCTGCGTTGCTGAGACAAAAGAAAAAAGAAATCCAATTCTTCAGCCTTCTCCATGCCTCTATCAATTTATATGGTAAGTCAAACTCGCGTTTAATCGTTTTGCTCTCATTAAAAGTAGTTCATAGCATCTGATGCTCTCAGGACCTTTTAGTGGGGTCTTCTGCATAAATATAACTTTTTAAGATGGTAGCAATATTGATTAACTGATAGGGATGTGCTAAAATGAAGAGGTTAGAATCTGTTACTCATAGTTTTTATAATTTCCACTAACTGCAGCATAAACCTTCCTCCCTTAACTTATCAGATCACTGAATTGCTATTGGTGTACCATAACCTAAAAGAACTCCAGTGAGAAGGGTACGCTGTCACTTGGCTGCTAAAGAGATCTTTCTATCTACGTCCTCGTATAGGTGCTAGAGTTGTGTAGAGAGTGGTAGCAAATGAGGCATAGGATTTAGAGAAGTGTGCTAGGTTGAAATTAAAATGGAGAATAGAATTTTTAGTGAACGTTGAATTTTCACAATATTACAGACACTATTGTACTAAGTATCAACGCTTTATGAAAATAATTTTATTTCGTAGTGTTGTCTTTACTTTGGAAATATTCAAGTTCTAATAATGGACTAACGGTGGACTTTTCCATCTGCAGGTTATATTGAATGGCCAGCAGAGGCAGTGTTGCAGAGGAGAATCTCTCTGCGTTGCTGAGACAAAAGAAAAAAGAAATCAAATTCTTCAGCCTTCTCCATGCCTCTATCAATTTATATGGTAAGTCAAACTCGCGTTTAATCGTTTTGCTCTCATTAAAAGTAGTTCATAGCATCTGATGGCTCTCAGGACCTTTTAGTGGGGTCTTCTGCATAAATATAACTTTTTAAGATGGTAGCAATATTGATTAACTGATAGGGATGTGCTAAAATGAAGAGGTTAGAATCTGTTTCTCATAGTAAGATGGTAGCAATATTGATTAACTGATAGGGATGTGCTAAAATGAAGAGGTTAGAATCTGTTTCTCATAGTTTTTATTATTTCCACTAACTGTAGCATAAACCTTTCTCCCTTAACTGATCAGATCACTGAACTGCTATTGGTGTACCATAACCTAAAAGAACTCCAGTGAGAAGGGTACGCTGTCACTTGGCTGCTAAAGAGATCTTTCTATCTACGTCCTCATATAGGTGCTAGAGTTGTGTAGAGAGTGGTAGCAAATGAGGCATAGGATTTAGAGAAGTTTGCTAGGTTGAAATTAAAATGGAGAATAGAATTTTTAGTGAACTTTGAATTTTCACAATATTACAGACACTATTGTACTAAGTATGAACGCTTTATGAAAATAATTTCATTTGGTAGTGTTGTCTTTACTTTGGAAATATTCAAGTTCTAATAATGGACTAACGGTGGACTTTTCCATCTGCAGGTTATATTGAATGGCCAGCAGAGGCAGTGTTGCAGAGGAGAATCTCTCTGCGTTGCTGAGACAACAAAAAAAGAAATCCAATTCTTCAGCCTTCTCCATGCCTCTATCAATTTATATGGTAAGTCAAACTCGCGTTTAATCGTTTTGCTCTCATTAAAAGTAGTTCATAACATCTGATGGCTCTCAGGACCTTTTAGTGGGGTCTTCTGCATAAATATAACTTTTTAAGATGGTAGCAATATTGATTAACTGATAGGGATGTGCTAAAATGAAGAGGTTAGAATCTGATTCTCATAGTTTTTATTATTTCCACTAACTGTAGCATAAACCTTCCTCCCTTAACTTATCAGATCACTGAATTGCTATTGGTGTACCATAACCTAAAAGAACTCCAGTGAGAAGGGTACGCTGTCACTTGGCTGCTAAAGAGATCTTTCTATCTACGTCCTCATATAGGTGCTAGAGTTGTGTAGAGAGTGGTAGCAAATGAGGCATAGGATTTAGAGAAGTGTGCTAGGTTGAAATTAAAATGGAGAATAGAATTTTTAGTGAACGTTGAATTTTCACAATATTACAGACACTATTGTACTAAGTATGAACGCTTTATGAAAATAATTTCATTTGGTAGTGTTATCTTTACTTTGGAAATATTCAAGTTCTAATAATGGACTAAGGGTGGACTTTTCCATCTGCAGGTTATATTGATTGGCCAGCAGAGGCAGTGTTGCAGAGGAGAATCTCTCTGCGTTGCTGAGACAAAAAAAAAAAGAAATCCAATTCTTCAGCCTTCTCCATGCCTCTATCAATTTATATGGTAAGTCAAACTCGCGTTTAATCGTTTTGCTCTCATTAAAAGTAGTTCATAGCATCTGATGGCTCTCGGGACCTTTTAGTGGGGTCTTCTGCATAAATATAACTTTTTAAGATGGTAGCAATATTGATTAACTGATAGGGATGTGCTAAAATGAAGAGGTTAGAATCTGTTTCTCATAGTTTTTATTATTTCCACTAACTGTAGCATAAACCTTCCTCAACCTATCAGATCACTGAATTGCTATTGGTGTACCATAACCTAAAAGAACTCCAGTGAGAAGGGTACGCTGGCACTTGGCTGCTAAAGAGATCTTTCTATCTACGTCCTCATATAGGTGCTAGAGTTGTGTAGAGAGTGGTAGCAAATGAGGCATAGGATTTAGAGAAGTGTGCTAGGTTGAAATTAAAATGGAGAATAGAATTTTTAGTGAACGTTGAATTTTCACAATATTACAGACACTATTGTACTAAGTATCAACGCTTTATGAAAATAATTTTATTTCGTAGTGTTGTCTTTACTTTGGAAATATTCAAGTTCTAATAATGGACTAACGGTGGACTTTTCCATCTGCAGGTTATATTGAATGGCCAGCAGAGGCAGTGTTGCAGAGGAGAATCTCTCTGCGTTGCTGAGACAAAAGAAAAAAGAAATCCAATTCTTCAGCCTTCTCCATGCCTCTATCAATTTATATGGTAATTCAAACTCGCGTTTAATCGTTTTGCTCTCATTAAAAGTAGTTCATAGCATCTGATGGCTCTCAGGACCTTTTAGTGGGGTCTTCTGCATAAATATAACTTTTTAAGATGGTAGCAATATTGATTAACTGATAGGGATGTGCTAAAATGAAGAGGTTAGAATCTGTTTCTCATAGTAAGATGGTAGCAATATTGATTAACTGATAGGGATGTGCTAAAATGAAGAGGTTAGAATCTGTTTCTCATAGTTTTTATTATTTCCACTAACTGTAGCATAAACCTTTCTCCCTTAACTGATCAGATCACTGAACTGCTATTGGTGTACCATAACCTAAAAGAACTCCAGTGAGAAGGGTACGCTGTCACTTGGCTGCTAAAGAGATCTTTCTATCTACGTCCTCATATAGGTGCTAGAGTTGTGTAGAGAGTGGTAGCAAATGAGGCATAAGATTTAGAGAAGTTTGCTAGGTTGAAATTAAAATGGAGAATAGAATTTTTAGTGAACTTTGAATTTTCACAATATTACAGACACTATTGTACTAAGTATGAACGCTTTATGAAAATAATTTCATTTGGTAGTGTTGTCTTTACTTTGGAAATATTCAAGTTCTAATAATGGACTAACGGTGGACTTTTCCATCTGCAGGTTATATTGAATAGCCAGCAGAGGCAGTGTTGCAGAGGAGAATCTCTCTGCGTTGCTGAGACAAAAGAAAAAAGAAATCCAATTCTTCAGCCTTCTCCATGCCTCTATCAATTTATATGGTAAGTCAAACTCGCGTTTAATCGTTTTGCTCTCATTAAAAGTAGTTCATAGCATCTGATGCTCTCAGGACCTTTTAGTGGGGTCTTCTGCATAAATATAACTTTTTAAGATGGTAGCAATATTGATTAACTGATAGGGATGTGCTAAAATGAAGAGGTTAGAATCTGTTACTCATAGTTTTTATAATTTCCACTAACTGCAGCATAAACCTTCCTCCCTTAACTTATCAGATCACTGAATTGCTATTGGTGTACCATAACCTAAAAGAACTCCAGTGAGAAGGGTACGCTGTCACTTGGCTGCTAAAGAGATCTTTCTATCTACGTCCTCGTATAGGTGCTAGAGTTGTGTAGAGAGTGGTAGCAAATGAGGCATAGGATTTAGAGAAGTGTGCTAGGTTGAAATTAAAATGGAGAATAGAATTTTTAGTGAACGTTGAATTTTCACAATATTAGACACTATTATACTAAGTATGAACGCTTTATGAAAATAATTTTATTTCGTAGTGTTGTCTTTACTTTGGAAATATTCAAGTTCTAATAATGGACTAACGGTGGACTTTTCCATCTGCAGGTTATATTGAATGGCCAGCAGAGGCAGTGTTGCAGAGGATAATCTCTCTGCGTTGCTGAGACAACAAAAAAAGAAATCCAATTCTTCAGCATTCTCCATGCCTCTATCAATTTATATGGTAAGTCAAACTCGCGTTTAATCGTTTTGCTCTCATTAAAAGTAGTTCATAACATCTGATGGCTCTCAGGACCTTTTAGTGGGGTCTTCTGCATAAATATAACTTTTTAAGATGGTAGCAATATTGATTAACTGATAGGGATGTGCTAAAATGAAGAGGTTAGAATCTGATTCTCATAGTTTTTATTATTTCCACTAACTGTAGCATAAACCTTCCTCCCTTAACTTATCAGATCACTGAATTGCTATTGGTGTACCATAACCTAAAAGAACTCCAGTGAGAAGGGTACGCTGTCACTTGGCTGCTAAAGAGATCTTTCTATCTACGTCCTCATATAGGTGCTAGAGTTGTGTAGAGAGTGGTAGCAAATGAGGCATAGGATTTAGAGAAGTGTGCTAGGTTGAAATTAAAATGGAGAATAGAATTTTTAGTGAACGTTGAATTTTCACAATATTACAGACACTATTGTACTAAGTATGAACGCTTTATGAAAATAATTTCATTTGGTAGTGTTATCTTTACTTTGGAAATATTCAAGTTCTAATAATGGACTAAGGGTGGACTTTTCCATCTGCAGGTTATATTGATTGGCCAGCAGAGGCAGTGTTGCAGAGGAGAATCTCTCTGCGTTGCTGAGACAAAAAAAAAAAGAAATCCAATTCTTCAGCCTTCTCCATGCCTCTATCAATTTATATGGTAAGTCAAACTCGCGTTTAATCGTTTTGCTCTCATTAAAAGTAGTTCATAGCATCTGATGGCTCTCGGGACCTTTTAGTGGGGTCTTCTGCATAAATATAACTTTTTAAGATGGTAGCAATATTGATTAACTGATAGGGATGTGCTAAAATGAAGAGGTTAGAATCTGTTTCTCATAGTTTTTATTATTTCCACTAACTGTAGCATAAACCTTCCTCAACCTATCAGATCACTGAATTGCTATTGGTGTACCATAACCTAAAAGAACTCCAGTGAGAAGGGTACGCTGGCACTTGGCTGCTAAAGAGATCTTTCTATCTACGTCCTCATATAGGTGCTAGAGTTGTGTAGAGAGTGGTAGCAAATGAGGCATAGGATTTAGAGAAGTGTGCTAGGTTGAAATTAAAATGGAGAATAGAATTTTTAGTGAACGTTGAATTTTCACAATATTACAGACACTATTGTACTAAGTATCAACGCTTTATGAAAATAATTTTATTTCGTAGTGTTGTCTTTACTTTGGAAATATTCAAGTTCTAATAATGGACTAACGGTGGACTTTTCCATCTGCAGGTTATATTGAATGGCCAGCAGAGGCAGTGTTGCAGAGGAGAATCTCTCTGCGTTGCTGAGACAAAAGAAAAAAGAAATCCAATTCTTCAGCCTTCTCCATGCCTCTATCAATTTATATGGTAATTCAAACTCGCGTTTAATCGTTTTGCTCTCATTAAAAGTAGTTCATAGCATCTGATGGCTCTCAGGACCTTTTAGTGGGGTCTTCTGCATAAATATAACTTTTTAAGATGGTAGCAATATTGATTAACTGATAGGGATGTGCTAAAATGAAGAGGTTAGAATCTGTTTCTCATAGTAAGATGGTAGCAATATTGATTAACTGATAGGGATGTGCTAAAATGAAGAGGTTAGAATCTGTTTCTCATAGTTTTTATTATTTCCACTAACTGTAGCATAAACCTTCCTCCCTTAACTTATCAGATCACTGAACTGCTATTGGTGTACCATAACCTAAAAGAACTCCAGTGAGAAGGGTACGCTGTCACTTGGCTGCTAAAGAGATCTTTCTATCTACGTCCTCATATAGGTGCTAGAGTTGTGTAGAGAGTGGTAGCAAATGAGGCATAGGATTTAGAGAAGTTTGCTAGGTTGAAATTAAAATGGAGAATAGAATTTTTAGTGAACTTTGAATTTTCACAATATTACAGACACTATTGTACTAAGTATGAACGCTTTATGAAAATAATTTCATTTGGTAGTGTTGTCTTTACTTTGGAAATATTCAAGTTCTAATAATGGACTAACGGTGGACTTTTCCATCTGCAGGTTATATTGAATGGCCAGCAGAGGCAGTGTTGCAGAGGAGAATCTCTCTGCGTTGCTGAGACAAAAGAAAAAAGAAATCCAATTCTTCAGCCTTCTCCATGCCTCTATCAATTTATATGGTAAGTCAAACTCGCGTTTAATCGTTTTGCTCTCATTAAAAGTAGTTCATAGCATCTGATGCTCTCAGGACCTTTTAGTGGGGTCTTCTGCATAAATATAACTTTTTAAGATGGTAGCAATATTGATTAACTGATAGGGATGTGCTAAAATGAAGAGGTTAGAATCTGTTACTCATAGTTTTTATAATTTCCACTAACTGTAGCATAAACCTTCCTCCCTTAACTTATCAGATCACTGAATTGCTATTGGTGTACCATAACCTAAAAGAACTCCAGTGAGAAGGGTATGCTGTCACTTGGCTGCTAAAGAGATCTTTCTATCTACGTCCTCATATAGGTGCTAGAGTTGTGTAGAGAGTGGTAGCAAATGAGGCATAGGATTTAGAGAAGTGTGCTAGGTTGAAATTAAAATGGAGAATAGAATTTTTAGTGAACGTTGAATTTTCACAATATTACAGACACTATTGTA
The DNA here is from genome assembly GCF_964204655.1 of Triturus cristatus. Lineage (NCBI taxonomy): Eukaryota > Metazoa > Chordata > Amphibia > Caudata > Salamandridae > Triturus > Triturus cristatus. Next base: position 564,856,798 of record NC_140593.1, read on the forward strand.
CTAAGTATGAACGCTTTATGAAAATAATTTCATTTGGTAGTGTTATCTTTACTTTGGAAATATTCAAGTTCTAATAATGGACTAACGGTGGACTTTTCCATCTGCAGGTTATATTGAATGGCCAGCAGAGGCAGTGTTGCAGAGGAGAATCTCTCTGCGTTGCTGAGACAAAAGAAAAAAGAAATCCAATTCTTCAGCCTTCTCCATGCCTCTATCAATTTATATGGTAAGTCAAACTCGCGTTTAATCGTTTTGCTCTCATTAAAAGTAGTTCATAGCATCTGATGGCTCTCAGGACCTTTTAGTGGGGTCTTCTGCATAAATATAACTTTTTAAGATGGTAGCAATATTGATTAACTGATAGGGATGTGCTAAAATGAAGAGGTTAGAATCTGTTACTCATAGTTTTTATAATTTCCACTAACTGCAGCATAAACCTTCCTCCCTTAACTTATCAGATCACTGAATTGCTATTGGTGTACCATAACCTAAAAGAACTCCAGTGAGAAGGGTACGCTGTCACTTGGCTGCTAAAGAGATCTTTCTATCTACGTCCTCGTATAGGTGCTAGAGTTGTGTAGAGAGTGGTAGCAAATGAGGCATAGGATTTAGAGAAGTGTGCTAGGTTGAAATTAAAATGGAGAATAGAATTTTTAGTGAACGTTGAATTTTCACAATATTACAGACACTATTGTACTAAGTATGAACGCGTTATGAAAATAATTTCATTTGGTAGTGTTGTCTTTACTTTGGAAATATTCAAGTTCTAATAATGGACTAACTGTGGACTTTTCCATCTGCAGGTTATATTGAATGGCCAACAGAGGCAGTGTTGCAGAGGAGAATCTCTCTGCGTTGCTGAGACAAAAGAAAAAAGAAATCCAATTCTTCAGCCTTCTCCACGCCTCTATCAATTTATATGGTAAGTCAAACTCGCGTTTAATCGTTTTGCTCTCATTAAAAGTAGTTCATAGCATCTGATGGCTCTCAGGACCTTTTAGTGGGGTCTTCTGCATAAATATAACTTTTTAAGATGGTAGCAATATTGATTAACTGATAGGGATGTGCTAAAATGAAGAGGTTAGAATCTGTTTCTCATAGTAAGATGGTAGCAATATTGATTAACTGATAGGGATGTGCTAAAATGAAGAGGTTAGAATCTGTTTCTCATAGTTTTTATTATTTCCACTAACTGTAGCATAAACCTTCCTCCCTTAACTTATCAGATCACTGAACTGCTATTGGTGTACCATAACCTAAAAGAACTCCAGTGAGAAGGGTACGCTGTCACTTGGCTGCTAAAGAGATCTTTCTATCTACGTCCTCATATAGGTGCTAGAGTTGTGTAGAGAGTGGTAGCAAATGAGGCATAGGATTTAGAGAAGTGTGCTAGGTTGAAATTAAAATGGAGAATAGAATTTTTAGTGAACTTTGAATTTTCACAATATTACAGACACTATTGTACTAAGTATGAACGCGTTATGAAAATAATTTCATTTGGTAGTGTTGTCTTTACTTTGGAAATATTCAAGTTCTAATAATGGACTAACGGTGGACTTTTCCATCTGCAGGTTATATTGAATGGCCAGCAGAGGCAGTGTTGCAGAGGAGAATCTCTCTGCGTTGCTGAGACAAAAGAAAAAAGAAATCCAATTCTTCAGCCTTCTCCATGCCTCTATCAATTTATATGGTAAGTCAAACTCGCGTTTAATCGTTTTGCTCTCATTAAAAGTAGTTCATAGCATCTGATGGCTCTCAGGACCTTTTAGTGGGGTCTTCTGCATAAATATAACTTTTTAAGATGGTAGCAGTATTGATTAACTGATAGGGATGTGCTAAAATGAAGAGGTTAGAATCTGTTTCTCATAGTTTTTATTATTTCCACTAACTGTAGCATAAACCTTCCTCCCTTAACTTATCAGATCACTGAACTGCTATTGGTGTACCATAACCTAAAAGAACTCCAGTGAGAAGGGTACGCTGTCACTTGGCTGCTAAAGAGATCTTTCTATCTACGTCCTCATATAGGTGCTAGAGTTGTGTAGAGAGTGGTAGCAAATGAGGCATAGGATTTAGAGAAGTGTGCTAGGTTGAAATTAAAATGGAGAATAGAATTTTTAGTGAACGTTGAATTTTCACAATATTACAGACACTATTGTACTAAGTATGAACGCTTTATGAAAATAATTTCATTTGGTAGTGTTGTCTTTACTTTGGAAATATTCAAGTTCTAATAATGGACTAACTGTGGACTTTTCCATCTGCAGGTTATATTGAATGGCCAGCAGAGGCAGTGTTGCAGAGGAGAATCTCTCTGCGTTGCTGAGACAAAAGAAAAAAGAAATCCAATTCTTCAGCCTTCTCCACGCCTCTATCAATTTATATGGTAAGTCAAACTCGCGTTTAATCGTTTTGCTCTCATTAAAAGTAGTTCATAGCATCTGATGGCTCTCAGGACCTTTTAGTGGGGTCTTCTGCATAAATATAACTTTTTAAGATGGTAGCAATATTGATTAACTGATAGGGATGTGCTAAAATGAAGAGGTTAGAATCTGTTTCTCATAGTAAGATGGTAGCAATATTGATTAACTGATAGGGATGTGCTAAAATGAAGAGGTTAGAATCTGTTTCTCATAGTTTTTATTATTTCCACTAACTGTAGCATAAACCTTCCTCCCTTAACTTATCAGATCACTGAACTGCTATTGGTGTACCATAACCTAAAAGAACTCCAGTGAGAAGGGTACGCTGTCACTTGGCTGCTAAAGAGATCTTTCTATCTACGTCCTCATATAGGTGCTAGAGTTGTGTAGAGAGTGGTAGCAAATGAGGCATAGGATTTAGAGAAGTGTGCTAGGTTGAAATTAAAATGGAGAATAGAATTTTTAGTGAACTTTGAATTTTCACAATATTACAGACACTATTGTACTAAGTATGAACGCTTTATGAAAATAATTTCATTTGGTAGTGTTGTCTTTACTTTGGAAATATTCAAGTTCTAATAATGGACTAACGGTGGACTTTTCCATCTGCAGGTTATATTGAATGGCCAGCAGAGGCAGTGTTGCAGAGGAGAATCTCTCTGCGTTGCTGAGACAAAAGAAAAAAGAAATCCAATTCTTCAGCCTTCTCCATGCCTCTATCAATTTATATGGTAAGTCAAACTCGCGTTTAATCGTTTTGCTCTCATTAAAAGTAGTTCATAGCATCTGATGGCTCTCAGGACCTTTTAGTGGGGTCTTCTGCATAAATATAACTTTTTAAGATGGTAGCAATATTGATTAACTGATAGGGATGTGCTAAAATGAAGAGGTTAGAATCTGTTACTCATAGTTTTTATAATTTCCACTAACTGCAGCATAAACCTTCCTCCCTTAACTTATCAGATCACTGAATTGCTATTGGTGTACCATAACCTAAAAGAACTCCAGTGAGAAGGGTACGCTGTCACTTGGCTGCTAAAGAGATCTTTCTATCTACGTCCTCGTATAGGTGCTAGAGTTGTGTAGAGAGTGGTAGCAAATGAGGCATAGGATTTAGAGAAGTGTGCTAGGTTGAAATTAAAATGGAGAATAGAATTTTTAGTGAACTTTGAATTTTCACAATATTACAGACACCATTGTACTAAGTATGAACGCGTTATGAAAATAATTCCATTTGGTAGTGTTGTCTTTACTTTGGAAATATTCAAGTTCTAATAATGGACTAACGGTGGACTTTTCCATCTGCAGGTTATATTGAATGGCCAGCAGAGGCAGTGTTGCAGAGGAGAATCTCTCTGCGTTGCTGAGACAAAAGAAAAAAGAAATCCAATTCTTCAGCCTTCTCCATGCCTCTATCAATTTATATGGTAAGTCAAACTCGCGTTTAATCGTTTTGCTCTCATTAAAAGTAGTTCATAGCATCTGATGGCTCTCAGGACCTTTTAGTGGGGTCTTCTGCATAAATATAACTTTTTAAGATGGTAGCAATATTGATTAACTGATAGGGATGTGCTAAAATGAAGAGGTTAGAATCTGTTACTCATAGTAAGATGGTAGCAATATTGATTAACTGATAGGGATGTGCTAAAATGAAGAGGTTAGAATCTGTTTCTCATAGTTTTTATTATTTCCACTAACTGTAGCATAAACCTTCCTCCCTTAACTTATCAGATCACTGAACTGCTATTGGTGTACCATAACCTAAAAGAACTCCAGTGAGAAGGGTACGCTGTCACTTGGCTGCTAAAGAGATCTTTCTATCTACGTCCTCATATAGGTGCTAGAGTTGTGTAGAGAGTGGTAGCAAATGAGGCATAGGATTTAGAGAAGTGTGCTAGGTTGAAATTAAAATGGAGAATAGAATTTTTAGTGAACGTTGAATTTTCACAATATTACAGACACTATTGTACTAAGTATGAACGCTTTATGAAAATAATTTCATTTGGTAGTGTTGTCTTTACTTTGGAAATATTCAAGTTCTAATAATGGACTAACTGTGGACTTTTCCATCTGCAGGTTATATTGAATGGCCAGCAGAGGCAGTGTTGCAGAGGAGAATCTCTCTGCGTTGCTGAGACAAAAGAAAAAAGAAATCCAATTCTTCAGCCTTCTCCACGCCTCTATCAATTTATATGGTAAGTCAAACTCGCGTTTAATCGTTTTGCTCTCATTAAAAGTAGTTCATAGCATCTGATGGCTCTCAGGACCTTTTAGTGGGGTCTTCTGCATAAATATAACTTTTTAAGATGGTAGCAATATTGATTAACTGATAGGGATGTGCTAAAATGAAGAGGTTAGAATCTGTTTCTCATAGTAAGATGGTAGCAATATTGATTAACTGATAGGGATGTGCTAAAATGAAGAGGTTAGAATCTGTTTCTCATAGTTTTTATTATTTCCACTAACTGTAGCATAAACCTTCCTCCCTTAACTTATCAGATCACTGAACTGCTATTGGTGTACCATAACCTAAAAGAACTCCAGTGAGAAGGGTACGCTGTCACTTGGCTGCTAAAGAGATCTTTCTATCTACGTCCTCATATAGGTGCTAGAGTTGTGTAGAGAGTGGTAGCAAATGAGGCATAGGATTTAGAGAAGTGTGCTAGGTTGAAATTAAAATGGAGAATAGAATTTTTAGTGAACTTTGAATTTTCACAATATTACAGACACTATTGTACTAAGTATGAACGCTTTATGAAAATAATTTCATTTGGTAGTGTTGTCTTTACTTTGGAAATATTCAAGTTCTAATAATGGACTAACGGTGGACTTTTCCATCTGCAGGTTATATTGAATGGCCAGCAGAGGCAGTGTTGCAGAGGAGAATCTCTCTGCGTTGCTGAGACAAAAGAAAAAAGAAATCCAATTCTTCAGCCTTCTCCATGCCTCTATCAATTTATATGGTAAGTCAAACTCGCGTTTAATCGTTTTGCTCTCATTAAAAGTAGTTCATAGCATCTGATGGCTCTCAGGACCTTTTAGTGGGGTCTTCTGCATAAATATAACTTTTTAAGATGGTAGCAATATTGATTAACTGATAGGGATGTGCTAAAATGAAGAGGTTAGAATCTGTTACTCATAGTTTTTATAATTTCCACTAACTGCAGCATAAACCTTCCTCCCTTAACTTATCAGATCACTGAATTGCTATTGGTGTACCATAACCTAAAAGAACTCCAGTGAGAAGGGTACGCTGTCACTTGGCTGCTAAAGAGATCTTTCTATCTACGTCCTCGTATAGGTGCTAGAGTTGTGTAGAGAGTGGTAGCAAATGAGGCATAGGATTTAGAGAAGTGTGCTAGGTTGAAATTAAAATGGAGAATAGAATTTTTAGTGAACTTTGAATTTTCACAATATTACAGACACCATTGTACTAAGTATGAACGCGTTATGAAAATAATTTCATTTGGTAGTGTTGTCTTTACTTTGGAAATATTCAAGTTCTAATAATGGACTAACGGTGGACTTTTCCATCTGCAGGTTATATTGAATGGCCAGCAGAGGCAGTGTTGCAGAGGAGAATCTCTCTGCGTTGCTGAGACAAAAGAAAAAAGAAATCCAATTCTTCAGCCTTCTCCATGCCTCTATCAATTTATATGGTAAGTCAAACTCGCGTTTAATCGTTTTGCTCTCATTAAAAGTAGTTCATAGCATCTGATGGCTCTCAGGACCTTTTAGTGGGGTCTTCTGCATAAATATAACTTTTTAAGATGGTAGCAATATTGATTAACTGATAGGGATGTGCTAAAATGAAGAGGTTAGAATCTGTTACTCATAGTAAGATGGTAGCAATATTGATTAACTGATAGGGATGTGCTAAAATGAAGAGGTTAGAATCTGTTTCTCATAGTTTTTATTATTTCCACTAACTGTAGCATAAACCTTCCTCCCTTAACTTATCAGATCACTGAACTGCTATTGGTGTACCATAACCTAAAAGAACTCCAGTGAGAAGGGTACGCTGTCACTTGGCTGCTAAAGAGATCTTTCTATCTACGTCCTCATATAGGTGCTAGAGTTGTGTAGAGAGTGGTAGCAAATGAGGCATAGGATTTAGAGAAGTGTGCTAGGTTGAAATTAAAATGGAGAATAGAATTTTTAGTGAACGTTGAATTTTCACAATATTACAGACACTATTGTACTAAGTATGAACGCTTTATGAAAATAATTTCATTTGGTAGTGTTGTCTTTACTTTGGAAATATTCAAGTTCTAATAATGGACTAACTGTGGACTTTTCCATCTGCAGGTTATATTGAATGGCCAGCAGAGGCAGTGTTGCAGAGGAGAATCTCTCTGCGTTGCTGAGACAAAAGAAAAAAGAAATCCAATTCTTCAGCCTTCTCCACGCCTCTATCAATTTATATGGTAAGTCAAACTCGCGTTTAATCGTTTTGCTCTCATTAAAAGTAGTTCATAGCATCTGATGGCTCTCAGGACCTTTTAGTGGGGTCTTCTGCATAAATATAACTTTTTAAGATGGTAGCAATATTGATTAACTGATAGGGATGTGCTAAAATGAAGAGGTTAGAATCTGTTTCTCATAGTAAGATGGTAGCAATATTGATTAACTGATAGGGATGTGCTAAAATGAAGAGGTTAGAATCTGTTTCTCATAGTTTTTATTATTTCCACTAACTGTAGCATAAACCTTCCTCCCTTAACTTATCAGATCACTGAACTGCTATTGGTGTACCATAACCTAAAAGAACTCCAGTGAGAAGGGTACGCTGTCACTTGGCTGCTAAAGAGATCTTTCTATCTACGTCCTCATATAGGTGCTAGAGTTGTGTAGAGAGTGGTAGCAAATGAGGCATAGGATTTAGAGAAGTGTGCTAGGTTGAAATTAAAATGGAGAATAGAATTTTTAGTGAACTTTGAATTTTCACAATATTACAGACACTATTGTACTAAGTATGAACGCTTTATGAAAATAATTTCATTTGGTAGTGTTGTCTTTACTTTGGAAATATTCAAGTTCTAATAATGGACTAACGGTGGACTTTTCCATCTGCAGGTTATATTGAATGGCCAGCAGAGGCAGTGTTGCAGAGGAGAATCTCTCTGCGTTGCTGAGACAAAAGAAAAAAGAAATCCAATTCTTCAGCCTTCTCCATGCCTCTATCAATTTATATGGTAAGTCAAACTCGCGTTTAATCGTTTTGCTCTCATTAAAAGTAGTTCATAGCATCTGATGGCTCTCAGGACCTTTTAGTGGGGTCTTCTGCATAAATATAACTTTTTAAGATGGTAGCAATATTGATTAACTGATAGGGATGTGCTAAAATGAAGAGGTTAGAATCTGTTACTCATAGTTTTTATAATTTCCACTAACTGCAGCATAAACCTTCCTCCCTTAACTTATCAGATCACTGAATTGCTATTGGTGTACCATAACCTAAAAGAACTCCAGTGAGAAGGGTACGCTGTCACTTGGCTGCTAAAGAGATCTTTCTATCTACGTCCTCGTATAGGTGCTAGAGTTGTGTAGAGAGTGGTAGCAAATGAGGCATAGGATTTAGAGAAGTGTGCTAGGTTGAAATTAAAATGGAGAATAGAATTTTTAGTGAACGTTGAATTTTCACAATATTACAGACACTATTGTACTAAGTATGAACGCTTTATGAAAATAATTTTATTTCGTAGTGTTGTCTTTACTTTGGAAATATTCAAGTTCTAATAATGGACTAACGGTGGACTTTTCCATTTGCAGGTTATATTGAATGGCCAGCAGAGGCAGTGTTACAGAGGAGAATCTCTCTGCGTTGCTGAGACAAAAAAAAAAGAAATCCAATTCTTCAGCCTTCTCCATGCCTCTATCAATTTATATGGTAAGTCAAACTCGCGTTTAATCGTTTTGCTCTCATTAAAAGTAGTTCATAGCATCTGATGGCTCTCAGGACCTTTTAGTGGGGTCTTCTGCATAAATATAACTTTTTAAGATGGTAGCAATATTGATTAACTGATAGGGATGTGCTAAAATGAAGAGGTTAGAATCTGTTTCTCATAGTAAGATGGTAGCAATATTGATTAACTGATAGGGATGTGCTAAAATGAAGAGGTTAGAATCTGTTTCTCATAGTTTTTATTATTTCCACTAACTGTAGCATAAACCTTCCTCCCTTAACTTATCAGATCACTGAACTGCTATTGGTGTACCATAACCTAAAAGAACTCCAGTGAGAAGGGTACGCTGTCACTTGGCTGCTAAAGAGATCTTTCTATCTACGTCCTCATATAGGTGCTAGAGTTGTGTAGAGAGTGGTAGCAAATGAGGCATAGGATTTAGAGAAGTGTGCTAGGTTGAAATTAAAATGGAGAATAGAATTTTTAGTGAACGTTGAATTTTCACAATATTACAGACACTATTGTACTAAGTATGAACGCTTTATGAAAATAATTTTATTTCGTAGTGTTGTCTTTACTTTGGAAATATTCAAGTTCTAATAATGGACTAACGGTGGACTTTTCCATTTGCAGGTTATATTGAATGGCCAGCAGAGGCAGTGTTACAGAGGAGAATCTCTCTGCGTTGCTGAGACAAAAAAAAAAGAAATCCAATTCTTCAGCCTTCTCCATGCCTCTATCAATTTATATGGTAAGTCAAACTCGCGTTTAATCGTTTTGCTCTCATTAAAAGTAGTTCATAGCATCTGATGGCTCTCAGGACCTTTTAGTGGGGTCTTCTGCATAAATAGAACTTTTTTACGATGGTAGCAATATTGATTAACTGATAGGGATCTGCTAAAATGAAGAGGTTAGAATCGGTTTCTCATAGTTTTTATTATTTCCACTAACTGTAGCATAAACCTTCCTCCCTTAACTTATCAGATCACTGAACTGCTATTGGTGTACCATAACCTAAAAGAACTCCAGTGAGAAGGGTACGCTGTCACTTGGCTGCTAAAGAGATCTTTCTATCTACGTCCTCATATAGGTGCTAGAGTTGTGTAGAGAGTGGTAGCAAATGAGGCATAGGATTTAGAGAAGTGTGCTAGGTTGAAATTAAAATGGAGAATAGAATTTTTAGTGAACGTTGAATTTTCACAATATTACAGACACTATTGTACTAAGTATGAACGCTTTATGAAAATAATTTCATTTGGTAGTGTTGTCTTTACTTTGGAAATATTCAAGTTCTAATAATGGACTAACTGTGGACTTTTCCATCTGCAGGTTATATTGAATGGCCAGCAGAGGCAGTGTTGCAGAGGAGAATCTCTCTGCGTTGCTGAGACAAAAGAAAAAAGAAATCCAATTCTTCAGCCTTCTCCACGCCTCTATCAATTTATATGGTAAGTCAAACTCGCGTTTAATCGTTTTGCTCTCATTAAAAGTAGTTCATAGCATCTGATGGCTCTCAGGACCTTTTAGTGGGGTCTTCTGCATAAATATAACTTTTTAAGATGGTAGCAATATTGATTAACTGATAGGGATGTGCTAAAATGAAGAGGTTAGAATCTGTTTCTCATAGTAAGATGGTAGCAATATTGATTAACTGATAGGGATGTGCTAAAATGAAGAGGTTAGAATCGGTTTCTCATAGTTTTTATTATTTCCACTAACTGTAGCATAAACCTTCCTCCCTTAACTTATCAGATCACTGAACTGCTATTGGTGTACCATAACCTAAAAGAACTCCAGTGAGAAGGGTACGCTGTCACTTGGCTGCTAAAGAGATCTTTCTATCTACGTCCTCATATAGGTGCTAGAGTTGTGTAGAGAGTGGTAGCAAATGAGGCATAGGATTTAGAGAAGTGTGCTAGGTTGAAATTAAAATGGAGAATAGAATTTTTAGTGAACTTTGAATTTTCACAATATTACAGACACTATTGTACTAAGTATGAACGCTTTATGAAAATAATTTCATTTGGTAGTGTTGTCTTTACTTTGGAAATATTCAAGTTCTAATAATGGACTAACGGTGGACTTTTCCATCTGCAGGTTATATTGAATGGCCAGCAGAGGCAGTGTTGCAGAGGAGAATCTCTCTGCGTTGCTGAGACAAAAGAAAAAAGAAATCCAATTCTTCAGCCTTCTCCATGCCTCTATCAATTTATATGGTAAGTCAAACTCGCGTTTAATCGTTTTGCTCTCATTAAAAGTAGTTCATAGCATCTGATGGCTCTCAGGACCTTTTAGTGGGGTCTTCTGCATAAATATAACTTTTTAAGATGGTAGCAATATTGATTAACTGATAGGGATGTGCTAAAATGAAGAGGTTAGAATCTGTTACTCATAGTTTTTATAATTTCCACTAACTGCAGCATAAACCTTCCTCCCTTAACTTATCAGATCACTGAATTGCTATTGGTGTACCATAACCTAAAAGAACTCCAGTGAGAAGGGTACGCTGTCACTTGGCTGCTAAAGAGATCTTTCTATCTACGTCCTCGTATAGGTGCTAGAGTTGTGTAGAGAGTGGTAGCAAATGAGGCATAGGATTTAGAGAAGTGTGCTAGGTTGAAATTAAAATGGAGAATAGAATTTTTAGTGAACGTTGAATTTTCACAATATTACAGACACTATTGTACTAAGTATGAACGCTTTATGAAAATAATTTTATTTCGTAGTGTTGTCTTTACTTTGGAAATATTCAAGTTCTAATAATGGACTAACGGTGGACTTTTCCATTTGCAGGTTATATTGAATGGCCAGCAGAGGCAGTGTTACAGAGGAGAATCTCTCTGCGTTGCTGAGACAAAAAAAAAAGAAATCCAATTCTTCAGCCTTCTCCATGCCTCTATCAATTTATATGGTAAGTCAAACTCGCGTTTAATCGTTTTGCTCTCATTAAAAGTAGTTCATAGCATCTGATGGCTCTCAGGACCTTTTAGTGGGGTCTTCTGCATAAATAGAACTTTTTTACGATGGTAGCAATATTGATTAACTGATAGGGATCTGCTAAAATGAAGAGGTTAGAATCGGTTTCTCATAGTTTTTATTATTTCCACTAACTGTAGCATAAACCTTCCTCCCTTAACTTATCAGATCACTGAACTGCTATTGGTGTACCATAACCTAAAAGAACTCCAGTGAGAAGGGTACGCTGTCACTTGGCTGCTAAAGAGATCTTTCTATCTACGTCCTCATATAGGTGCTAGAGTTGTGTAGAGAGTGGTAGCAAATGAGGCATAGGATTTAGAGAAGTGTGCTAGGTTGAAATTAAAATGGAGAATAGAATTTTTAGTGAACGTTGAATTTTCACAATATTACAGACACTATTGTACTAAGTATGAACGCTTTATGAAAATAATTTCATTTGGTAGTGTTGTCTTTACTTTGGAAATATTCAAGTTCTAATAATGGACTAACTGTGGACTTTTCCATCTGCAGGTTATATTGAATGGCCAGCAGAGGCAGTGTTGCAGAGGAGAATCTCTCTGCGTTGCTGAGACAAAAGAAAAAAGAAATCCAATTCTTCAGCCTTCTCCACGCCTCTATCAATTTATATGGTAAGTCAAACTCGCGTTTAATCGTTTTGCTCTCATTAAAAGTAGTTCATAGCATCTGATGGCTCTCAGGACCTTTTAGTGGGGTCTTCTGCATAAATATAACTTTTTAAGATGGTAGCAATATTGATTAACTGATAGGGATGTGCTAAAATGAAGAGGTTAGAATCTGTTTCTCATAGTAAGATGGTAGCAATATTGATTAACTGATAGGGATGTGCTAAAATGAAGAGGTTAGAATCGGTTTCTCATAGTTTTTATTATTTCCACTAACTGTAGCATAAACCTTCCTCCCTTAACTTATCAGATCACTGAACTGCTATTGGTGTACCATAACCTAAAAGAACTCCAGTGAGAAGGGTACGCTGTCACTTGGCTGCTAAAGAGATCTTTCTATCTACGTCCTCATATAGGTGCTAGAGTTGTGTAGAGAGTGGTAGCAAATGAGGCATAGGATTTAGAGAAGTGTGCTAGGTTGAAATTAAAATGGAGAATAGAATTTTTAGTGAACTTTGAATTTTCACAATATTACAGACACTATTGTACTAAGTATGAACGCTTTATGAAAATAATTTCATTTGGTAGTGTTGTCTTTACTTTGGAAATATTCAAGTTCTAATAATGGACTAACGGTGGACTTTTCCATCTGCAGGTTATATTGAATGGCCAGCAGAGGCAGTGTTGCAGAGGAGAATCTCTCTGCGTTGCTGAGACAAAAGAAAAAAGAAATCCAATTCTTCAGCCTTCTCCATGCCTCTATCAATTTATATGGTAAGTCAAACTCGCGTTTAATCGTTTTGCTCTCATTAAAAGTAGTTCATAGCATCTGATGGCTCTCAGGACCTTTTAGTGGGGTCTTCTGCATAAATATAACTTTTTAAGATGGTAGCAATATTGATTAACTGATAGGGATGTGCTAAAATGAAGAGGTTAGAATCTGTTACTCATAGTTTTTATAATTTCCACTAACTGCAGCATAAACCTTCCTCCCTTAACTTATCAGATCACTGAATTGCTATTGGTGTACCATAACCTAAAAGAACTCCAGTGAGAAGGGTACGCTGTCACTTGGCTGCTAAAGAGATCTTTCTATCTACGTCCTCGTATAGGTGCTAGAGTTGTGTAGAGAGTGGTAGCAAATGAGGCATAGGATTTAGAGAAGTGTGCTAGGTTGAAATTAAAATGGAGAATAGAATTTTTAGTGAACTTTGAATTTTCACAATATTACAGACACCATTGTACTAAGTATGAACGCGTTATGAAAATAATTTCATTTGGTAGTGTTGTCTTTACTTTGGAAATATTCAAGTTCTAATAATGGACTAACGGTGGACTTTTCCATCTGCAGGTTATATTGAATGGCCAGCAGAGGCAGTGTTGCAGAGGAGAATCTCTCTGCGTTGCTGAGACAAAAGAAAAAAGAAATCCAATTCTTCAGCCTTCTCCATGCCTCTATCAATTTATATGGTAAGTCAAACTCGCGTTTAATCGTTTTGCTCTCATTAAAAGTAGTTCATAGCATCTGATGGCTCTCAGGACCTTTTAGTGGGGTCTTCTGCATAAATATAACTTTTTAAGATGGTAGCAATATTGATTAACTGATAGGGATGTGCTAAAATGAAGAGGTTAGAATCTGTTACTCATAGTAAGATGGTAGCAATATTGATTAACTGATAGGGATGTGCTAAAATGAAGAGGTTAGAATCTGTTTCTCATAGTTTTTATTATTTCCACTAACTGTAGCATAAACCTTCCTCCCTTAACTTATCAGATCACTGAACTGCTATTGGTGTACCATAACCTAAAAGAACTCCAGTGAGAAGGGTACGCTGTCACTTGGCTGCTAAAGAGATCTTTCTATCTACGTCCTCATATAGGTGCTAGAGTTGTGTAGAGAGTGGTAGCAAATGAGGCATAGGATTTAGAGAAGTGTGCTAGGTTGAAATTAAAATGGAGAATAGAATTTTTAGTGAACGTTGAATTTTCACAATATTACAGACACTATTGTACTAAGTATGAACGCTTTATGAAAATAATTTCATTTGGTAGTGTTGTCTTTACTTTGGAAATATTCAAGTTCTAATAATGGACTAACTGTGGACTTTTCCATCTGCAGGTTATATTGAATGGCCAGCAGAGGCAGTGTTGCAGAGGAGAATCTCTCTGCGTTGCTGAGACAAAAGAAAAAAGAAATCCAATTCTTCAGCCTTCTCCACGCCTCTATCAATTTATATGGTAAGTCAAACTCGCGTTTAATCGTTTTGCTCTCATTAAAAGTAGTTCATAGCATCTGATGGCTCTCAGGACCTTTTAGTGGGGTCTTCTGCATAAATATAACTTTTTAAGATGGTAGCAATATTGATTAACTGATAGGGATGTGCTAAAATGAAGAGGTTAGAATCTGTTTCTCATAGTAAGATGGTAGCAATATTGATTAACTGATAGGGATGTGCTAAAATGAAGAGGTTAGAATCTGTTTCTCATAGTTTTTATTATTTCCACTAACTGTAGCATAAACCTTCCTCCCTTAACTTATCAGATCACTGAACTGCTATTGGTGTACCATAACCTAAAAGAACTCCAGTGAGAAGGGTACGCTGTCACTTGGCTGCTAAAGAGATCTTTCTATCTACGTCCTCATATAGGTGCTAGAGTTGTGTAGAGAGTGGTAGCAAATGAGGCATAGGATTTAGAGAAGTGTGCTAGGTTGAAATTAAAATGGAGAATAGAATTTTTAGTGAACTTTGAATTTTCACAATATTACAGACACTATTGTACTAAGTATGAACGCTTTATGAAAATAATTTCATTTGGTAGTGTTGTCTTTACTTTGGAAATATTCAAGTTCTAATAATGGACTAACGGTGGACTTTTCCATCTGCAGGTTATATTGAATGGCCAGCAGAGGCAGTGTTGCAGAGGAGAATCTCTCTGCGTTGCTGAGACAAAAGAAAAAAGAAATCCAATTCTTCAGCCTTCTCCATGCCTCTATCAATTTATATGGTAAGTCAAACTCGCGTTTAATCGTTTTGCTCTCATTAAAAGTAGTTCATAGCATCTGATGGCTCTCAGGACCTTTTAGTGGGGTCTTCTGCATAAATATAACTTTTTAAGATGGTAGCAATATTGATTAACTGATAGGGATGTGCTAAAATGAAGAGGTTAGAATCTGTTACTCATAGTTTTTATAATTTCCACTAACTGCAGCATAAACCTTCCTCCCTTAACTTATCAGATCACTGAATTGCTATTGGTGTACCATAACCTAAAAGAACTCCAGTGAGAAGGGTACGCTGTCACTTGGCTGCTAAAGAGATCTTTCTATCTACGTCCTCGTATAGGTGCTAGAGTTGTGTAGAGAGTGGTAGCAAATGAGGCATAGGATTTAGAGAAGTGTGCTAGGTTGAAATTAAAATGGAGAATAGAATTTTTAGTGAACGTTGAATTTTCACAATATTACAGACACTATTGTACTAAGTATGAACGCTTTATGAAAATAATTTTATTTCGTAGTGTTGTCTTTACTTTGGAAATATTCAAGTTCTAATAATGGACTAACGGTGGACTTTTCCATTTGCAGGTTATATTGAATGGCCAGCAGAGGCAGTGTTACAGAGGAGAATCTCTCTGCGTTGCTGAGACAAAAAAAAAAGAAATCCAATTCTTCAGCCTTCTCCATGCCTCTATCAATTTATATGGTAAGTCAAACTCGCGTTTAATCGTTTTGCTCTCATTAAAAGTAGTTCATAGCATCTGATGGCTCTCAGGACCTTTTAGTGGGGTCTTCTGCATAAATATAACTTTTTAAGATGGTAGCAATATTGATTAACTGATAGGGATGTGCTAAAATGAAGAGGTTAGAATCTGTTTCTCATAGTAAGATGGTAGCAATATTGATTAACTGATAGGGATGTGCTAAAATGAAGAGGTTAGAATCTGTTTCTCATAGTTTTTATTATTTCCACTAACTGTAGCATAAACCTTCCTCCCTTAACTTATCAGATCACTGAACTGCTATTGGTGTACCATAACCTAAAAGAACTCCAGTGAGAAGGGTACGCTGTCACTTGGCTGCTAAAGAGATCTTTCTATCTACGTCCTCATATAGGTGCTAGAGTTGTGTAGAGAGTGGTAGCAAATGAGGCATAGGATTTAGAGAAGTGTGCTAGGTTGAAATTAAAATGGAGAATAGAATTTTTAGTGAACGTTGAATTTTCACAATATTACAGACACTATTGTACTAAGTATGAACGCTTTATGAAAATAATTTTATTTCGTAGTGTTGTCTTTACTTTGGAAATATTCAAGTTCTAATAATGGACTAACGGTGGACTTTTCCATTTGCAGGTTATATTGAATGGCCAGCAGAGGCAGTGTTACAGAGGAGAATCTCTCTGCGTTGCTGAGACAAAAAAAAAAGAAATCCAATTCTTCAGCCTTCTCCATGCCTCTATCAATTTATATGGTAAGTCAAACTCGCGTTTAATCGTTTTGCTCTCATTAAAAGTAGTTCATAGCATCTGATGGCTCTCAGGACCTTTTAGTGGGGTCTTCTGCATAAATAGAACTTTTTTACGATGGTAGCAATATTGATTAACTGATAGGGATCTGCTAAAATGAAGAGGTTAGAATCGGTTTCTCATAGTTTTTATTATTTCCACTAACTGTAGCATAAACCTTCCTCCCTTAACTTATCAGATCACTGAACTGCTATTGGTGTACCATAACCTAAAAGAACTCCAGTGAGAAGGGTACGCTGTCACTTGGCTGCTAAAGAGATCTTTCTATCTACGTCCTCATATAGGTGCTAGAGTTGTGTAGAGAGTGGTAGCAAATGAGGCATAGGATTTAGAGAAGTGTGCTAGGTTGAAATTAAAATGGAGAATAGAATTTTTAGTGAACGTTGAATTTTCACAATATTACAGACACTATTGTACTAAGTATGAACGCTTTATGAAAATAATTTCATTTGGTAGTGTTGTCTTTACTTTGGAAATATTCAAGTTCTAATAATGGACTAACTGTGGACTTTTCCATCTGCAGGTTATATTGAATGGCCAGCAGAGGCAGTGTTGCAGAGGAGAATCTCTCTGCGTTGCTGAGACAAAAGAAAAAAGAAATCCAATTCTTCAGCCTTCTCCACGCCTCTATCAATTTATATGGTAAGTCAAACTCGCGTTTAATCGTTTTGCTCTCATTAAAAGTAGTTCATAGCATCTGATGGCTCTCAGGACCTTTTAGTGGGGTCTTCTGCATAAATATAACTTTTTAAGATGGTAGCAATATTGATTAACTGATAGGGATGTGCTAAAATGAAGAGGTTAGAATCTGTTTCTCATAGTAAGATGGTAGCAATATTGATTAACTGATAGGGATGTGCTAAAATGAAGAGGTTAGAATCGGTTTCTCATAGTTTTTATTATTTCCACTAACTGTAGCATAAACCTTCCTCCCTTAACTTATCAGATCACTGAACTGCTATTGGTGTACCATAACCTAAAAGAACTCCAGTGAGAAGGGTACGCTGTCACTTGGCTGCTAAAGAGATCTTTCTATCTACGTCCTCATATAGGTGCTAGAGTTGTGTAGAGAGTGGTAGCAAATGAGGCATAGGATTTAGAGAAGTGTGCTAGGTTGAAATTAAAATGGAGAATAGAATTTTTAGTGAACTTTGAATTTTCACAATATTACAGACACTATTGTACTAAGTATGAACGCTTTATGAAAATAATTTCATTTGGTAGTGTTGTCTTTACTTTGGAAATATTCAAGTTCTAATAATGGACTAACGGTGGACTTTTCCATCTGCAGGTTATATTGAATGGCCAGCAGAGGCAGTGTTGCAGAGGAGAATCTCTCTGCGTTGCTGAGACAAAAGAAAAAAGAAATCCAATTCTTCAGCCTTCTCCATGCCTCTATCAATTTATATGGTAAGTCAAACTCGCGTTTAATCGTTTTGTTCTCATTAAAAGTAGTTCATAGCATCTGATGGCTCTCAGGACCTTTTAGTGGGGTCTTCTGCATAAATATAACTTTTTAAGATGGTAGCAATATTGATTAACTGATAGGGATGTGCTAAAATGAAGAGGTTAGAATCTGTTACTCATAGTTTTTATAATTTCCACTAACTGCAGCATAAACCTTCCTCCCTTAACTTATCAGATCACTGAATTGCTATTGGTGTACCATAACCTAAAAGAACTCCAGTGAGAAGGGTACGCTGTCACTTGGCTGCTAAAGAGATCTTTCTATCTACGTCCTCATATAGGTGCTAGAGTTGTGTAGAGAGTGGTAGAAAATGAGGCATAGGATTTAGAGAAGTGTGCTAGTTTGAAATTAAAATGGAGAATAGAATTTTTAGTGAACGTTGAATTTTCACAATATTACAGACACTATTGTACTAAGTATGAACGCGTTATGAAAATAATTTCATTTGGTAGTGTTGTCTTTACTTTGGAAATATTCAAGTTCTAATAATGGACTAACTGTGGACTTTTCCATCTGCAGGTTATATTGAATGGCCAGCAGAGGCAGTGTTGCAGAGGAGAATCTCTCTGCGTTGCTGAGACAAAAGAAAAAAGAAATCCAATTCTTCAGCCTTCTCCACGCCTCTATCAATTTATATGGTAAGTCAAACTCGCGTTTAATCGTTTTGCTCTCATTAAAAGTAGTTCATAGCATCTGATGGCTCTCAGGACCTTTTAGTGGGGTCTTCTGCATAAATATAACTTTTTAAGATGGTAGCAATATTGATTAACTGATAGGGATGTGCTAAAATGAAGAGGTTAGAATCTGTTTCTCATAGTAAGATGGTAGCAATATTGATTAACTGATAGGGATGTGCTAAAATGAAGAGGTTAGAATCTGTTTCTCATAGTAAGATGGTAGCAATATTGATTAACTGATAGGGATGTGCTAAAATGAAGAGGTTAGAATCTGTTTCTCATAGTTTTTATTATTTCCACTAACTGTAGCATAAACCTTCCTCCCTTAACTTATCAGATCACTGAACTGCTATTGGTGTACCATAACCTAAAAGAACTCCAGTGAGAAGGGTACGCTGTCACTTGGCTGCTAAAGAGATCTTTCTATCTACGTCCTCATATAGGTGCTAGAGTTGTGTAGAGAGTGGTAGCAAATGAGGCTTAGGATTTAGAGAAGTGTGCTAGGTTGAAATTAAAATGGAGAATAGAATTTTTAGTGAACTTTGAATTTTCACAATATTACAGACACTATTGTACTAAGTATGAACGCGTTATGAAAATAATTTCATTTGGTAGTGTTGTCTTTACTTTGGAAATATTCAAGTTCTAATAATGGACTAACGGTGGACTTTTCCATCTGCAGGTTATATTGAATGGCCAGCAGAGGCAGTGTTGCAGAGGAGAATCTCTCTGCGTTGCTGAGACAAAAGAAAAAAGAAATCCAATTCTTCAGCCTTCTCCATGCCTCTATCAATTTATATGGTAAGTCAAACTCGCGTTTAATCGTTTTGCTCTCATTAAAAGTAGTTCATAGCACCTGATGGCTCTCAGGACCTTTTAGTGGGGTCTTCTGCATAAATATAACTTTTTAAGATGGTAGCAGTATTGATTAACTGATAGGGATGTGCTAAAATGAAGAGGTTAGAATCTGTTTCTCATAGTAAGATGGTAGCAATATTGATTAACTGATAGGGATGTGCTAAAATGAAGAGGTTAGAATCTGTTTCTCATAAATTTTATTATTTCCACTAACTGTAGCATAAACCTTCCTCCCTTAACTTATCAGATCACTGAACTGCTATTGGTGTACCATAACCTAAAAGAACTCCAGTGAGAAGGGTACGCTGTCACTTGGCTGCTAAAGAGATCTTTCTATCTACGTCCTCATATAGGTGCTAGAGTTGTGTAGAGAGTGGTAGCAAATGAGGCATAGGATTTAGAGAAGTGTGCTAGGTTGAAATTAAAATGGAGAATAGAATTTTTAGTGAACTTTGAATTTTCACAATATTACAGACACTATTGTACTAAGTATGAACGCTTTATGAAAATAATTTCATTTGGTAGTGTTGTCTTTACTTTGGAAATATTCAAGTTCTAATAATGGACTAACGGTGGACTTTTCCATCTGCAGGTTATATTGAATGGCCAGCAGAGGCAGTGTTGCAGAGGAGAATCTCTCTGCGTTGCTGAGACAAAAGAAAAAAGAAATCCAATTCTTCAGCCTTCTCCATGCCTCTATCAATTTATATGGTAAGTCAAACTCGCGTTTAATCGTTTTGCTCTCATTAAAAGTAGTTCATAGCATCTGATGGCTCTCAGGACCTTTTAGTGGGGTCTTCTGCATAAATATAACTTTTTAAGATGGTAGCAATATTGATTAACTGATAGGGATGTGCTAAAATGAAGAGGTTAGAATCTGTTACTCATAGTTTTTATAATTTCCACTAACTGCAGCATAAACCTTCCTCCCTTAACTTATCAGATCACTGAATTGCTATTGGTGTACCATAACCTAAAAGAACTCCAGTGAGAAGGGTACGCTGTCACTTGGCTGCTAAAGAGATCTTTCTATCTACGTCCTCGTATAGGTGCTAGAGTTGTGTAGAGAGTGGTAGCAAATGAGGCATAGGATTTAGAGAAGTGTGCTAGGTTGAAATTAAAATGGAGAATAGAATTTTTAGTGAACTTTGAATTTTCACAATATTACAGACACCATTGTACTAAGTATGAACGCGTTATGAAAATAATTTCATTTGGTAGTGTTGTCTTTACTTTGGAAATATTCAAGTTCTAATAATGGACTAACGGTGGACTTTTCCATCTGCAGGTTATATTGAATGGCCAGCAGAGGCAGTGTTGCAGAGGAGAATCTCTCTGCGTTGCTGAGACAAAAGAAAAAAGAAATCCAATTCTTCAGCCTTCTCCATGCCTCTATCAATTTATATGGTAAGTCAAACTCGCGTTTAATCGTTTTGCTCTCATTAAAAGTAGTTCATAGCATCTGATGGCTCTCAGGACCTTTTAGTGGGGTCTTCTGCATAAATATAACTTTTTAAGATGGTAGCAATATTGATTAACTGATAGGGATGTGCTAAAATGAAGAGGTTAGAATCTGTTACTCATAGTAAGATGGTAGCAATATTGATTAACTGATAGGGATGTGCTAAAATGAAGAGGTTAGAATCTGTTTCTCATAGTTTTTATTATTTCCACTAACTGTAGCATAAACCTTCCTCCCTTAACTTATCAGATCACTGAACTGCTATTGGTGTACCATAACCTAAAAGAACTCCAGTGAGAAGGGTACGCTGTCACTTGGCTGCTAAAGAGATCTTTCTATCTACGTCCTCATATAGGTGCTAGAGTTGTGTAGAGAGTGGTAGCAAATGAGGCATAGGATTTAGAGAAGTGTGCTAGGTTGAAATTAAAATGGAGAATAGAATTTTTAGTGAACGTTGAATTTTCACAATATTACAGACACTATTGTACTAAGTATGAACGCTTTATGAAAATAATTTCATTTGGTAGTGTTGTCTTTACTTTGGAAATATTCAAGTTCTAATAATGGACTAACTGTGGACTTTTCCATCTGCAGGTTATATTGAATGGCCAGCAGAGGCAGTGTTGCAGAGGAGAATCTCTCTGCGTTGCTGAGACAAAAGAAAAAAGAAATCCAATTCTTCAGCCTTCTCCACGCCTCTATCAATTTATATGGTAAGTCAAACTCGCGTTTAATCGTTTTGCTCTCATTAAAAGTAGTTCATAGCATCTGATGGCTCTCAGGACCTTTTAGTGGGGTCTTCTGCATAAATATAACTTTTTAAGATGGTAGCAATATTGATTAACTGATAGGGATGTGCTAAAATGAAGAGGTTAGAATCTGTTTCTCATAGTAAGATGGTAGCAATATTGATTAACTGATAGGGATGTGCTAAAATGAAGAGGTTAGAATCTGTTTCTCATAGTTTTTATTATTTCCACTAACTGTAGCATAAACCTTCCTCCCTTAACTTATCAGATCACTGAACTGCTATTGGTGTACCATAACCTAAAAGAACTCCAGTGAGAAGGGTACGCTGTCACTTGGCTGCTAAAGAGATCTTTCTATCTACGTCCTCATATAGGTGCTAGAGTTGTGTAGAGAGTGGTAGCAAATGAGGCATAGGATTTAGAGAAGTGTGCTAGGTTGAAATTAAAATGGAGAATAGAATTTTTAGTGAACTTTGAATTTTCACAATATTACAGACACTATTGTACTAAGTATGAACGCTTTATGAAAATAATTTCATTTGGTAGTGTTGTCTTTACTTTGGAAATATTCAAGTTCTAATAATGGACTAACGGTGGACTTTTCCATCTGCAGGTTATATTGAATGGCCAGCAGAGGCAGTGTTGCAGAGGAGAATCTCTCTGCGTTGCTGAGACAAAAGAAAAAAGAAATCCAATTCTTCAGCCTTCTCCATGCCTCTATCAATTTATATGGTAAGTCAAACTCGCGTTTAATCGTTTTGCTCTCATTAAAAGTAGTTCATAGCATCTGATGGCTCTCAGGACCTTTTAGTGGGGTCTTCTGCATAAATATAACTTTTTAAGATGGTAGCAATATTGATTAACTGATAGGGATGTGCTAAAATGAAGAGGTTAGAATCTGTTACTCATAGTTTTTATAATTTCCACTAACTGCAGCATAAACCTTCCTCCCTTAACTTATCAGATCACTGAATTGCTATTGGTGTACCATAACCTAAAAGAACTCCAGTGAGAAGGGTACGCTGTCACTTGGCTGCTAAAGAGATCTTTCTATCTACGTCCTCGTATAGGTGCTAGAGTTGTGTAGAGAGTGGTAGCAAATGAGGCATAGGATTTAGAGAAGTGTGCTAGGTTGAAATTAAAATGGAGAATAGAATTTTTAGTGAACGTTGAATTTTCACAATATTACAGACACTATTGTACTAAGTATGAACGCTTTATGAAAATAATTTTATTTCGTAGTGTTGTCTTTACTTTGGAAATATTCAAGTTCTAATAATGGACTAACGGTGGACTTTTCCATTTGCAGGTTATATTGAATGGCCAGCAGAGGCAGTGTTACAGAGGAGAATCTCTCTGCGTTGCTGAGACAAAAAAAAAAGAAATCCAATTCTTCAGCCTTCTCCATGCCTCTATCAATTTATATGGTAAGTCAAACTCGCGTTTAATCGTTTTGCTCTCATTAAAAGTAGTTCATAGCATCTGATGGCTCTCAGGACCTTTTAGTGGGGTCTTCTGCATAAATATAACTTTTTAAGATGGTAGCAATATTGATTAACTGATAGGGATGTGCTAAAATGAAGAGGTTAGAATCTGTTTCTCATAGTAAGATGGTAGCAATATTGATTAACTGATAGGGATGTGCTAAAATGAAGAGGTTAGAATCTGTTTCTCATAGTTTTTATTATTTCCACTAACTGTAGCATAAACCTTCCTCCCTTAACTTATCAGATCACTGAACTGCTATTGGTGTACCATAACCTAAAAGAACTCCAGTGAGAAGGGTACGCTGTCACTTGGCTGCTAAAGAGATCTTTCTATCTACGTCCTCATATAGGTGCTAGAGTTGTGTAGAGAGTGGTAGCAAATGAGGCATAGGATTTAGAGAAGTGTGCTAGGTTGAAATTAAAATGGAGAATAGAATTTTTAGTGAACGTTGAATTTTCACAATATTACAGACACTATTGTACTAAGTATGAACGCTTTATGAAAATAATTTTATTTCGTAGTGTTGTCTTTACTTTGGAAATATTCAAGTTCTAATAATGGACTAACGGTGGACTTTTCCATTTGCAGGTTATATTGAATGGCCAGCAGAGGCAGTGTTACAGAGGAGAATCTCTCTGCGTTGCTGAGACAAAAAAAAAAGAAATCCAATTCTTCAGCCTTCTCCATGCCTCTATCAATTTATATGGTAAGTCAAACTCGCGTTTAATCGTTTTGCTCTCATTAAAAGTAGTTCATAGCATCTGATGGCTCTCAGGACCTTTTAGTGGGGTCTTCTGCATAAATAGAACTTTTTTACGATGGTAGCAATATTGATTAACTGATAGGGATCTGCTAAAATGAAGAGGTTAGAATCGGTTTCTCATAGTTTTTATTATTTCCACTAACTGTAGCATAAACCTTCCTCCCTTAACTTATCAGATCACTGAACTGCTATTGGTGTACCATAACCTAAAAGAACTCCAGTGAGAAGGGTACGCTGTCACTTGGCTGCTAAAGAGATCTTTCTATCTACGTCCTCATATAGGTGCTAGAGTTGTGTAGAGAGTGGTAGCAAATGAGGCATAGGATTTAGAGAAGTGTGCTAGGTTGAAATTAAAATGGAGAATAGAATTTTTAGTGAACGTTGAATTTTCACAATATTACAGACACTATTGTACTAAGTATGAACGCTTTATGAAAATAATTTCATTTGGTAGTGTTGTCTTTACTTTGGAAATATTCAAGTTCTAATAATGGACTAACTGTGGACTTTTCCATCTGCAGGTTATATTGAATGGCCAGCAGAGGCAGTGTTGCAGAGGAGAATCTCTCTGCGTTGCTGAGACAAAAGAAAAAAGAAATCCAATTCTTCAGCCTTCTCCACGCCTCTATCAATTTATATGGTAAGTCAAACTCGCGTTTAATCGTTTTGCTCTCATTAAAAGTAGTTCATAGCATCTGATGGCTCTCAGGACCTTTTAGTGGGGTCTTCTGCATAAATATAACTTTTTAAGATGGTAGCAATATTGATTAACTGATAGGGATGTGCTAAAATGAAGAGGTTAGAATCTGTTTCTCATAGTAAGATGGTAGCAATATTGATTAACTGATAGGGATGTGCTAAAATGAAGAGGTTAGAATCGGTTTCTCATAGTTTTTATTATTTCCACTAACTGTAGCATAAACCTTCCTCCCTTAACTTATCAGATCACTGAACTGCTATTGGTGTACCATAACCTAAAAGAACTCCAGTGAGAAGGGTACGCTGTCACTTGGCTGCTAAAGAGATCTTTCTATCTACGTCCTCATATAGGTGCTAGAGTTGTGTAGAGAGTGGTAGCAAATGAGGCATAGGATTTAGAGAAGTGTGCTAGGTTGAAATTAAAATGGAGAATAGAATTTTTAGTGAACTTTGAATTTTCACAATATTACAGACACTATTGTACTAAGTATGAACGCTTTATGAAAATAATTTCATTTGGTAGTGTTGTCTTTACTTTGGAAATATTCAAGTTCTAATAATGGACTAACGGTGGACTTTTCCATCTGCAGGTTATATTGAATGGCCAGCAGAGGCAGTGTTGCAGAGGAGAATCTCTCTGCGTTGCTGAGACAAAAGAAAAAAGAAATCCAATTCTTCAGCCTTCTCCATGCCTCTATCAATTTATATGGTAAGTCAAACTCGCGTTTAATCGTTTTGCTCTCATTAAAAGTAGTTCATAGCATCTGATGGCTCTCAGGACCTTTTAGTGGGGTCTTCTGCATAAATATAACTTTTTAAGAT
This sequence comes from Triturus cristatus, assembly GCF_964204655.1. NCBI lineage: Eukaryota > Metazoa > Chordata > Amphibia > Caudata > Salamandridae > Triturus > Triturus cristatus. The sequence goes on from NC_140593.1 coordinate 564,882,238, forward strand.
GGTAGCAATATTGATTAACTGATAGGGATGTGCTAAAATGAAGAGGTTAGAATCTGTTACTCATAGTTTTTATAATTTCCACTAACTGCAGCATAAACCTTCCTCCCTTAACTTATCAGATCACTGAATTGCTATTGGTGTACCATAACCTAAAAGAACTCCAGTGAGAAGGGTACGCTGTCACTTGGCTGCTAAAGAGATCTTTCTATCTACGTCCTCGTATAGGTGCTAGAGTTGTGTAGAGAGTGGTAGCAAATGAGGCATAGGATTTAGAGAAGTGTGCTAGGTTGAAATTAAAATGGAGAATAGAATTTTTAGTGAACTTTGAATTTTCACAATATTACAGACACCATTGTACTAAGTATGAACGCGTTATGAAAATAATTTCATTTGGTAGTGTTGTCTTTACTTTGGAAATATTCAAGTTCTAATAATGGACTAACGGTGGACTTTTCCATCTGCAGGTTATATTGAATGGCCAGCAGAGGCAGTGTTGCAGAGGAGAATCTCTCTGCGTTGCTGAGACAAAAGAAAAAAGAAATCCAATTCTTCAGCCTTCTCCATGCCTCTATCAATTTATATGGTAAGTCAAACTCGCGTTTAATCGTTTTGCTCTCATTAAAAGTAGTTCATAGCATCTGATGGCTCTCAGGACCTTTTAGTGGGGTCTTCTGCATAAATATAACTTTTTAAGATGGTAGCAATATTGATTAACTGATAGGGATGTGCTAAAATGAAGAGGTTAGAATCTGTTTCTCATAGTAAGATGGTAGCAATATTGATTAACTGATAGGGATGTGCTAAAATGAAGAGGTTAGAATCTGTTTCTCATAGTTTTTATTATTTCCACTAACTGTAGCATAAACCTTCCTCCCTTAACTTATCAGATCACTGAACTGCTATTGGTGTACCATAACCTAAAAGAACTCCAGTGAGAAGGGTACGCTGTCACTTGGCTGCTAAAGAGATCTTTCTATCTACGTCCTCATATAGGTGCTAGAGTTGTGTAGAGAGTGGTAGCAAATGAGGCATAGGATTTAGAGAAGTGTGCTAGGTTGAAATTAAAATGGAGAATAGAATTTTTAGTGAACTTTGAATTTTCACAATATTACAGACACTATTGTACTAAGTATGAACGCTTTATGAAAATAATTTCATTTGGTAGTGTTGTCTTTACTTTGGAAATATTCAAGTTCTAATAATGGACTAACGGTGGACTTTTCCATCTGCAGGTTATATTGAATGGCCAGCAGAGGCAGTGTTGCAGAGGAGAATCTCTCTGCGTTGCTGAGACAAAAGAAAAAAGAAATCCAATTCTTCAGCCTTCTCCATGCCTCTATCAATTTATATGGTAAGTCAAACTCGCGTTTAATCGTTTTGCTCTCATTAAAAGTAGTTCATAGCATCTGATGGCTCTCAGGACCTTTTAGTGGGGTCTTCTGCATAAATATAACTTTTTAAGATGGTAGCAATATTGATTAACTGATAGGGATGTGCTAAAATGAAGAGGTTAGAATCTGTTACTCATAGTTTTTATAATTTCCACTAACTGCAGCATAAACCTTCCTCCCTTAACTTATCAGATCACTGAATTGCTATTGGTGTACCATAACCTAAAAGAACTCCAGTGAGAAGGGTACGCTGTCACTTGGCTGCTAAAGAGATCTTTCTATCTACGTCCTCGTATAGGTGCTAGAGTTGTGTAGAGAGTGGTAGCAAATGAGGCATAGGATTTAGAGAAGTGTGCTAGGTTGAAATTAAAATGGAGAATAGAATTTTTAGTGAACGTTGAATTTTCACAATATTACAGACACTATTGTACTAAGTATGAACGCTTTATGAAAATAATTTTATTTCGTAGTGTTGTCTTTACTTTGGAAATATTCAAGTTCTAATAATGGACTAACGGTGGACTTTTCCATTTGCAGGTTATATTGAATGGCCAGCAGAGGCAGTGTTACAGAGGAGAATCTCTCTGCGTTGCTGAGACAAAAAAAAAAGAAATCCAATTCTTCAGCCTTCTCCATGCCTCTATCAATTTATATGGTAAGTCAAACTCGCGTTTAATCGTTTTGCTCTCATTAAAAGTAGTTCATAGCATCTGATGGCTCTCAGGACCTTTTAGTGGGGTCTTCTGCATAAATATAACTTTTTAAGATGGTAGCAATATTGATTAACTGATAGGGATGTGCTAAAATGAAGAGGTTAGAATCTGTTTCTCATAGTAAGATGGTAGCAATATTGATTAACTGATAGGGATGTGCTAAAATGAAGAGGTTAGAATCTGTTTCTCATAGTTTTTATTATTTCCACTAACTGTAGCATAAACCTTCCTCCCTTAACTTATCAGATCACTGAACTGCTATTGGTGTACCATAACCTAAAAGAACTCCAGTGAGAAGGGTACGCTGTCACTTGGCTGCTAAAGAGATCTTTCTATCTACGTCCTCATATAGGTGCTAGAGTTGTGTAGAGAGTGGTAGCAAATGAGGCATAGGATTTAGAGAAGTGTGCTAGGTTGAAATTAAAATGGAGAATAGAATTTTTAGTGAACGTTGAATTTTCACAATATTACAGACACTATTGTACTAAGTATGAACGCTTTATGAAAATAATTTTATTTCGTAGTGTTGTCTTTACTTTGGAAATATTCAAGTTCTAATAATGGACTAACGGTGGACTTTTCCATTTGCAGGTTATATTGAATGGCCAGCAGAGGCAGTGTTACAGAGGAGAATCTCTCTGCGTTGCTGAGACAAAAAAAAAAGAAATCCAATTCTTCAGCCTTCTCCATGCCTCTATCAATTTATATGGTAAGTCAAACTCGCGTTTAATCGTTTTGCTCTCATTAAAAGTAGTTCATAGCATCTGATGGCTCTCAGGACCTTTTAGTGGGGTCTTCTGCATAAATAGAACTTTTTTACGATGGTAGCAATATTGATTAACTGATAGGGATCTGCTAAAATGAAGAGGTTAGAATCGGTTTCTCATAGTTTTTATTATTTCCACTAACTGTAGCATAAACCTTCCTCCCTTAACTTATCAGATCACTGAACTGCTATTGGTGTACCATAACCTAAAAGAACTCCAGTGAGAAGGGTACGCTGTCACTTGGCTGCTAAAGAGATCTTTCTATCTACGTCCTCATATAGGTGCTAGAGTTGTGTAGAGAGTGGTAGCAAATGAGGCATAGGATTTAGAGAAGTGTGCTAGGTTGAAATTAAAATGGAGAATAGAATTTTTAGTGAACGTTGAATTTTCACAATATTACAGACACTATTGTACTAAGTATGAACGCTTTATGAAAATAATTTCATTTGGTAGTGTTGTCTTTACTTTGGAAATATTCAAGTTCTAATAATGGACTAACTGTGGACTTTTCCATCTGCAGGTTATATTGAATGGCCAGCAGAGGCAGTGTTGCAGAGGAGAATCTCTCTGCGTTGCTGAGACAAAAGAAAAAAGAAATCCAATTCTTCAGCCTTCTCCACGCCTCTATCAATTTATATGGTAAGTCAAACTCGCGTTTAATCGTTTTGCTCTCATTAAAAGTAGTTCATAGCATCTGATGGCTCTCAGGACCTTTTAGTGGGGTCTTCTGCATAAATATAACTTTTTAAGATGGTAGCAATATTGATTAACTGATAGGGATGTGCTAAAATGAAGAGGTTAGAATCTGTTTCTCATAGTAAGATGGTAGCAATATTGATTAACTGATAGGGATGTGCTAAAATGAAGAGGTTAGAATCGGTTTCTCATAGTTTTTATTATTTCCACTAACTGTAGCATAAACCTTCCTCCCTTAACTTATCAGATCACTGAACTGCTATTGGTGTACCATAACCTAAAAGAACTCCAGTGAGAAGGGTACGCTGTCACTTGGCTGCTAAAGAGATCTTTCTATCTACGTCCTCATATAGGTGCTAGAGTTGTGTAGAGAGTGGTAGCAAATGAGGCATAGGATTTAGAGAAGTGTGCTAGGTTGAAATTAAAATGGAGAATAGAATTTTTAGTGAACTTTGAATTTTCACAATATTACAGACACTATTGTACTAAGTATGAACGCTTTATGAAAATAATTTCATTTGGTAGTGTTGTCTTTACTTTGGAAATATTCAAGTTCTAATAATGGACTAACGGTGGACTTTTCCATCTGCAGGTTATATTGAATGGCCAGCAGAGGCAGTGTTGCAGAGGAGAATCTCTCTGCGTTGCTGAGACAAAAGAAAAAAGAAATCCAATTCTTCAGCCTTCTCCATGCCTCTATCAATTTATATGGTAAGTCAAACTCGCGTTTAATCGTTTTGCTCTCATTAAAAGTAGTTCATAGCATCTGATGGCTCTCAGGACCTTTTAGTGGGGTCTTCTGCATAAATATAACTTTTTAAGATGGTAGCAATATTGATTAACTGATAGGGATGTGCTAAAATGAAGAGGTTAGAATCTGTTACTCATAGTTTTTATAATTTCCACTAACTGCAGCATAAACCTTCCTCCCTTAACTTATCAGATCACTGAATTGCTATTGGTGTACCATAACCTAAAAGAACTCCAGTGAGAAGGGTACGCTGTCACTTGGCTGCTAAAGAGATCTTTCTATCTACGTCCTCGTATAGGTGCTAGAGTTGTGTAGAGAGTGGTAGCAAATGAGGCATAGGATTTAGAGAAGTGTGCTAGGTTGAAATTAAAATGGAGAATAGAATTTTTAGTGAACTTTGAATTTTCACAATATTACAGACACTATTGTACTAAGTATGAACGCTTTATGAAAATAATTTCATTTGGTAGTGTTGTCTTTACTTTGGAAATATTCAAGTTCTAATAATGGACTAACGGTGGACTTTTCCATCTGCAGGTTATATTGAATGGCCAGCAGAGGCAGTGTTGCAGAGGAGAATCTCTCTGCGTTGCTGAGACAAAAGAAAAAAGAAATCCAATTCTTCAGCCTTCTCCATGCCTCTATCAATTTATATGGTAAGTCAAACTCGCGTTTAATCGTTTTGCTCTCATTAAAAGTAGTTCATAGCATCTGATGGCTCTCAGGACCTTTTAGTGGGGTCTTCTGCATAAATATAACTTTTTAAGATGGTAGCAATATTGATTAACTGATAGGGATGTGCTAAAATGAAGAGGTTAGAATCTGTTACTCATAGTTTTTATAATTTCCACTAACTGCAGCATAAACCTTCCTCCCTTAACTTATCAGATCACTGAATTGCTATTGGTGTACCATAACCTAAAAGAACTCCAGTGAGAAGGGTACGCTGTCACTTGGCTGCTAAAGAGATCTTTCTATCTACGTCCTCGTATAGGTGCTAGAGTTGTGTAGAGAGTGGTAGCAAATGAGGCATAGGATTTAGAGAAGTGTGCTAGGTTGAAATTAAAATGGAGAATAGAATTTTTAGTGAACGTTGAATTTTCACAATATTACAGACACTATTGTACTAAGTATGAACGCTTTATGAAAATAATTTTATTTCGTAGTGTTGTCTTTACTTTGGAAATATTCAAGTTCTAATAATGGACTAACGGTGGACTTTTCCATTTGCAGGTTATATTGAATGGCCAGCAGAGGCAGTGTTACAGAGGAGAATCTCTCTGCGTTGCTGAGACAAAAAAAAAAGAAATCCAATTCTTCAGCCTTCTCCATGCCTCTATCAATTTATATGGTAAGTCAAACTCGCGTTTAATCGTTTTGCTCTCATTAAAAGTAGTTCATAGCATCTGATGGCTCTCAGGACCTTTTAGTGGGGTCTTCTGCATAAATAGAACTTTTTTACGATGGTAGCAATATTGATTAACTGATAGGGATCTGCTAAAATGAAGAGGTTAGAATCGGTTTCTCATAGTTTTATTATTTCCACTAACTGTAGCATAAACCTTCCTCCCTTAACTTATCAGATCACTGAACTGCTATTGGTGTACCATAACCTAAAAGAACTCCAGTGAGAAGGGTACGCTGTCACTTGGCTGCTAAAGAGATCTTTCTATCTACGTCCTCATATAGGTGCTAGAGTTGTGTAGAGAGTGGTAGCAAATGAGGCATAGGATTTAGAGAAGTGTGCTAGGTTGAAATTAAAATGGAGAATAGAATTTTTAGTGAACTTTGAATTTTCACAATATTACAGACACTATTGTACTAAGTATGAACGCTTTATGAAAATAATTTCATTTGGTAGTGTTGTCTTTACTTTGGAAATATTCAAGTTCTAATAATGGACTAACGGTGGACTTTTCCATCTGCAGGTTATATTGAATGGCCAGCAGAGGCAGTGTTGCAGAGGAGAATCTCTCTGCGTTGCTGAGACAAAAGAAAAAAGAAATCCAATTCTTCAGCCTTCTCCATGCCTCTATCAATTTATATGGTAAGTCAAACTCGCGTTTAATCGTTTTGCTCTCATTAAAAGTAGTTCATAGCATCTGATGGCTCTCAGGACCTTTTAGTGGGGTCTTCTGCATAAATATAACTTTTTAAGATGGTAGCAATATTGATTAACTGATAGGGATGTGCTAAAATGAAGAGGTTAGAATCTGTTACTCATAGTTTTTATAATTTCCACTAACTGCAGCATAAACCTTCCTCCCTTAACTTATCAGATCACTGAATTGCTATTGGTGTACCATAACCTAAAAGAACTCCAGTGAGAAGGGTACGCTGTCACTTGGCTGCTAAAGAGATCTTTCTATCTACGTCCTCGTATAGGTGCTAGAGTTGTGTAGAGAGTGGTAGCAAATGAGGCATAGGATTTAGAGAAGTGTGCTAGGTTGAAATTAAAATGGAGAATAGAATTTTTAGTGAACTTTGAATTTTCACAATATTACAGACACCATTGTACTAAGTATGAACGCGTTATGAAAATAATTTCATTTGGTAGTGTTGTCTTTACTTTGGAAATATTCAAGTTCTAATAATGGACTAACGGTGGACTTTTCCATCTGCAGGTTATATTGAATGGCCAGCAGAGGCAGTGTTGCAGAGGAGAATCTCTCTGCGTTGCTGAGACAAAAGAAAAAAGAAATCCAATTCTTCAGCCTTCTCCATGCCTCTATCAATTTATATGGTAAGTCAAACTCGCGTTTAATCGTTTTGCTCTCATTAAAAGTAGTTCATAGCATCTGATGGCTCTCAGGACCTTTTAGTGGGGTCTTCTGCATAAATATAACTTTTTAAGATGGTAGCAATATTGATTAACTGATAGGGATGTGCTAAAATGAAGAGGTTAGAATCTGTTACTCATAGTAAGATGGTAGCAATATTGATTAACTGATAGGGATGTGCTAAAATGAAGAGGTTAGAATCTGTTTCTCATAGTTTTTATTATTTCCACTAACTGTAGCATAAACCTTCCTCCCTTAACTTATCAGATCACTGAACTGCTATTGGTGTACCATAACCTAAAAGAACTCCAGTGAGAAGGGTACGCTGTCACTTGGCTGCTAAAGAGATCTTTCTATCTACGTCCTCGTATAGGTGCTAGAGTTGTGTAGAGAGTGGTAGCAAATGAGGCATAGGATTTAGAGAAGTGTGCTAGGTTGAAATTAAAATGGAGAATAGAATTTTTAGTGAACGTTGAATTTTCACAATATTACAGACACTATTGTACTAAGTATGAACGCTTTATGAAAATAATTTTATTTCGTAGTGTTGTCTTTACTTTGGAAATATTCAAGTTCTAATAATGGACTAACGGTGGACTTTTCCATTTGCAGGTTATATTGAATGGCCAGCAGAGGCAGTGTTACAGAGGAGAATCTCTCTGCGTTGCTGAGACAAAAAAAAAAGAAATCCAATTCTTCAGCCTTCTCCATGCCTCTATCAATTTATATGGTAAGTCAAACTCGCGTTTAATCGTTTTGCTCTCATTAAAAGTAGTTCATAGCATCTGATGGCTCTCAGGACCTTTTAGTGGGGTCTTCTGCATAAATATAACTTTTTAAGATGGTAGCAATATTGATTAACTGATAGGGATGTGCTAAAATGAAGAGGTTAGAATCTGTTTCTCATAGTAAGATGGTAGCAATATTGATTAACTGATAGGGATGTGCTAAAATGAAGAGGTTAGAATCTGTTTCTCATAGTTTTTATTATTTCCACTAACTGTAGCATAAACCTTCCTCCCTTAACTTATCAGATCACTGAACTGCTATTGGTGTACCATAACCTAAAAGAACTCCAGTGAGAAGGGTACGCTGTCACTTGGCTGCTAAAGAGATCTTTCTATCTACGTCCTCATATAGGTGCTAGAGTTGTGTAGAGAGTGGTAGCAAATGAGGCATAGGATTTAGAGAAGTGTGCTAGGTTGAAATTAAAATGGAGAATAGAATTTTTAGTGAACGTTGAATTTTCACAATATTACAGACACTATTGTACTAAGTATGAACGCTTTATGAAAATAATTTCATTTGGTAGTGTTGTCTTTACTTTGGAAATATTCAAGTTCTAATAATGGACTAACTGTGGACTTTTCCATCTGCAGGTTATATTGAATGGCCAGCAGAGGCAGTGTTGCAGAGGAGAATCTCTCTGCGTTGCTGAGACAAAAGAAAAAAGAAATCCAATTCTTCAGCCTTCTCCACGCCTCTATCAATTTATATGGTAAGTCAAACTCGCGTTTAATCGTTTTGCTCTCATTAAAAGTAGTTCATAGCATCTGATGGCTCTCAGGACCTTTTAGTGGGGTCTTCTGCATAAATATAACTTTTTAAGATGGTAGCAATATTGATTAACTGATAGGGATGTGCTAAAATGAAGAGGTTAGAATCTGTTTCTCATAGTAAGATGGTAGCAATATTGATTAACTGATAGGGATGTGCTAAAATGAAGAGGTTAGAATCGGTTTCTCATAGTTTTTATTATTTCCACTAACTGTAGCATAAACCTTCCTCCCTTAACTTATCAGATCACTGAACTGCTATTGGTGTACCATAACCTAAAAGAACTCCAGTGAGAAGGGTACGCTGTCACTTGGCTGCTAAAGAGATCTTTCTATCTACGTCCTCATATAGGTGCTAGAGTTGTGTAGAGAGTGGTAGCAAATGAGGCATAGGATTTAGAGAAGTGTGCTAGGTTGAAATTAAAATGGAGAATAGAATTTTTAGTGAACTTTGAATTTTCACAATATTACAGACACTATTGTACTAAGTATGAACGCTTTATGAAAATAATTTCATTTGGTAGTGTTGTCTTTACTTTGGAAATATTCAAGTTCTAATAATGGACTAACGGTGGACTTTTCCATCTGCAGGTTATATTGAATGGCCAGCAGAGGCAGTGTTGCAGAGGAGAATCTCTCTGCGTTGCTGAGACAAAAGAAAAAAGAAATCCAATTCTTCAGCCTTCTCCATGCCTCTATCAATTTATATGGTAAGTCAAACTCGCGTTTAATCGTTTTGCTCTCATTAAAAGTAGTTCATAGCATCTGATGGCTCTCAGGACCTTTTAGTGGGGTCTTCTGCATAAATATAACTTTTTAAGATGGTAGCAATATTGATTAACTGATAGGGATGTGCTAAAATGAAGAGGTTAGAATCTGTTACTCATAGTTTTTATAATTTCCACTAACTGCAGCATAAACCTTCCTCCCTTAACTTATCAGATCACTGAATTGCTATTGGTGTACCATAACCTAAAAGAACTCCAGTGAGAAGGGTACGCTGTCACTTGGCTGCTAAAGAGATCTTTCTATCTACGTCCTCGTATAGGTGCTAGAGTTGTGTAGAGAGTGGTAGCAAATGAGGCATAGGATTTAGAGAAGTGTGCTAGGTTGAAATTAAAATGGAGAATAGAATTTTTAGTGAACTTTGAATTTTCACAATATTACAGACACTATTGTACTAAGTATGAACGCTTTATGAAAATAATTTCATTTGGTAGTGTTGTCTTTACTTTGGAAATATTCAAGTTCTAATAATGGACTAACGGTGGACTTTTCCATCTGCAGGTTATATTGAATGGCCAGCAGAGGCAGTGTTGCAGAGGAGAATCTCTCTGCGTTGCTGAGACAAAAGAAAAAAGAAATCCAATTCTTCAGCCTTCTCCATGCCTCTATCAATTTATATGGTAAGTCAAACTCGCGTTTAATCGTTTTGCTCTCATTAAAAGTAGTTCATAGCATCTGATGGCTCTCAGGACCTTTTAGTGGGGTCTTCTGCATAAATATAACTTTTTAAGATGGTAGCAATATTGATTAACTGATAGGGATGTGCTAAAATGAAGAGGTTAGAATCTGTTACTCATAGTTTTTATAATTTCCACTAACTGCAGCATAAACCTTCCTCCCTTAACTTATCAGATCACTGAATTGCTATTGGTGTACCATAACCTAAAAGAACTCCAGTGAGAAGGGTACGCTGTCACTTGGCTGCTAAAGAGATCTTTCTATCTACGTCCTCGTATAGGTGCTAGAGTTGTGTAGAGAGTGGTAGCAAATGAGGCATAGGATTTAGAGAAGTGTGCTAGGTTGAAATTAAAATGGAGAATAGAATTTTTAGTGAACGTTGAATTTTCACAATATTACAGACACTATTGTACTAAGTATGAACGCTTTATGAAAATAATTTTATTTCGTAGTGTTGTCTTTACTTTGGAAATATTCAAGTTCTAATAATGGACTAACGGTGGACTTTTCCATTTGCAGGTTATATTGAATGGCCAGCAGAGGCAGTGTTACAGAGGAGAATCTCTCTGCGTTGCTGAGACAAAAAAAAAAGAAATCCAATTCTTCAGCCTTCTCCATGCCTCTATCAATTTATATGGTAAGTCAAACTCGCGTTTAATCGTTTTGCTCTCATTAAAAGTAGTTCATAGCATCTGATGGCTCTCAGGACCTTTTAGTGGGGTCTTCTGCATAAATAGAACTTTTTTACGATGGTAGCAATATTGATTAACTGATAGGGATCTGCTAAAATGAAGAGGTTAGAATCGGTTTCTCATAGTTTTATTATTTCCACTAACTGTAGCATAAACCTTCCTCCCTTAACTTATCAGATCACTGAACTGCTATTGGTGTACCATAACCTAAAAGAACTCCAGTGAGAAGGGTACGCTGTCACTTGGCTGCTAAAGAGATCTTTCTATCTACGTCCTCATATAGGTGCTAGAGTTGTGTAGAGAGTGGTAGCAAATGAGGCATAGGATTTAGAGAAGTGTGCTAGGTTGAAATTAAAATGGAGAATAGAATTTTTAGTGAACGTTGAATTTTCACAATATTACAGACACTATTGTACTAAGTATGAACGCTTTATGAAAATAATTTCATTTGGTAGTGTTGTCTTTACTTTGGAAATATTCAAGTTCTAATAATGGACTAACTGTGGACTTTTCCATCTGCAGGTTATATTGAATGGCCAGCAGAGGCAGTGTTGCAGAGGAGAATCTCTCTGCGTTGCTGAGACAAAAGAAAAAAGAAATCCAATTCTTCAGCCTTCTCCACGCCTCTATCAATTTATATGGTAAGTCAAACTCGCGTTTAATCGTTTTGCTCTCATTAAAAGTAGTTCATAGCATCTGATGGCTCTCAGGACCTTTTAGTGGGGTCTTCTGCATAAATATAACTTTTTAAGATGGTAGCAATATTGATTAACTGATAGGGATGTGCTAAAATGAAGAGGTTAGAATCTGTTTCTCATAGTAAGATGGTAGCAATATTGATTAACTGATAGGGATGTGCTAAAATGAAGAGGTTAGAATCGGTTTCTCATAGTTTTTATTATTTCCACTAACTGTAGCATAAACCTTCCTCCCTTAACTTATCAGATCACTGAACTGCTATTGGTGTACCATAACCTAAAAGAACTCCAGTGAGAAGGGTACGCTGTCACTTGGCTGCTAAAGAGATCTTTCTATCTACGTCCTCATATAGGTGCTAGAGTTGTGTAGAGAGTGGTAGCAAATGAGGCATAGGATTTAGAGAAGTGTGCTAGGTTGAAATTAAAATGGAGAATAGAATTTTTAGTGAACTTTGAATTTTCACAATATTACAGACACTATTGTACTAAGTATGAACGCTTTATGAAAATAATTTCATTTGGTAGTGTTGTCTTTACTTTGGAAATATTCAAGTTCTAATAATGGACTAACGGTGGACTTTTCCATCTGCAGGTTATATTGAATGGCCAGCAGAGGCAGTGTTGCAGAGGAGAATCTCTCTGCGTTGCTGAGACAAAAGAAAAAAGAAATCCAATTCTTCAGCCTTCTCCATGCCTCTATCAATTTATATGGTAAGTCAAACTCGCGTTTAATCGTTTTGCTCTCATTAAAAGTAGTTCATAGCATCTGATGGCTCTCAGGACCTTTTAGTGGGGTCTTCTGCATAAATATAACTTTTTAAGATGGTAGCAATATTGATTAACTGATAGGGATGTGCTAAAATGAAGAGGTTAGAATCTGTTACTCATAGTTTTTATAATTTCCACTAACTGCAGCATAAACCTTCCTCCCTTAACTTATCAGATCACTGAATTGCTATTGGTGTACCATAACCTAAAAGAACTCCAGTGAGAAGGGTACGCTGTCACTTGGCTGCTAAAGAGATCTTTCTATCTACGTCCTCGTATAGGTGCTAGAGTTGTGTAGAGAGTGGTAGCAAATGAGGCATAGGATTTAGAGAAGTGTGCTAGGTTGAAATTAAAATGGAGAATAGAATTTTTAGTGAACGTTGAATTTTCACAATATTACAGACACTATTGTACTAAGTATGAACGCTTTATGAAAATAATTTTATTTCGTAGTGTTGTCTTTACTTTGGAAATATTCAAGTTCTAATAATGGACTAACGGTGGACTTTTCCATTTGCAGGTTATATTGAATGGCCAGCAGAGGCAGTGTTACAGAGGAGAATCTCTCTGCGTTGCTGAGACAAAAAAAAAAGAAATCCAATTCTTCAGCCTTCTCCATGCCTCTATCAATTTATATGGTAAGTCAAACTCGCGTTTAATCGTTTTGCTCTCATTAAAAGTAGTTCATAGCATCTGATGGCTCTCAGGACCTTTTAGTGGGGTCTTCTGCATAAATAGAACTTTTTTACGATGGTAGCAATATTGATTAACTGATAGGGATCTGCTAAAATGAAGAGGTTAGAATCGGTTTCTCATAGTTTTTATTATTTCCACTAACTGTAGCATAAACCTTCCTCCCTTAACTTATCAGATCACTGAACTGCTATTGGTGTACCATAACCTAAAAGAACTCCAGTGAGAAGGGTACGCTGTCACTTGGCTGCTAAAGAGATCTTTCTATCTACGTCCTCATATAGGTGCTAGAGTTGTGTAGAGAGTGGTAGCAAATGAGGCATAGGATTTAGAGAAGTGTGCTAGGTTGAAATTAAAATGGAGAATAGAATTTTTAGTGAACTTTGAATTTTCACAATATTACAGACACTATTGTACTAAGTATGAACGCGTTATGAAAATAATTTCATTTGGTAGTGTTGTCTTTACTTTGGAAATATTCAAGTTCTAATAATGGACTAACGGTGGACTTTTCCATCTGCAGGTTATATTGAATGGCCAGCAGAGGCAGTGTTGCAGAGGAGAATCTCTCTGCGTTGCTGAGACAAAAGAAAAAAGAAATCCAATTCTTCAGCCTTCTCCATGCCTCTATCAATTTATATGGTAAGTCAAACTCGCGTTTAATCGTTTTGCTCTCATTAAAAGTAGTTCATAGCATCGTATGGCTCTCAGGACCTTTTAGTGGGGTCTTCTGCATAAATATAACTTTTTAAGATGGTAGCAATATTGATTAACTGATAGGGATGTGCTAAAATGAAGAGGTTAGAATCTGTTTCTCATAGTAAGATGGTAGCAATATTGATTAACTGATAGGGATGTGCTAAAATGAAGAGGTTAGAATCTGTTACTCATAGTTTTTATAATTTCCACTAACTGCAGCATAAACCTTCCTCCCTTAACTTATCAGATCACTGAATTGCTATTGGTGTACCATAACCTAAAAGAACTCCAGTGAGAAGGGTACGCTGTCACTTTGCTGCTAAAGAGATCTTTCTATCTACGTCCTCGTATAGGTGCTAGAGTTGTGTAGAGAGTGGTAGCAAATGAGGCATAGGATTTAGAGAAGTGTGCTAGGTTGAAATTAAAATGGAGAATAGAATTTTTAGTGAACGTTGAATTTTCATAATATTAGACACTATTATACTAAGTATGAACGCTTTATGAAAATAATTTTATTTCGTAGTGTTGTCTTTACTTTGGAAATATTCAAGTTCTAATAATGGACTAACGGTGGACTTTTCCATCTGCAGGTTATATTGAATGGCCAGCAGAGGCAGTGTTGCAGAGGATAATCTCTCTGCGTTGCTGAGACAACAAAAAAGAAATCCAATTCTTCAGCATTCTCCATGCCTCTATCAATTTATATGGTAAGTCAAACTCGCGTTTAATCGTTTTGCTCTCATTAAAAGTAGTTCATAACATCTGATGGCTCTCAGGACCTTTTAGTGGGGTCTTCTGCATAAATATAACTTTTTAAGATGGTAGCAATATTGATTAACTGATAGGGATGTGCTAAAATGAAGAGGTTTGAATCTGATTCTCATAGTTTTTATTATTTCCACTAACTGTAGCATAAACCTTCCTCCCTTAACTTATCAGATCACTGAAATGCTATTGGTGTACCATAACCTAAAAGAACTCCAGTGAGAAGGGTACGCTGGCACTTGGCTGCTAAAGAGATCTTTCTATCTACGTCCTCATATAGGTGCTAGAGTTGTGTAGAGAGTGGTAGCAAATGAGGCATAGGATTTAGAGAAGTGTGCTAGGTTGAAATTAAAATGGAGAATAGAATTTTTAGTGAACGTTGAATTTTCACAATATTACAGACACTATTGTACTAAGTATGAACGCTTTATGAAAATAATTTCATTTGGTAGTGTTATCTTTACTTTGGAAATATTCAAGTTCTAATAATGGACTAAGGGTGGACTTTTCCATCTGCAGGTTATATTGAATGGCCAGCAGAGGCAGTGTTGCAGAGGAGAATCTCTCTGCGTTGCTGAGACAAAAGAAAAAAGAAATCCAATTCTTCAGCCTTCTCCATGCCTCTATCAATTTATATGGTAAGTCAAACTCGCGTTTAATCGTTTTGCTCTCATTAAAAGTAGTTCATAGCATCTGATGGCTCTCAGGACCTTTTAGTGGGGTCTTCTGCATAAATATAACTTTTTAAGATGGTAGCAATATTGATTAACTGATAGGGATGTGCTAAAATGAAGAGGTTAGAATCTGTTACTCATAGTTTTTATAATTTCCACTAACTGCAGCATAAACCTTCCTCCCTTAACTTATCAGATCACTGAATTGCTATTGGTGTACCATAACCTAAAAGAACTCCAGTGAGAAGGGTACGCTGTCACTTGGCTGCTAAATAGATCTTTCTATCTACGTCCTCGTATAGGTGCTAGAGTTGTGTAGAGAGTGGTAGCAAATGAGGCATAGGATTTAGAGAAGTGTGCTAGGTTGAAATTAAAATGGAGAATAGAATTTTTAGTGAACGTTGAATTTTCATAATATTAGACACTATTATACTAAGTATGAACGCTTTATGAAAATAATTTTATTTCGTAGTGTTGTCTTTACTTTGGAAATATTCAAGTTCTAATAATGGACTAACGGTGGACTTTTCCATCTGCAGGTTATATTGAATGGCCAGCAGAGGCAGTGTTGCAGAGGATAATCTCTCTGCGTTGCTGAGACAACAAAAAAAGAAATCCAATTCTTCAGCATTCTCCATGCCTCTATCAATTTATATGGTAAGTCAAACTCGCGTTTAATCGTTTTGCTCTCATTAAAAGTAGTTCATAACATCTGATGGCTCTCAGGACCTTTTAGTGGGGTCTTCTGCATAAATATAACTTTTTAAGATGGTAGCAATATTGATTAACTGATAGGGATGTGCTAAAATGAAGAGGTTTGAATCTGATTCTCCTAGTTTTTATTATTTCCACTAACTGTAGCATAAACCTTCCTCCCTTAACTTATCAGATCACTGAATTGCTATTGGTGTACCATAACCTAAAAGAACTCCAGTGAGAAGGGTATGCTGTCACTTGGCTGCTAAAGAGATCTTTCTATCTACGTCCTCATATAGGTGCTAGAGTTGTGTAGAGAGTGGTAGCAAATGAGGCATAGGATTTAGAGAAGTGTGCTAGGTTGAAATTAAAATGGAGAATAGAATTTTTAGTGAACGTTGAATTTTCACAATATTACAGACACTATTGTACTAAGTATGAACGCTTTATGAAAATAATTTCATTTGGTAGTGTTATCTTTACTTTGGAAATATTCAAGTTCTAATAATGGACTAAGGGTGGACTTTTCCATCTGCAGGTTATATTGATTGGCCAGCAGAGGCAGTGTTGCAGAGGAGAATCTCTCTGCGTTGCTGAGACAAAAAAAAAAGAAATCCAATTCTTCAGCCTTCTCCATGCCTCTATCAATTTATATGGTAAGTCAAACTCGCGTTTAATCGTTTTGCTCTCATTAAAAGTAGTTCATAGCATCTGATGGCTCTTGGGACCTTTTAGTGGGGTCTTCTGCATAAATATAACTTTTTAAGATGGTAGCAATATTGATTAACTGATAGGGATGTGCTAAAATGAAGAGGTTAGAATCTGTTTCTCATAGTTTTTATTATTTCCACTAACTGTAGCATAAACCTTCCTCAACCTATCAGATCACTGAATTGCTATTGGTGTACCATAACCTAAAAGAACTCCAGTGAGAAGGGTACGCTGGCACTTGGCTGCTAAAGAGATCTTTCTATCTACGTCCTCATATAGGTGCTAGAGTTGTGTAGAGAGTGGTAGCAAATGAGGCATAGGATTTAGAGAAGTGTGCTAGGTTGAAATTAAAATGGAGAATAGAATTTTTAGTGAACGTTGAATTTTCACAATATTACAGACACTATTGTACTAAGTATCAACGCTTTATGAAAATAATTTTATTTCGTAGTGTTGTCTTTACTTTGGAAATATTCAAGTTCTAATAATGGACTAACGGTGGACTTTTCCATCTGCAGGTTATATTGAATGGCCAGCAGAGGCAGTGTTGCAGAGGAGAATCTCTCTGCGTTGCTGAGACAAAAGAAAAAAGAAATCAAATTCTTCAGCCTTCTCCATGCCTCTATCAATTTATATGGTAAGTCAAACTCGCGTTTAATCGTTTTGCTCTCATTAAAAGTAGTTCATAGCATCTGATGGCTCTCAGGACCTTTTAGTGGGGTCTTCTGCATAAATATAACTTTTTAAGATTGTAGCAATATTGATTAACTGATAGGGATGTGCTAAAATGAAGAGGTTAGAATCTGTTTCTCATAGTAAGATGGTAGCAATATTGATTAACTGATAGGGATGTGCTAAAATGAAGAGGTTAGAATCTGTTACTCATAGTTTTTATAATTTCCACTAACTGCAGCATAAACCTTCCTCCCTTAACTTATCAGATCACTGAATTGCTATTGGTGTACCATAACCTAAAAGAACTCCAGTGAGAAGGGTACGCTGTCACTTTGCTGCTAAAGAGATCTTTCTATCTACGTCCTCGTATAGGTGCTAGAGTTGTGTAGAGAGTGGTAGCAAATGAGGCATAGGATTTAGAGAAGTGTGCTAGGTTGAAATTAAAATGGAGAATAGAATTTTTAGTGAACGTTGAATTTTCATAATATTAGACACTATTATACTAAGTATGAACGCTTTATGAAAATAATTTTATTTCGTAGTGTTGTCTTTACTTTGGAAATATTCAAGTTCTAATAATGGACTAACGGTGGACTTTTCCATCTGCAGGTTATATTGAATGGCCAGCAGAGGCAGTGTTGCAGAGGAGAATCTCTCTGCGTTGCTGAGACAAAAGAAAAAAGAAATCCAATTCTTCAGCCTTCTCCATGCCTCTATCAATTTATATGGTAAGTCAAACTCGCGTTTAATCGTTTTGCTCTCATTAAAAGTAGTTCATAGCATCTGATGGCTCTCAGGACCTTTTAGTGGGGTCTTCTGCATAAATATAACTTTTTAAGATGGTAGCAGTATTGATTAACTGATAGGGATGTGCTAAAATGAAGAGGTTAGAATCTGTTACTCATAGTTTTTATAATTTCCACTAACTGCAGCATAAACCTTCCTCCCTTAACTTATCAGATCACTGAATTGCTATTGGTGTACCATAACCTAAAAGAACTCCAGTGAGAAGGGTACGCTGTCACTTGGCTGCTAAAGAGATCTTTCTATCTACGTCCTCATATAGGTGCTAGAGTTGTGTAGAGAGTGGTAGCAAATGAGGCATAGGATTTAGAGAAGTGTGCTAGGTTGAAATTAAAATGGAGAATAGAATTTTTAGTGAACGTTGAATTTTCACAATATTACAGACACTATTGTACTAAGTATGAACGCTTTATGAAAATAATTTCATTTGGTAGTGTTGTCTTTACTTTGGAAATATTCAAGTTCTAATAATGGACTAACTGTGGACTTTTCCATCTGCAGGTTATATTGAATGGCCAGCAGAGGCAGTGTTGCAGAGGAGAATCTCTCTGCGTTGCTGAGACAAAAGAAAAAAGAAATCCAATTCTTCAGCCTTCTCCATGCCTCTATCAATTTATATGGTAAGTCAAACTCGCGTTTAATCGTTTTGCTCTCATTAAAAGTAGTTCATAGCATCTGATGGCTCTCAGGACCTTTTAGTGGGGTCTTCTGCATAAATATAACTTTTTAAGATGGTAGCAGTATTGATTAACTGATAGGGATGTGCTAAAATGAAGAGGTTAGAATCTGTTACTCATAGTTTTTATAATTTCCACTAACTGCAGCATAAACCTTCCTCCCTTAACTTATCAGATCACTGAATTGCTATTGGTGTACCATAACCTAAAAGAACTCAAGTGAGAAGGGTACGCTGTCACTTGGCTGCTAAAGAGATCTTTCTGTCTACGTCCTCATATAGGTGCTAGAGTTGTGTAGAGAGTGGTAGAAAATGAGGCATAGGATTTAGAGAAGTGTGCTAGTTTGAAATTAAAATGGAGAATAGAATTTTTAGTGAACGTTGAATTTTCACAATATTACAGACACTATTGTACTAAGTATGAACGCGTTATGAAAATAATTTCATTTGGTAGTGTTGTCTTTACTTTGGAAATATTCAAGTTCTAATAATGGACTAACTGTGGACTTTTCCATCTGCAGGTTATATTGAATGGCCAGCAGAGGCAGTGTTGCAGAGGAGAATCTCTCTGCGTTGCTGAGACAAAAGAAAAAAGAAATCCAATTCTTCAGCCTTCTCCACGCCTCTATCAATTTATATGGTAAGTCAAACTCGCGTTTAATCGTTTTGCTCTCATTAAAAGTAGTTCATAGCATCTGATGGCTCTCAGGACCTTTTAGTGGGGTCTTCTGCATAAATATAACTTTTTAAGATGGTAGCAATATTGATTAACTGATAGGGATGTGCTAAAATGAAGAGGTTAGAATCTGTTACTCATAGTTTTTATAATTTCCACTAACTGCAGCATAAACCTTCCTCCCTTAACTTATCAGATCACTGAATTGCTATTGGTGTACCATAACCTAAAAGAACTCCAGTGAGAAGGGTACGCTGTCACTTGGCTGCTAAAGAGATCTTTCTATCTACGTCCTCGTATAGGTGCTAGAGTTGTGTAGAGAGTGGTAGCAAATGAGGCATAGGATTTAGAGAAGTGTGCTAGGTTGAAATTAAAATGGAGAATAGAATTTTTAGTGAACGTTGAATTTTCACAATATTAGACACTATTATACTAAGTATGAACGCTTTATGAAAATAATTTTATTTCGTAGTGTTGTCTTTACTTTGGAAATATTCAAGTTCTAATAATGGACTAACGGTGGACTTTTCCATCTGCAGGTTATATTGAATGGCCAGCAGAGGCAGTGTTGCAGAGGATAATCTCTCTGCGTTGCTGAGACAACAAAAAAAGAAATCCAATTCTTCAGCATTCTCCATGCCTCTATCAATTTATATGGTAAGTCAAACTCGCGTTTAATCGTTTTGCTCTCATTAAAAGTAGTTCATAACATCTGATGGCTCTCAGGACCTTTTAGTGGGGTCTTCTGCATAAATATAACTTTTTAAGATGGTAGCAATATTGATTAACTGATAGGGATGTGCTAAAATGAAGAGGTTAGAATCTGTTTCTCATAGTTTTTATTATTTCCACTAACTGTAGCATAAACCTTTCTCCCTTAACTGATCAGATCACTGAACTGCTATTGGTGTACCATAACCTAAAAGAACTCCAGTGAGAAGGGTACGCTGTCACTTGGCTGCTAAAGAGATCTTTCTATCTACGTCCTCATATAGGTGCTAGAGTTGTGTAGAGAGTGGTAGCAAATGAGGCATAGGATTTAGAGAAGTGTGCTAGGTTGAAATTAAAATGGAGAATAGAATTTTTAGTGAACGTTGAATTTTCACAATATTACAGACACTATTGTACTAAGTATGAACGCTTTATGAAAATAATTTCATTTGGTAGTGTTATCTTTACTTTGGAAATATTCAAGTTATAATAATGGACTAAGGGTGGACTTTTCCATCTGCAGGTTATATTGATTGGCCAGCAGAGGCAGTGTTGCAGAGGAGAATCTCTCTGCGTTGCTGAGACAAAAAAAAAAAGAAATCCAATTCTTCAGCCTTCTCCATGCCTCTATCAATTTATATGGTAAGTCAAACTCGCGTTTAATCGTTTTGCTCTCATTAAAAGTAGTTCATAGCATCTGATGGCTCTCAGGACCTTTTAGTGGGGTATTCTGCATAAATATAACTTTTTAAGATGGTAGCAATATTGATTAACTGATAGGGATGTGCTAAAATGAAGAGGTTAGAATCTGTTTCTCATAGTAAGATGGTAGCAATATTGATTAACTGATAGGGATGTGCTAAAATGAAGAGGTTAGAATCTGTTTCTCATAGTTTTTATTATTTCCACTAACTGTAGCATAAACCTTTCTCCCTTAACTGATCAGATCACTGAACTGCTATTGGTGTACCATAACCTAAAAGAACTCCCGTGAGAAGGGTACGCTGTCACTTGGCTGCTAAAGAGATCTTTCTATCTACGTCCTCATATAGGTGCTAGAGTTGTGTAGAGAGTGGTAGCAAATGAGGCATAGGATTTAGAGAAGTTTGCTAGGTTGAAATTAAAATGGAGAATAGAATTTTTAGTGAACTTTGAATTTTCACAATATTACAGACACTATTGTACTAAGT
Organism: Triturus cristatus; assembly: GCF_964204655.1. Lineage (NCBI taxonomy): Eukaryota > Metazoa > Chordata > Amphibia > Caudata > Salamandridae > Triturus > Triturus cristatus. Next base: position 564,903,484 of record NC_140593.1, read on the forward strand.
ATGAACGCTTTATGAAAATAATTTCATTTGGTAGTGTTGTCTTTACTTTGGAAATATTCAAGTTCTAATAATGGACTAACGGTGGACTTTTCCATCTGCAGGTTATATTGAATGGCCAGCAGAGGCAGTGTTGCAGAGGAGAATCTCTCTGCGTTGCTGAGACAAAAGAAAAAAGAAATCCAATTCTTCAGCCTTCTCCATGCCTCTATCAATTTATATGGTAAGTCAAACTCGCGTTTAATCGTTTTGCTCTCATTAAAAGTAGTTCATAGCATCTGATGCTCTCAGGACCTTTTAGTGGGGTCTTCTGCATAAATATAACTTTTTAAGATGGTAGCAATATTGATTAACTGATAGGGATGTGCTAAAATGAAGAGGTTAGAATCTGTTACTCATAGTTTTTATAATTTCCACTAACTGCAGCATAAACCTTCCTCCCTTAACTTATCAGATCACTGAATTGCTATTGGTGTACCATAACCTAAAAGAACTCCAGTGAGAAGGGTACGCTGTCACTTGGCTGCTAAAGAGATCTTTCTATCTACGTCCTCGTATAGGTGCTAGAGTTGTGTAGAGAGTGGTAGCAAATGAGGCATAGGATTTAGAGAAGTGTGCTAGGTTGAAATTAAAATGGAGAATAGAATTTTTAGTGAACGTTGAATTTTCACAATATTACAGACACTATTGTACTAAGTATCAACGCTTTATGAAAATAATTTTATTTCGTAGTGTTGTCTTTACTTTGGAAATATTCAAGTTCTAATAATGGACTAACGGTGGACTTTTCCATCTGCAGGTTATATTGAATGGCCAGCAGAGGCAGTGTTGCAGAGGAGAATCTCTCTGCGTTGCTGAGACAAAAGAAAAAAGAAATCAAATTCTTCAGCCTTCTCCATGCCTCTATCAATTTATATGGTAAGTCAAACTCGCGTTTAATCGTTTTGCTCTCATTAAAAGTAGTTCATAGCATCTGATGGCTCTCAGGACCTTTTAGTGGGGTCTTCTGCATAAATATAACTTTTTAAGATGGTAGCAATATTGATTAACTGATAGGGATGTGCTAAAATGAAGAGGTTAGAATCTGTTTCTCATAGTAAGATGGTAGCAATATTGATTAACTGATAGGGATGTGCTAAAATGAAGAGGTTAGAATCTGTTTCTCATAGTTTTTATTATTTCCACTAACTGTAGCATAAACCTTTCTCCCTTAACTGATCAGATCACTGAACTGCTATTGGTGTACCATAACCTAAAAGAACTCCATTGAGAAGGGTACGCTGTCACTTGGCTGCTAAAGAGATCTTTCTATCTACGTCCTCATATAGGTGCTAGAGTTGTGTAGAGAGTGGTAGCAAATGAGGCATAGGATTTAGAGAAGTTTGCTAGGTTGAAATTAAAATGGAGAATAGAATTTTTAGTGAACTTTGAATTTTCACAATATTACAGACACTATTGTACTAAGTATGAACGCTTTATGAAAATAATTTCATTTGGTAGTGTTGTCTTTACTTTGGAAATATTCAAGTTCTAATAATGGACTAACGGTGGACTTTTCCATCTGCAGGTTATATTGAATGGCCAGCAGAGGCAGTGTTGCAGAGGAGAATCTCTCTGCGTTGCTGAGACAAAAGAAAAAAGAAATCCAATTCTTCAGCCTTCTCCATGCCTCTATCAATTTATATGGTAAGTCAAACTCGCGTTTAATCGTTTTGCTCTCATTAAAAGTAGTTCATAACATCTGATGGCTCTCAGGACCTTTTAGTGGGGTCTTCTGCATAAATATAACTTTTTAAGATGGTAGCAATATTGATTAACTGATAGGGATGTGCTAAAATGAAGAGGTTAGAATCTGATTCTCATAGTTTTTATTATTTCCACTAACTGTAGCATAAACCTTCCTCCCTTAACTTATCAGATCACTGAATTGCTATTGGTGTACCATAACCTAAAAGAACTCCAGTGAGAAGGGTACGCTGTCACTTGGCTGCTAAAGAGATCTTTCTATCTACGTCCTCGTATAGGTGCTAGAGTTGTGTAGAGAGTGGTAGCAAATGAGGCATAGGATTTAGAGAAGTGTGCTAGGTTGAAATTAAAATGGAGAATAGAATTTTTAGTGAACGTTGAATTTTCACAATATTAGACACTATTATACTAAGTATGAACGCTTTATGAAAATAATTTTATTTCGTAGTGTTGTCTTTACTTTGGAAATATTCAAGTTCTAATAATGGACTAACGGTGGACTTTTCCATCTGCAGGTTATATTGAATGGCCAGCAGAGGCAGTGTTGCAGAGGAGAATCTCTCTGCGTTGCTGAGACAAAAGAAAAAAGAAATCCAATTCTTCAGCCTTCTCCATGCCTCTATCAATTTATATGGTAAGTCAAACTCGCGTTTAATCGTTTTGCTCTCATTAAAAGTAGTTCATAGCATCTGATGGCTCTCAGGACCTTTTAGTGGGGTCTTCTGCATAAATATAACTTTTTAAGATGGTAGCAGTATTGATTAACTGATAGGGATGTGCTAAAATGAAGAGGTTAGAATCTGTTACTCATAGTTTTTATAATTTCCACTAACTGCAGCATAAACCTTCCTCCCTTAACTTATCAGATCACTGAATTGCTATTGGTGTACCATAACCTAAAAGAACTCCAGTGAGAAGGGTACGCTGTCACTTGGCTGCTAAAGAGATCTTTCTATCTACGTCCTCATATAGGTGCTAGAGTTGTGTAGAGAGTGGTAGAAAATGAGGCATAGGATTTAGAGAAGTGTGCTAGTTTGAAATTAAAATGGAGAATAGAATTTTTAGTGAACGTTGAATTTTCACAATATTACAGACACTATTGTACTAAGTATGAACGCGTTATGAAAATAATTTCATTTGGTAGTGTTGTCTTTACTTTGGAAATATTCAAGTTCTAATAATGGACTAACTGTGGACTTTTCCATCTGCAGGTTATATTGAATGGCCAGCAGAGGCAGTGTTGCAGAGGAGAATCTCTCTGCGTTGCTGAGACAAAAGAAAAAAGAAATCCAATTCTTCAGCCTTCTCCACGCCTCTATCAATTTATATGGTAAGTCAAACTCGCGTTTAATCGTTTTGCTCTCATTAAAAGTAGTTCATAGCATCTGATGGCTCTCAGGACCTTTTAGTGGGGTCTTCTGCATAAATATAACTTTTTAAGATGGTAGCAATATTGATTAACTGATAGGGATGTGCTAAAATGAAGAGGTTAGAATCTGTTACTCATAGTTTTTATAATTTCCACTAACTGCAGCATAAACCTTCCTCCCTTAACTTATCAGATCACTGAATTGCTATTGGTGTACCATAACCTAAAAGAACTCCAGTGAGAAGGGTACGCTGTCACTTGGCTGCTAAAGAGATCTTTCTATCTACGTCCTCGTATAGGTGCTAGAGTTGTGTAGAGAGTGGTAGCAAATGAGGCATAGGATTTAGAGAAGTGTGCTAGGTTGAAATTAAAATGGAGAATAGAATTTTTAGTGAACGTTGAATTTTCACAATATTAGACACTATTATACTAAGTATGAACGCTTTATGAAAATAATTTTATTTCGTAGTGTTGTCTTTACTTTGGAAATATTCAAGTTCTAATAATGGACTAACGGTGGACTTTTCCATCTGCAGGTTATATTGAATGGCCAGCAGAGGCAGTGTTGCAGAGGATAATCTCTCTGCGTTGCTGAGACAACAAAAAAAGAAATCCAATTCTTCAGCATTCTCCATGCCTCTATCAATTTATATGGTAAGTCAAACTCGCGTTTAATCGTTTTGCTCTCATTAAAAGTAGTTCATAACATCTGATGGCTCTCAGGACCTTTTAGTGGGGTCTTCTGCATAAATATAACTTTTTAAGATGGTAGCAATATTGATTAACTGATAGGGATGTGCTAAAATGAAGAGGTTAGAATCTGTTTCTCATAGTTTTTATTATTTCCACTAACTGTAGCATAAACCTTTCTCCCTTAACTGATCAGATCACTGAACTGCTATTGGTGTACCATAACCTAAAAGAACTCCAGTGAGAAGGGTACGCTGTCACTTGGCTGCTAAAGAGATCTTTCTATCTACGTCCTCATATAGGTGCTAGAGTTGTGTAGAGAGTGGTAGCAAATGAGGCATAGGATTTAGAGAAGTGTGCTAGGTTGAAATTAAAATGGAGAATAGAATTTTTAGTGAACGTTGAATTTTCACAATATTACAGACACTATTGTACTAAGTATGAACGCTTTATGAAAATAATTTCATTTGGTAGTGTTATCTTTACTTTGGAAATATTCAAGTTCTAATAATGGACTAAGGGTGGACTTTTCCATCTGCAGGTTATATTGATTGGCCAGCAGAGGCAGTGTTGCAGAGGAGAATCTCTCTGCGTTGCTGAGACAAAAAAAAAAAGAAATCCAATTCTTCAGCCTTCTCCATGCCTCTATCAATTTATATGGTAAGTCAAACTCGCGTTTAATCGTTTTGCTCTCATTAAAAGTAGTTCATAGCATCTGATGGCTCTCAGGACCTTTTAGTGGGGTCTTCTGCATAAATATAACTTTTTAAGATGGTAGCAATATTGATTAACTGATAGGGATGTGCTAAAATGAAGAGGTTAGAATCTGTTTCTCATAGTAAGATGGTAGCAATATTGATTAACTGATAGGGATGTGCTAAAATGAAGAGGTTAGAATCTGTTTCTCATAGTTTTTATTATTTCCACTAACTGTAGCATAAACCTTTCTCCCTTAACTGATCAGATCACTGAACTGCTATTGGTGTACCATAACCTAAAAGAACTCCCGTGAGAAGGGTACGCTGTCACTTGGCTGCTAAAGAGATCTTTCTATCTACGTCCTCATATAGGTGCTAGAGTTGTGTAGAGAGTGGTAGCAAATGAGGCATAGGATTTAGAGAAGTTTGCTAGGTTGAAATTAAAATGGAGAATAGAATTTTTAGTGAACTTTGAATTTTCACAATATTACAGACACTATTGTACTAAGTATGAACGCTTTATGAAAATAATTTCATTTGGTAGTGTTGTCTTTACTTTGGAAATATTCAAGTTCTAATAATGGACTAACGGTGGACTTTTCCATCTGCAGGTTATATTGAATGGCCAGCAGAGGCAGTGTTGCAGAGGAGAATCTCTCTGCGTTGCTGAGACAAAAGAAAAAAGAAATCCAATTCTTCAGCCTTCTCCATGCCTCTATCAATTTATATGGTAAGTCAAACTCGCGTTTAATCGTTTTGCTCTCATTAAAAGTAGTTCATAGCATCTGATGCTCTCAGGACCTTTTAGTGGGGTCTTCTGCATAAATATAACTTTTTAAGATGGTAGCAATATTGATTAACTGATAGGGATGTGCTAAAATGAAGAGGTTAGAATCTGTTACTCATAGTTTTTATAATTTCCACTAACTGCAGCATAAACCTTCCTCCCTTAACTTATCAGATCACTGAATTGCTATTGGTGTACCATAACCTAAAAGAACTCCAGTGAGAAGGGTACGCTGTCACTTGGCTGCTAAAGAGATCTTTCTATCTACGTCCTCGTATAGGTGCTAGAGTTGTGTAGAGAGTGGTAGCAAATGAGGCATAGGATTTAGAGAAGTGTGCTAGGTTGAAATTAAAATGGAGAATAGAATTTTTAGTGAACGTTGAATTTTCACAATATTACAGACACTATTGTACTAAGTATCAACGCTTTATGAAAATAATTTTATTTCGTAGTGTTGTCTTTACTTTGGAAATATTCAAGTTCTAATAATGGACTAACGGTGGACTTTTCCATCTGCAGGTTATATTGAATGGCCAGCAGAGGCAGTGTTGCAGAGGAGAATCTCTCTGCGTTGCTGAGACAAAAGAAAAAAGAAATCAAATTCTTCAGCCTTCTCCATGCCTCTATCAATTTATATGGTAAGTCAAACTCGCGTTTAATCGTTTTGCTCTCATTAAAAGTAGTTCATAGCATCTGATGGCTCTCAGGACCTTTTAGTGGGGTCTTCTGCATAAATATAACTTTTTAAGATGGTAGCAATATTGATTAACTGATAGGGATGTGCTAAAATGAAGAGGTTAGAATCTGTTTCTCATAGTAAGATGGTAGCAATATTGATTAACTGATAGGGATGTGCTAAAATGAAGAGGTTAGAATCTGTTTCTCATAGTTTTTATTATTTCCACTAACTGTAGCATAAACCTTTCTCCCTTAACTGATCAGATCACTGAACTGCTATTGGTGTACCATAACCTAAAAGAACTCCATTGAGAAGGGTACGCTGTCACTTGGCTGCTAAAGAGATCTTTCTATCTACGTCCTCATATAGGTGCTAGAGTTGTGTAGAGAGTGGTAGCAAATGAGGCATAGGATTTAGAGAAGTTTGCTAGGTTGAAATTAAAATGGAGAATAGAATTTTTAGTGAACTTTGAATTTTCACAATATTACAGACACTATTGTACTAAGTATGAACGCTTTATGAAAATAATTTCATTTGGTAGTGTTGTCTTTACTTTGGAAATATTCAAGTTCTAATAATGGACTAACGGTGGACTTTTCCATCTGCAGGTTATATTGAATGGCCAGCAGAGGCAGTGTTGCAGAGGAGAATCTCTCTGCGTTGCTGAGACAAAAGAAAAAAGAAATCCAATTCTTCAGCCTTCTCCATGCCTCTATCAATTTATATGGTAAGTCAAACTCGCGTTTAATCGTTTTGCTCTCATTAAAAGTAGTTCATAGCATCTGATGCTCTCAGGACCTTTTAGTGGGGTCTTCTGCATAAATATAACTTTTTAAGATGGTAGCAATATTGATTAACTGATAGGGATGTGCTAAAATGAAGAGGTTAGAATCTGTTACTCATAGTTTTTATAATTTCCACTAACTGCAGCATAAACCTTCCTCCCTTAACTTATCAGATCACTGAATTGCTATTGGTGTACCATAACCTAAAAGAACTCCAGTGAGAAGGGTACGCTGTCACTTGGCTGCTAAAGAGATCTTTCTATCTACGTCCTCGTATAGGTGCTAGAGTTGTGTAGAGAGTGGTAGCAAATGAGGCATAGGATTTAGAGAAGTGTGCTAGGTTGAAATTAAAATGGAGAATAGAATTTTTAGTGAACGTTGAATTTTCACAATATTAGACACTATTATACTAAGTATGAACGCTTTATGAAAATAATTTTATTTCGTAGTGTTGTCTTTACTTTGGAAATATTCAAGTTCTAATAATGGACTAACGGTGGACTTTTCCATCTGCAGGTTATATTGAATGGCCAGCAGAGGCAGTGTTGCAGAGGATAATCTCTCTGCGTTGCTGAGACAACAAAAAAAGAAATCCAATTCTTCAGCATTCTCCATGCCTCTATCAATTTATATGGTAAGTCAAACTCGCGTTTAATCGTTTTGCTCTCATTAAAAGTAGTTCATAACATCTGATGGCTCTCAGGACCTTTTAGTGGGGTCTTCTGCATAAATATAACTTTTTAAGATGGTAGCAATATTGATTAACTGATAGGGATGTGCTAAAATGAAGAGGTTAGAATCTGATTCTCATAGTTTTTATTATTTCCACTAACTGTAGCATAAACCTTCCTCCCTTAACTTATCAGATCACTGAATTGCTATTGGTGTACCATAACCTAAAAGAACTCCAGTGAGAAGGGTACGCTGTCACTTGGCTGCTAAAGAGATCTTTCTATCTACGTCCTCATATAGGTGCTAGAGTTGTGTAGAGAGTGGTAGCAAATGAGGCATAGGATTTAGAGAAGTGTGCTAGGTTGAAATTAAAATGGAGAATAGAATTTTTAGTGAACGTTGAATTTTCACAATATTACAGACACTATTGTACTAAGTATGAACGCTTTATGAAAATAATTTCATTTGGTAGTGTTATCTTTACTTTGGAAATATTCAAGTTCTAATAATGGACTAAGGGTGGACTTTTCCATCTGCAGGTTATATTGATTGGCCAGCAGAGGCAGTGTTGCAGAGGAGAATCTCTCTGCGTTGCTGAGACAAAAAAAAAAAGAAATCCAATTCTTCAGCCTTCTCCATGCCTCTATCAATTTATATGGTAAGTCAAACTCGCGTTTAATCGTTTTGCTCTCATTAAAAGTAGTTCATAGCATCTGATGGCTCTCGGGACCTTTTAGTGGGGTCTTCTGCATAAATATAACTTTTTAAGATGGTAGCAATATTGATTAACTGATAGGGATGTGCTAAAATGAAGAGGTTAGAATCTGTTTCTCATAGTTTTTATTATTTCCACTAACTGTAGCATAAACCTTCCTCAACCTATCAGATCACTGAATTGCTATTGGTGTACCATAACCTAAAAGAACTCCAGTGAGAAGGGTACGCTGGCACTTGGCTGCTAAAGAGATCTTTCTATCTACGTCCTCATATAGGTGCTAGAGTTGTGTAGAGAGTGGTAGCAAATGAGGCATAGGATTTAGAGAAGTGTGCTAGGTTGAAATTAAAATGGAGAATAGAATTTTTAGTGAACGTTGAATTTTCACAATATTACAGACACTATTGTACTAAGTATCAACGCTTTATGAAAATAATTTTAT